>NC_073303.1:193966851-194296017 GCF_027595985.1 Sorex araneus
CTTGAGTCAATCCCATTCCTCTATGCTTATCCATAACTTCTCTGTGCTCTCTTCCCCAACCAGTTAATCAGCTTTTCCCCCTAATCAGATTCTGTTAACTTGTTTTTTTTTTTTCTTTTTGGGTCACACCTGGCAATGCACAGGGGTTACTCCTGGCTCTTCACTCAGGAATCACCTGGCAGTGCTCAGAGGACCATATGGGATGCTGGGAATCGAACCCAGATCGGCCGCATGCAAGGCAAATGCCCTATACGCTGTACTATTGCTCCAGCCCCAGATTCTGTTAACTTGTAAGGTCAGATCCTTCTAGGACACTGAACTTGTATTGTAAGTCAATATTGCTTTTCTCCTCTCCTTATATATTTTGAATAGTTTACTTTAAAGCAATATCCTTTTTGTATGGACAAAGGAAGACAGTGTTATGCTTTTGCAACTTGGGAGTAAATTGTCTCCAAACAATACAAACTTCAGGACATCTGTTTCCTCGACTTATACCTTAGTTGCCCTTAGTTCCTAGCACCTCAAAAGCAGAGTCCCGACCAGAGACGGAATGGATCCAGGGCAAACTGTGAGCTACCCTGGCATTGAAATGGGCCAGGCCAAAGCACCATGATACTCAACTATAAGTTGAGAGCATGGTCATGGATAAATGCTGTCATGATCCAAAAGTAACAACGAGTTTAGGACCCTGCTAGGGATAGGAAAGACTAATCTGGACTGGGCACTGTAGTCTGAGATTAAGATGACCTCAGGAGACCAATTCTATAAGCTTAATGTATCGCTTTCTGTGTCCATAAAAAATGATTACTATTACGAATGTTTATATGTTTGTTGGACAAGGAGAGGAGAAACACACCCATGGGATTCGTCTCTTGCGTGGGTGTCCTGCTCAAAGAGAATCTGTCCTAGAAGAAGCTTCCCCTGAGGGAAAGACTTTACCCCTATTGATTGTGACCTCTGAGAGTTTCCTGCCCACATGGGATAGCCTTGCAAGCTTCCCATGGTGTATTCATATGCTAAATCCAGTAACAAGCTGGATCTCATTCCCCTGACCCTGAAGAGCACCCAGTGCAACATCGTTAGGAGGGCCGAGTCGAGATAGACTTCTAAGATCTCAGGGAAAGGATGAAATGAGATGTTACTGAGCCCACCCAAGAAATCGGTGATTAAGGGGATATATTGTGATCGTGTGATTGTGACCATGCCTATGTGTAAACCCCAACCCCTCATGCTTGGGGATTTGACTAGGCTGTAAGAGTGGGCTGGGAAATCCAAAGCCAGAAGGAGAAGAAAAATGAGCTGGCCAGGAGGAGATTGAAGTGGGATCCAGACAGAGAATAAAGTAGCATAGGGGAGGAAGAAGCAGGAGGAGAATCAGAGAAGAATGGAGATGGGAATGGAATAAACTGCAACTGACACCAACCAGCCCGGCCCTCATTCCTTCCTTCTCCTGTCCATCACTATTGGCTTCCTTCCCAGGGGTGGGGGAAGTGGCCTGAGACTACCGAATGCAGATGATGAGAGAGAGAGAGAACCTCCATGAGGCCCCCTCAGATTTTATTTTAAGTGAATACACAGCCACAAACCACTCCTAACTCTACCCCCTTGGCAACCTCCCTCGCAACTGACTTTGACCTAGGTAGAAGCCCCAAGTGGGAGCAAGTTGGGAAAACCCTATAAAAGACACCTTGAACAAAGGAAGGGCACACATATGCTACCAGAGTCCATGTGCTGCTTGCGCCTACGTGGCCCAGCACATGTGGTACCCGAGCACATGTGTTGCCCGCATCTCCCCTCTTGAGATGTGCACTTTCATGCTTTCGTATCTAATGCTGGGATGTGTGCAGGGGCTCTCTCTGCCTTTGGGGAAAAAAACACCCCTTCTCTCTTGAGCACATTACCTTCTTTCTCACTTTCTCTCCCTCCTCCACCTTCCTCCAAATAAAATCTGTTTTCACTTCACTGCTCATCAACTCCTGAAATTCTTTTCTGTGAGAAAAGGCAGAGAACCTGCAACCCTGCGTAAGGTCTAGACCTCGCTTTCCAGCCTTCATCAGTCCTCACCTTCCCAGCTGGTCCCTGGGTGACAGAGGGGGATTGGGAGAAAGTGGCCATCTCTCTCCTCTTCACCTCCCACTTCAAAACTATCAAAGACTCATGAACGGCTGGAGGGGCTTTGGCTTCCCTGACCCAAGACAGGACACTGGGTCCTGACCTGCTCCTGGGAGACAGAACCTTCAGAGGCCGTCGGCGGAAACCTGACCTGCTCTCAGCCCGACTCTGCGGTCTGCACATTGCCATCGGGGCCCCAGGAACAAGCTGCCTGCATCAGTTTGCTCATTGTTTTCCATGAGTGTTTGATTTTGCTTGCCCTCAAGAGGCAGACCTCTGGGATAAAAGGCAACCGACTCTTTTCTTTTTTCAAATTATTATTTTTCTTATTAGTGAATCACCGTGAAGTACAGTTACACATTTATAAATTTCAGTGTTTGCATCTCAGTCATACAATGATAGAGTGCCCATCCCTCCACCAGTGCCCATTCTCCACGACCAATGATCCCAGGATCCCTCCCACCATCCCCATCCTTCCCCCCCAACCCCCGCCTCAGTGGCAGGGCATTCCCTTTTGTTCTCTCTCTCCTTTTGGGTGTTGTGGTTTACAATAGATATATTGAGTGGCCATCATGTTTGGTCTATAGTCTACTTTTGGCTCATACCTCCCAACCCGAGCGGATCCTCATGACAGCCTTTACTTGGTGTCCCCTTCTTTATCTGAGTGGCCTTTTCCCACAGCATCAACTGACTTTTAAAGAATCCCTTCACTTGTTTCATTCCTTGTGCTAAACAGTTTCTCACTGGGAGAAGTTGAGGGCTCCCTGCTCTGTGTAGAGACGCAACACCCCTGCGTAGAAATTGGCTCTGACATCCTAGGAAAGGAAGCTGGGGTAACAGAAGACCAAAGTGTGTTCCTTCAGTACAGGTTTAGAGAGAGACGTAGATATTAAAAAGGAACTGGTAGAAAAGTTTTTAGTTTTGTTTTTTTTGCTGCTAAACTATAAGTCAGCGTCATGGGCCCAATTGATAGTAGAGTGGTTGGGGTGTTTGCCTTCCACTCGGCCAACCCATGTTTGACTCCTCGCATCCCATATGGTTCCCCTCAGCTCACAAGATTCCTGAGTACAAAAACAGGAGTAAGCCCTGAGTCCCACTAGAGTGACCCCAAAGCAAAACAAAATAAAACTTGATAAGCTTGCTCCTTATCTTGACTCCTCTAATGCTTCTGTTCTTGTCCACCACTATAAAGATTGCCTGATATAGTCCTCAGATATTGCCAGAAAGAGGACCTGATCTACTTTAATCTCATACTTTTATTTTGTTTTGTTTGCTTTTTGGGTCACACCTGGAGATGCACAGGCGTCACTCTTGGCTTTGCACTCAGGAATCACTCCTGGCGGTGCTCAGGGAACCATACGGGATTCTGGGAATTGAACCCGGGTCGGCCTCGTGCAAGGCAAACTCCCTACCCACCGTGCTATTGCTCCAGCCCCTATCTTCACACTTTTAACTTGCACTTTTGTCCGCTAGCAGACTGCCTTTGATCCCCTTAGAAAACATATATTTGCTGTGTAATTGATATCTTGCTTGCCTGATTCCCACAGAATCAGGCAAGCAAGTCGGCCTTTTGTGGGCCGACTTTATGAATTAATCATTCTTTAGAAAACTTCCAGGGAGCTTGGTGACATCAATTTAATAAAAATGGAAGAAAGCACATGCCGGTGGTTTTGTGTCTAAATCTACTTCTGCTTTCCTTTACCAGCTAGCTGCTGCTGTGTAACAGAACAACTAAATTTTAGTGCGTTAAAGTCCAAAGCATTTTTATCACTGTTCATGACTCTGTAAGCCTGCTGGATGCTTCTTCTGGCCTCTGAGAACTCAGGCACACATCTCCAATTCCCTGAAAGTGAGCTGTTGTATTTCTATCTACTTTATCTAGACCTTTTAATCTGCTGCAGGATTAGAGACTCTACTCAGCATATCTCTAGTTTCTTCTCAGATGTGGATTTTAAAGATACACAGCAAAGTGGCAACCAAAAGATCAAAAGCAACATACTGGGGGAACAGATCCACACAGTTGAATTGGGAGGGAGTCTTGGGAAGAAGGGTCTTGCCTTACACGTTGCAAAACCAGGTTCAGTGTCTTGTCACTCCATATGGTCCCTTGAACATCGCCTGGAATGATCACTGAGCATGCAGCCAGGAGTAACCTCTGGGCACAGCCAGATGGGACCCCCAAATCAAACAGTAATAATAACAAAGTATGTTATAATGCCAACTGCGGTGTTGGCATTATACAATGAGAAACATTATTTGTTGCATGATTAGCCATAGAATTTTTTTTTAAATAAAGAATTATCCAAACACAGATGGAAGCTGGTCTTTGTTGAGTAACAGATTCTCTTCCATCCCAGTTCTTTGGGCTAGTCTGGATTGCTTTCCAGGGCAGGGGACAAATTCCAAGAAGAGAAAGTGGAAGTATACAGAGTACCCAAAATATCCTTGGAAGGAGCACATCTTACTTTCAGGCCATTCTCTTGGCCAAGGTCAGTCTCAGGCATTGGAAATCCCTCATCTCTTACAGAGAAGGTACAAAGGGTCTCTGAGGGACAGGACAGTAAAGCCTTCGGAATGCTTTGACATTAAATAAGCATATAAGAGATATCAGAACTGGAGATTTGGTCTACAGAACTGAACTCACAGAGGGTGAGTTTGGGGATTAGGCAGTGGAGTGGGAATGAGGGGCTTTTGGGACACTGGTGGGAAAAGCAAGCACTCAGGTAGTAGTTGTTGTGCTGTTGACATGAGGTATGCTTTGACAGGATCATAAATCTATATACCTCAATAAAATGGGAAATAACTAAACACATTTTCCTCTATGAAGAAAGCATATCTGTGCCCTGTGCTCTGCTGGTATTTTCACAAGGAAAAATTTCTTAAACCTCAACTCTTAGGAACCAGAGAGATAGCATAGCGGGTGAGGTGCTTGCCTTACACGTTGCAAAACCAGGTTCAGTGTCTTGTCACTCCATATGGTCCCTTGAACATCGCCTGGAATGATCACTGAGCATGCAGCCAGGAGTAACCTCTGGGCACAGCCAGATGGGACCCCCAAATCAAATAGTAATAATAACAAAGTAAATAAACCTGGACTCTTTTTTGAACCTGGATTGACACAAAACTGGTGATTTCATACTGTAGATGTGGATCTTTGAAATCTTTGAAAACACCACTTTGTTCTTGTCAAATATGCATTAATTGCCCCCACATCACTAAAAAAAATACATAAAAGATCTCTGATATGTGACTTCTCATACTTCAAGTTCACCAGAAATGCCTTTGTTTTGGCAGTCTTTTATTGAAGATGGATAGAACAAACAGAATCTTTCTCTCATTTTTCAAATCAACAAAGAGATACTCTCCTTGCATTTGAATGATACTCTTTCTACTCAGATCACTTAGGACTCTTTATTATACTTCCTTCTGAACTTTTCTGGATGGAGAGGTCTTGTTACTGTTGAATACTAAGAAAGTTTTCAAGAAAACGTTTTGTTCTTTGACTTTGGAGTGGGGGAGAGGTTGACAAGAGCGATTCCTTCACCTCTGTGAAATACGTAATCCGGTAGACAGTTACTTGTCAAGGAGCTTTAGAAAGTAATAAAACAATGATAGGATCTGAGAAGGAGCTGTTCCATTATTCCCAGTACCTTTGCAAGCCCAGGAGCAACTAAGGCTGAACCCCTTGCAGAGATGATTAGGCAGAGACAAAGGCCAGAAAAGATCTAATGATCCAAGCTTATATTCTCTGGGGAATGTGTTTCCTGTTCTTCTCTATCCCTTCCCTCCTATTTCCTTAAAAAAATAAATAGAAAAGATTCACTGCACTGTCTTCTCTGGAAATTGGTTTCTGAAAGATAAGACCATGGATTTAGAGTGGTTCTCAGGACTTCAGTGCCCAGCCAGGAGAGGAGCTCAGGCCGACTTCTCTGAGTCTTGATCTCCCTGGACTCCTCACCTGCAAGAGTTTGGTAGACCTAGCAGGAGGGACATAAACTCTCTATTGTGGTTACCTGCATCCCACTCTGAGATTCTCCAGCAGTCCATGAACCACAAGTAGAACTACCTCTCTCTGGAAATTAGCAACATCTTCATGTATCACAGTGAAATTAGCCCAGTTCCTTCTGAGTACCTGTGCAGTTCCTTGAGGAGCAAACAATTCTACACTACTCTATATATTCCTTTCTTCAGAAATTTGTCCCTGGTTTCTGGAAGAGAAATGTGCTTATTCTCAGTCTGGCCTGTTGAGGCTGCAGAGCAAAGTGTTGGTACACACTACTGTGATGATAATCTGATGTAAGGGATGTGCAAATGTTCAGAAGTGACTCTTTGTCCTTTCTTTTCATGCCTTCTTTAAATACTTTTAGTTTTAAGGTCAAATAAAGAACAGTCTGTTTTTGTTTGTTTGTTTTCAGTCTAGGCAAGATATTTGAAATATTGGGGGATACTTACAGTGGAAAACATTTAATATATCTGAAACCGAAATATAGCCAGACACAGAGCTGGAGATCTGATGGTTTCTTTGCTTTTTCAAGGGGATGCCCACATGTATTTTAGAAGAAGCTTTAAGGTTTATGATGTGTGCTTTCATTTCTCTAGTGGTCCCAAGCACCAGGGATATATGAGGAAAAGGTTCAAGGTAATTTTCTACTACCTCGTAATCTTTTCATCCCTGTGGTAGGTCTTCAGTTGTATTTCTTATCACCTTGCTCGAATAAAATATAATATGTAGTTACTCTAAGTGACCTTTCTTCACATTTTTCAGAGATGGGAATAACCTCATGGCTAAAACCCAGGAGTTTTAAAACTATATTTATTAATGTTTATACAGAACTCCTTTCAAAATGCAGTCTTGGTTTAGAAACAATTCTTTCACAGGTCAGGTAATTTTTCCAGAAGGGTAAAACAGGGATATTATTTCTTTGTCTTTCATCTTAATTACTCTGGATCATTTTCATTTAGCTGATGCATGGTGCTTCATGGGAACAAGGAGAGAGAGTGCAGAGTTATTATGTATGCAGATGGCATGGCTTTATTGTCATGAAACAGAATGGATTTAATTGACACCTAGCCATGCCATTCAATTACTGTCAGGGGAAAATAGAAAGCCATCAAATATTCTAGAAACAGTTTCATCATTTTGGATATATGCTCCACATCATTTATCCAACTTACATATCTAACTGCTTCAAATAACTAATGAATTCTTCCTTTACCTTTGAATTAATCATGCAAACATTCTCATTTGGAAGAATACGCTAAAATTTACACTGCTTACTACCTGACAGGTTCTGACTATTGGGGTGTGTGTGTGTGTGTGTGTGTGTGTGTGTGTGTGTGTGTGTGTGTGTGTGTGTGTGTTTCGTTAATCTAAGACAGATGTATGCTTCCACTGACTTTACCATTTTTCTGGAGTTATGCTTTGACCGAGGTACTAAAGTGTTGAGAGTCAGGGACATTCTTGATGTCCCTGACTTTCATTTTAACATTTTGCTTGTTAAAATGGAGACAGAAGGAGTTCTGGTATACTGGTACCACTTGAATGCAGTTCACAGTTCCTACTGGAGTCTCTCCACATAGAAAGTAGGATCACTTTTGCACTACTGTTCTCCCCACTTGGAACTTGTTACTTTACAAAGTGTAGGTAAGAGCTGTACGGTGAATGGTGGACAAAGACCAAAGAGAACAGCACAAAGTTTGGAATTTACTCTGTATCGACCTTAAATTGACATCCTCATCTTGTGGTATGTTTTAATACAGATTCAGAGCTATGCAAATTGTGCATGCATTTGTCACCATGAAGGGTCAGAGGATATGTACACTCCAGTGGCTTCTTTATGCAAAGACTTAAAGACTTCTCTTTGATCCTAGTATGGAGTTTAACTATATCTTTTCTTAGATATTCTTGACTATCTATGAAAATAGTGGATTTTTTTTTTTGGTGGGGAAGGTTGGAAGCACACTCAGACCTCAGGGTTCACTCAGACCTCTGCTTTTAAGGATCATCTCTTGCAGGTTCAGGGAACTATCTGAGGGCCTGAACCAAACCCAAGTTGGCTGTATGCAAGGTAAGTGCCCTATCTGTGTGAGGAACTGGCCCAGAACAGACCACAGGAATCAATTTAGCTTTCTCAATACTCTTTTTACAGGAGCCCGAGTGGCAAAATAACTTGATTTTCTGCCCCTGAGCAAGGAATTTGGATACAGGCACCCCGGGTCACAAGAAGGGTGGTGGTCAGACCAGATAACCAGACCCATATCACAAGACCCATATCACAAGACCCAGGACTACCCTCAGAACCAGGACATTCCTGAATATTGGCGTGAATACTGATCTCTAAAGCCATAGGCTAAGGAGTGATGTCCTTTTAAATGGATTGTTAAGAAAGTTTGTAATATTACAAATCTATTGACTATGAAATGCGCGGGCTCTGCTGTAACTGCCGGGGAAGGCCTATATAAGATCTCCTTTGGAGAAGCTCGGGGTCTTTTGCCCAACCTGCTGGACCTGTAGTGTCTACGTAGGCAGCTGGACCCTGGCTAGCCAGTCTCACAATAAACCCTGCTTGCTGTTTGCAGTCTCTGGAGTCTCTTTGTCTGTAAGGGAGATCTCGATCCGCACCCTAACATCTGCTGCACACATCATTCCCTGAGAACGATGAACCTTAAGCTAAAAGCAAAATGTGCAGATTTTTAACAAGATTTAGCTTAGAGTTTAAATCACTTTTATCTTTAGGTATAGCACCAAATCATGCATTTTAGTTTATTGGGCAACGGTGGGGAATGGGGTTGGAGGTAGGGTGTGTCTTTTTTTTTAACTAATATCATCAGTAAAATCTCATTTTTTAAAAATTTTTTCTATTGTTTCATATTTTTCTCATATTCTCACATTTTACTTTTCTCTAAAGAGTCTTTTTTTGTGCAGTCTTAGGTTATCACAAAATTAAGACAAAAATTAAGACAAAAGGGATTCTTCTAGATTCCCCAGCTCAAACATATGCATAATCTCCCCTTATCAGCATTCTCTACCCATGTAATAATTGAAAAGCTAATACTGCTGAATTGATGAACTGATGAATCAATACCAATAAATGGGTATCTCTTGATCACTAAGAAATGACTATCCCAGACTCCTACAACATTTTTGTTTGTCTTGGGGACCACAGCAAACAGTGTTCAGGGCTTACTCCTGACTAAGTGCTTAGGGATCATTCCTGGCAGGCTCAGAGGATCATATGTGGTGCCAGGGGTTAACCAGGTTGGCTTTCTACAAGGCAAATGCTTTATCCACTCTACTCTCATTCCATCCCTGCCCCAAACTTTCTAAAGCTTGAAATCCTTATTGTCTGATACAAATATGGCTACCTTGGCATTTCTAAGGGGATTGTTTGCTGCTTGATAAATTTTCCAGCTTTTGACTTTGAGCCTGTTTTAGCCCTGACTATTCAGATGTGTCTCTTGTAGCAGCAGAAAGTTAGGTTCTGTTTTCTGTTCCAATCTGCCCCTCTCTGTTTCACGATTGGGGCCAGCATTGGTGTTGAATGAGATGACGGAAATAAAATACCATGTTGCTATCATCTGTAGAAGTCATCCATGGAGCTGGAGCGATAGCACAAAGGGGGGGGGGAGGGGGAAGGAGGGAGGGGTCAGCAGCGTGTGCCTTGTAAGAGGCCGACCCGGTTTTGTTTGATTCCTAGCATCCCATATGGTCCTCTGAACAGTGCCAGGAATAATTCCAGAGCCAGGAGTAACCCCTGAGCATCGCTGGGTATGACTCAAAAAGGAAAAAAAAAAAGTTATCCATCATCCAATGGCCAAGCACATCTTCCAGGCCTCTGAGATGTCAGAGGGCAGCGATGTGGGTGGTGATGGTGGAAGGGGGAGTTGTGGTGTGTTTCCTGCTATTATCTCCATGTGCAATTAGAGCACGTTTTCTGTCTGTTCACTTGCTCGCATAGTACCTGAACATACTACCATCCTCCATTGTAGAAAGCAGCATTTTTTATTCTACACTCTGGACAGAAATAGTGGATTTTGTCCTGGGGGAAGGAATGCTCAATGTCTTTTCCTATGAAAGAAGGTTGTGAAGAAGTGAGCAGTGGTCCACAACTGTCTTTCAGTATTCACTAATCATCACTTTGATGCCCCTGTCATTCTTTCCGATTGCCTCAAGTATCCTAAGTACTTGTAAGAAGCCTTGACAGGAGTTTGGAATGAGACCAGCTCCCGCTGTGCCTATTGGTTCCTTTCACCCAAAGGAAACAGGGGTCCTGATCTTTATAAATTTATTAATACCTTATATCTACTCAATTTATTGTTTTTGTGTACTTTGGTTAGATACCTAGGAATTGAATTTCTTGATCCCATGGTAGATCCATTCTTATTGTTTTGAGAGTTCTCCATATTGTCTTGTCTAGAAGTTGGATCAATAAATTTTTCCATCAACCGTGTCTGAGAGCGAGGATCATGTAATTTAAGTTCTGACAATTAAAACATAATTGGAATTAATGTTTCTCAACCTTTATAACATTAATATTCTGATTTTGCTTATAATTTTCATTTTGCTTATGATAATTTTATGGAATCCTATCTTGAAGTCTAAATTTTGAGCTCTGGTGACAATATTATTTAGAGAATGGTTTAATTGGCAGTATGTATTGCTGTGTATGTGTGCATATACCCATGCATTTGTGCATGTATAAAGTGTATATATGATGCATATGTATAATGTATGTAAAATGTATATGTGTGCAGGGAGCTGTTAGATGGGCATACATTAAAGTTAAGATGCAGCTATAGAAAGAACATATTGGCATATCGATCTTTCCTTCTAGACTTATGAACTTCTGGTGTGATGTGTGAAAATTGACCTTAATGAAGTTTTACTTTCCAAGCCCTGAAGTTATTTGCAACGTCATGGTCAAGGTGATGGTGTCGTCAATTTCATGCTATCTTTTGTCCCAGAGGCAATCTTGCTTTAGTTACCCCAACTGACATTGGAATAAAGTCAGTGATGTTTTATTCATGAAAGTAGATCTTGTGAATATAGCTCCCAATACACCAGAGAGACAAAAATATCGCTAAGATTGCACCTAAACTAATCTGTAGTTGTGTAACAAATTGACACATAAATTAAATTTTCACTGCTAATGTCTGCTTAACTCTGTAATCATACTCCAGCTTGGAATTCTGCTAAAGTAATTAGTTTAGCTCAGATGTGCTCATCAAAGATCACGAAAAATTAGACGATATCACGACATCTATTCTTAAACAGTATCTGTCACAGCCAATACCCAGGGAAGCTTTTATGGTTAAATCAACAACTGTAAATGTAAACCAATTCTTCTACATTTTATTGGATTTAACAACAGGATAGACAGTTCTCTTTTTCTTTGAGATCGATTTATTCCACGGTGACCGTTTCTGTCACCCTATCTTTTCTTCATTCTCTTTTGAGAGGTCATTCTTCTGCTAATTTTTTTTCCTGCTTTCCATATGATTCATCTTTTAGGTGGTGGGGACACACTTCCTGAAGCAGCAGTTTGGAAAAAAATCACTTTCTTTCATCTTTGGTTTCATCTTTTGAAAGAAAGAAGAATTGAGGTGTTTTTTTTTTTAAACCAGTTTTGGGGAACTGTTCAAATTTCCTCTGGGAAGAAAAACCAGTTGTTTTTAAAACTCAGAAGAGTCTTTCTTCAAAATGCTTCCAGTCCCAAGAAAGTAAATAAGGAGAAATGTTGTAGACTTTCAAAGACTTTCAAGGGCTTAAAATAAAGTTTTAAGCAGTGTGAAAATCCTTGAAACCAAAAACTTAAACAAAAGAAAGAAAGACAAAGTCAAGATGACCTGCTAATGTTGCTTAATAGTGAAGCTATTTATAGTCCCAATGAAATAAAAAAAAAAACAATGGTCAAATGTTGATGTGATTTCTTTCCTGAATTTAGGAGCTTGCAAGTTAAAATAGAGCTTACTGATTCATCAGTCAGTCCTATGAATTTGAGCACTTAGAAAGCTCTTGAACCTGTCTGTTTAAGTTCTTTATATTAAAAACCGGTTTGCTCATTCTTTCTGGGTTCTGAAATTGGCATTCCAGATGTATCCTGCTTGCTAACATTAAAAAAAAAAATACAGGGGCTGGAGCGATAGCACAGAGGGTAGGACGTTTGCCTTGCACGCAGCTGACCCGGGTTCAATTCCCAGCATACCATATGGTGCCCTGAGCACCGCCAGGACTAATTCCTGAGTGCATGAACCAGGAAAAACCCCTGTGCATCGCCGGGTGTGGCTCAAAAAAAAAATGCAAAAGAGAAAACATTCTTTTGACGATGACATTTCCGAGGTACAGAGACCCCAGGAACTTTGATTCTTTCTCACATGGAATCAGTTGTCCTGTGTAATCGATAGTAAAAAGAAGTGTTTTGTCTTTGGGTCTGTCTCTGTCTCTCTCTCTCTCTGTCCCTGGTTCTGAGTTAATCCTTCTACTAGGGGATGAAGATATTTAGGAAGCAAACGGACACACCATTTATGAGTTCCTTAGCACCCTTTCCTCATCTCTCAGTGACCACGTTAGTACATGTTCAAACAAATCTTTCAACCCAGTTCAGCCTGTGCGGGGAGACACAAAGAATTCTGTCTCACAGCCTGCAGAAGCCTGAGCTAAACACCCTCCTGAGCCATTCCCAGACTCCCCACCCATGAAAACTCGCAATGAGATTGCCAACACTGACTCAAATGGTCTTAGTTGGGATTTACTTGTTTTTTATGAGGATGAGTTGAAGAAATATTATAGTCATCTCTTAATTTCTAAGTTCCTCAATGTTAAAATTCTCTGATTTCTTTTATGCCTCTCCATATCAGGCATTACCAGTATTTTTTTAAAATCTACTTTATTATTCACCTCATGTAGCCCTATATATACTTCTAGGGCAGAATACTCATTTCAGTTGTTACTGCTTGTAGCCGCCTTAGTTTTATCTGCGTCTTACCTTCTGTGAAAATCCCTCTCCTCTTCCTTTATCTTCCTATTTAAACACCATTTGTTCTTTAAGATAAGTATTGTTATCAAAAATCAAAATGAAAATCAACAATCTTGAAATTTTGCAGGTTTAAGGCACGTCACACTAATTACTTTGCTTTCTGACTCTAGGACAATTTGAAAATAGAGTACATAGTTTGAGAACATCTTTTATTATTTCACTTGTATCACTTGTCATCCCGTTGCTCATCGATTTGCTCAAGCAGGTGCTAGTCATGTCTCTATTCATCCCTGCAGGTATAGCCCAATAGCGTCTGCTTGCTCCAGGAACACGAAGAGCACCAAACCATTTGTTCAGGGTCTTGAAGAAGAAGTCTGACCATCTGGTAGGTGTGCGAGGGGGTTAATGGAGAGGGTTATTCTTTTGATCTATATTGCTCAGAATAACCCCTTCCATTCCCACCGACACAGCAGAGAAAACTGCAAAATGTCACCTTTCTCATAGCAGAGCTATAAGGGAAGACAAACCATTTTTCAGTAGTATAAAAGATGGTCTGTTTGTCAGCGTGCAGAACATCTTTTATACCATTTAAAAATGGTTTGTCTTCCCTTATAACTCTGCTATGAGAAAGGTGAAATTTTGCAGTTTTCACTGCTATGTGGATGGGAGTGGAGGAGGTTATTCTGAGCAATATAGATCAAAGGGAGATGCACAAACAGGGGAGTGTAATTGATGTAGGCAGGTAGATAGGGAACTTCCCTTGGCAATGAAAATTGAGATTTAACAGAGTCTCTGGGAAGGAGACTCTTTTTTTTTTTCTGTATTAAAACAATTAATTTATTCTTTTTTTTCAATTTATTTATTTTTAATTAGTGAGTCACCATGAGGGTACAGTTACAGATTTATACATTTTTGTGCTCATGTTTCCCTCATACAAAGTTCGAGAACCCATCCCTTCACCAGTGCCCATTCTCCACCACCAGGAAGGAGACTCTTAAGACTTGCAGATTCAAGAAAACAAAAGACCCAGAGGAAACCATTAGCAGACCCTGAGGATAATGGACCCCTCCCCAGGAAGTTCCCCAAAGAAGGCCATCACCACTCCCAACCTCCCTGGACTTGGGGGCAGGTTGAAGAAACCCTATAAAAGACACCTTGAACAAAGGAAGCACGTGCAAATGCTGCCTGAGCCCATGTGCTGCTTGCGCCCACGTGGCCAAGCACATGCGGTGCCAGAGCACATGTGTCGCCCGCATCTCCTCTCTTGAGATGTGTACTTTCATGCTTTCGTACTTTTGTGTCTAAAGCTTGGTTATGTGTAGGGGCCTCGTCCACCCTTGGAGAAGCTGGAGTTCTCTCCTGAGCGCGTTGTTCTTACTATTCTCTCTTTCACTTATCCCTTCCTCCTTCCCTCAGAAACCTCTAAATAAAACCTATTTCCTTCACTGCTTGTCTACTCCTGAAATTCTTTTCCGCGAGCAAGACAAGAACCCAGTAACTCTGGGTCCCAGGTGGTAGAGGCGGTTGAGGAGAAAGTGACCGTCTTTCTCTTCCCCGTTTCATGTAAGTCAACCTTGGGGCCCACCGACATCATAATGAAGCAATAAAAGAGCAAAAATGGCCAATGGTAATGGATTCTGAGAACTGTCCTATTAAACTGAGCTTGCTAGGGTTTTGGGTAGCTAGAGACAGTGTGGGGGGGTGCTAATATGCTGGAGGTTGGTGTGGTATAGTATCATAGTATGTCTGAAAAATTACTATTAACAATAATGACACATCAAAAGACACCCCCTACTCATTTTTCATAAAATCACAGAAGGAAATATATATGTATGCCTCTCGGAGAGCCCGTCAAGCTATTGAGAGTATCCCGCCCACATGGCAGAGCCTGGCAAGCTCCCCCTGGCGTATTCAATCTGCCAAAAATAGTAACACTAACATAGCTCATTCCCCTGACCCTGAAAGAGCCTCTAATCTTTGGGAAAGGCAAGTAAGGAGAGGCTGCTAAAATCTCAGGGCTGGGACAAATGGGGACGTTACTGGCTCCCGCTTGAGTAAATCGATGAACAACGGGATGACAGTGATGCAGTGATATAGTGAACAATAACGTAACTTGGGCTAAAGTGATAGTCCAGTGGGTAGGGCACGTGACCTGGATGAGGCGGACTCTAGTTCAATTCCTCGAATTCCATATGTTCCCCTATCCCCACTGCGAGTGGTCCTTGAGGACAGAGGCAGGAGTAAGTCCTGAGCAGTGCTGGGTGTGGCCCCTAAGTGAAACAAAACAAACAATATTTTTTTTATCATGGTACTTAAAAAATAAATAAAATCAACAGTTTTAAGATGAATAGAATGAATAAAAATCTTACTATGGTAGAAGTAAATGAAAGGATAGGAGGGGAGTAAGGATGGGGAATGATGAGGTGGTCTGGACTTGACATATGTGAGTGAGTGACTTAGGGCATTTTTATGGTGGAAAGGTGGGTTAACAGCTCCCCTACATCAAAACCATAAATACTAACAATCTGTCCTGAACTATAACATTTTTTTAAAAAGGACAGTGGTGAAAGTGGGTTTCTTTGGTATTGATGCAATAAGCTGGTACACAAATACTACTGTAATCATATTACTTAAACACAATAACAAAGCAATAAAATGAAATGAAAATTAAAAACCTATAAAAATACCTTAAACAATGACTTGTTGCTATACAGCACAACTTATTAGTTTAGTTAATAAAGAAAGAAAAAATTATTAGAGAAAATTTCTAAAACTCTAAAGATAAACTCGGAACTTTGTCTGAAAGTTTGAAGCACTTTTACTGATGCTCGCAAAATAATTATAAGCCTTCACATTTGACGATGAAATTTTTCAATTTGGCAATTATCTTGCTCATCCTCGTATTTCTGAAATCTAACATAAATCTCAGCATAGAAAGTAACTTCAATGAAACGGAACGATTTGATCTCAATTGCCACTTCTCTTCCTACCTGCTCATTAGTGAAGGAGATTATAAACTGTGAAACGTCTGGAGGGAAAGGAAGCAAATTAAACATGTGTTCCATATGCAAAATGGTTAATCAATAAGTCAGCAGAAGAGACTCGTATGTGTGTTATATCACTGTGCCTGCCATTGATCTTTGAATGACGATTCATTGCATGTATGTTCTGGAGTTTTATGAGGCATCATGTGCTTTCAATTTAAGAAGAACATTTATGTTATTTACTATGTTAACCATAAAATCAACACACACAGAGAAAAATACTCTTGACAGTCCAATATCCACCCAAGCTCTCAAAACCAGTACCCAGAAAAAGCAAAATAAACCTCTGTCTCTAGGCATAAAACAACATTCATAATTTTTTGTTGCTGTTGGTTTTTCTTTTAGTTTTTTTTTAAAAATTTCCCCAAATTTTATTTTATTAAAGCACCATAAGTTACAATAAGTATAAAAATATATATGTTTCCTCTACTGAAGAATTCTTGTCCTTAAGTTCTTTCACTATCTTAGATCGTAGGTAAGAACTTTTACTCTTCGAGTTGGAGAATTGACACAGTGGGTAGGGAGTTTGCCTTGCACGCAGCCAACCCAGGTTCGATTCCCAGGATCCCATATGGTCCCCTGAGCACCGCCAGGGGTGATTCCTGAGTGCAGAGCCAGGAGTAACCCCTGAGTATCGCTAGGTAGCTAGGTGTGAAGCAAAAACAAACAAACAAAAACTTTTACTCTTTTTATGTAATTACTTTTCCATTGATTTTATATTTAAGAACTGCCTTTGATTTTTATATTGGTTTGATTTGTTACTTAATTACTGGTTAAGGCCAAGAAGAGCATGAAGAGGTTGAGTTTGCATTTTGAAAGTTATCCTACAATATTATTCACTTTCTATTGTCTATCTCAGATTGGGATGCAGATTGCAGAGTAGATGTAGGTTTCCCTGGTTATTCATAGCTCCTTGAGGGAAATCAACCTCTTCATCAGAGATGGAAAAGAAATTCAGCAATTTGTCAAACTATCCTAAATTATTTTATTCCCTGAACAGTTTAGCATTGTTTGTTTTCCTTAGCAATACACTCAGAATTCCTGGCAAACTTCTGTAGAGAGACTGGCTTTGACAGAAATGCTTATGGTACCTTCTGATGTATAATTATCTGCATATGCATTGTATCTCCCCCACTGTTTTGCAAAGTGCTTGAGGGCAGAAATTTATGTTTCCTACATCATTATGTCCCATAAACACAGCAGAGAGTCTATCTCTTAACCCGTTGCATATTGAGTGTATTTGCGTTAAACTGAGCTAATAAACTTCTTGGATTCTAGAATCTAGGACTAAAAACAGGAGATTACCAACTGAAGGAGGAATCAGTCACAGCTTTGTTACTGAAGGAAAGCTTTAGAGAAAAGGCATTTCTCTTTGGCATGCCACAAAGAACATTCTCTCCCTCTCCCTGACACACTGTCCTGTTTAAATGAAACATTTTTCCCTTTGGGCCAATGGACCAGCCATGCAGCATACTTAATTGTGAGGTAATAATGATTGCCCTTGAACCATATTGGCTGTGAAGGTTTTGCTTTCCTCTACAGAACACGTGAGATTTTAAGATGAAAATGAAAGTCAGTGATGAGACTTCAGAATCTGTCTTTTATCTACTCGTCGTTTTTTATTCTTTTAAGGTAGTGACTTGTCCAGCATTTATTAATTTAAATTTGGCATAAATTGTAGTTCTTTTTTGTGGCTAGGCACTCAGGTACGGAATTAATCTTGGCTCTGCTTAGGGGACCATATGAGGTGCCAAACCAGAATTGGCCTCTTGCAAGATAATCACAGTACCCTTTATGCTATTGTTCCTGTTCCTACTCTTTTTTGTTTTTTCAATAAAACAATTTTTTGGTCTTTTTTTTTCACTCATTATCATCTACTTCAACTGAGGGTAAAATGTGAATAACTTTGTCCACATACTATTTAGCAAAAGTTCATCTTGAGTTGACTCAATATTTCTTGAGTTCACATATTTTCTCAAAAACAAGATTTGACAGGTCCATGCTCAACGTATGTTTACTGAGTAAATTTTTGCTCTCTGACATCATAATAGCACTGAGAGAATTTGAAGCACTTTCATTTTATAGTGCTGTTGGTGTTTCTATAACTAGAACACATCTCATTCATTTCAAACAATGTGATATAATACACAGCTCTGGCTTCCAAAACAAGAGATTATGTATTATTCAGCAGCTAGGTTTGAGGTAGGCTCTAAAAGCAGCTGATCCTTAATCAGCCTTGATGGTTTTGATGGATACACACATTGACAAACACTAACTATACAATACCCAGGAGAAGCATTCTATGTTGAAAAGTCTGACATATCCAATGGATGTCAATCACGGGAGCTTACGTGCTGTTTTTATTTCATATAAATTTCTTGAGTTTTTGAAATGTGCGGCAAGACTATCTATAAAATCAACTGACAAATCTGTTGAGTGTCTTCATGACACTTGGAGGTAAAGTCATCAAAGAAAGGAGGCAAAATCCCCGCCCTTCTGGTGTTTAAGTGAATAACCACTCTAAGCACTTTATGTTACTAAACTATATTCGAGTTAGTGATATGTGCAAAGGCAAGTGAGAAAAGGAATAGTCAGGGAGAACAGGAGAAGAAGGAGTCACCATTGTAATCGGGACTAAGGAACCAACTTATTGAAAACCTTTAAAAAATGTGTCATGGGGCCTGGAGCGATAGCACAGTGGGTAGGGCGTTTGCCTTGCACGAGGCCAGCCTGGATTCGGTTCCCAGCATCTCATATGGTCCCCTGAGCACGGCCAGGGGTAATTCCTGAGTGCAGAGCCAGGAGTAACCCCTGTGCATAGCTGGGTGTGACCCAAAATGAAAAAAAATATTGTGTCATATGTTCCAATCTGGGCTGATAATAAAAGTATTTAGTTTTACAGAAAAAATGTTGCTAGGGCAAGCCTACTCCTGTGTCTGGGAGAAACTTACTCCAACCTGATTTTCCAACTTCTTTTTTTGATTTTTCCATCACAGCTGGTTTTCTTTTTATTTTTTTTCCTCTTCATTATAAGGAAAAGACACCATTAGGTAGCTTACAATATAAATAGGAAACCAGGCCCAGAGAACAAGGTTCTGAAACACATCAAGAGGCAGTGTATCAGAGAACGCATCTTTCTCACCTGAGCCCTGCTTCTTGTACAAGTGAGCTGCAACTCATTCCAGTTTGTGCTTTTTTTTTTTTTCAGGTTTTTCTATATCCAGCCTAAGGAGCGACTCTCTGATTATACCTCGGTCCCATGCACCTTCATTAGTCATGCTGGAAACACTTGGTAGAAGAAATAGCTTAAGATTTGGCACAGGCCAAGGATCTTTAAATTTAGCAACCTCCCAGTGTCCACAGCATGGGGGAATTATACCCACTCCAGTTGTGATTCGCCCCAGCTCGGTATGCAAGCTCCATCTCAGTATAAGTGGGCACAGGGTTTAATCTCGTGAGATTTGTTTTTCTCTCTCTTGGTAAGCTATACAAACTTTTCTGAGCGAATGCTGGTGAATATAATAAGTTATACATCAAATGACTGCTTTCACAATGCATCTCACAAGAGAAACAGCTTATAATGTGAAATTCATTTTCTTCTCCAGGATTTCCTTGGCTGTTGACTAGAATATGGAAGTTGGCCGAGTGCCACTCAGATGATCAATACTCGGGCAACAGAAGTGCCAGAGGAGAGAGGCACAAAAACTTGGGACCCAGTTGCCTACTTTACAATAAAGATCAGGAAAAAAAAATGATCTTTACTGCAATATTGTAAGTATTGTACATTGTAAATGCAAATTTCAAATGCTGTGCCTAATCATTTTTTAATACCGCTGACCAACTTTCTTCTTCTTTTGTGCAATCCATTTTTCATAACATTTTTCTGACCTCAAGGACCTCTTCGTTTTTTGCAGTGTTGTGCAAAGCCTGTTCAGGCACCCAGAGGAGCTTTTGTAGTTAAGGTATTTGCAGAAGTGGTGATGGCATTTCTGAAAAGTTCTCTCTGTGCTAGAAAATAGACATAGATAGTGACATTTTCCATTTGAGCACAATAGCTATTCATTAATTCTCTGTTGTAAATGCCACTTCTCTGGTTCTTCCCCGATTAATTTATTTCAAAAGTACATCATGAAACCATCTTATCTGTATTTTTGGTGTCTTTGTGCTGGTGTATTTCCACCGACCCATTTTTATGATGGCATATTACTTAAGTCACGCGTTAAATAGAAATTGTCCTAATATGCTAGATCAGCTCTGAAGTCATAGGTATGTGTTCTATGACACATTAAAAGCACAGGGTTAGGCTTTTGCCTTGCACGCGGCCAAGCAGGTTCGGATTCCTCTGTCCCTCTCGTAGAGCCCAGAAAGCTACCGAGAGTATCCCGCATGGGAGATCCTGGCAAGCCACCAGAGGCATATTCGATATGCCAAAAACAGTAACAATAAGTCTCACAACGGAGACATTACTGATGCCCATTCGAGCAAATTGATGAACAGGATGACAGTGATACAGAGATTAGAAATATTATAAAGGTGATGAGTATAATTCTTGGGAAACTAAAATACACGTTGTCATAATTTTAAAATATTTTTATTTGCTACTGCTTATAACAAAAAAGTTTTCCCTTTAAACTAATAATTAGTTGCAAGAATTGAAATTAAAATATGTATGCTATGGATTGACTAATATTGCATTTCTGAACACAAAGATGACCCTGTTGGAAATTAATGCCATAATCTCTGAGTAGGGGTGGGAATTTTTTGTTATACTGAGATGATTACTTTTGAGATTCTAGAGAAAGTTTTTCCATTTGTAACTATTTTCATCCTCCTTCTCTCTGGGCATTAGGATTTTGATTCTCACATCCAGCCTTAAGGATCAAGGACCATAGAATCCTCCTCAAGATCTGTTAAAGATCAGACAACTAAGATCCCTTTGAACCTGCTAAATCATATTACATGGATTGTAATTTCTTTCTTAAAAACCCCAGGTGAATTTATGCTTGAAAACTACTTATAAATACTTCCATGTTGGCAATAATGTGTCAGAGTCCAGCACATTGAAGGGCTGGAGTGTCCCAATGCTGAGATAACTGCTGACAGACTCTAGTTGGTCCATCTTCATCATCTTCACCAGATTCCCCTTCCTGCACCCCCTAAGCCAATTATTTCCCTTATTAGAACTTTTTCATCAAATCCCCTACACCTGCCACCTGGTCTGATGCTTCCCCAGGCCACCCTGGTCCACGCCCAGTCTCTGGAGCATGAGCTTTACTGGGTTAGCCCAGTGCAAATAAATCCTGCTTCTAAAATCTTTGTACAGGAACACTTGGTTCTTTTTCTTTTGAAAATTTTATTTTACTTTTATAAAATTGTTCACAACAGTTTAATACAGATAACAGTCAAACACCGATTCACCACCATGCACCTTCCCATCACCATAAGAGAAAAGTGTGTGAAGATTGTTGCATTTCATCCTGGAGTCATTAAGCCCTGGCATAAGATTACAAGCAATATGTTAAACCCAAACAAAGGTGTGCTAGCTTTGGTACATCAGTGGGCTAGAGTGTAAGAGGTCACACAGCCACATTCTGTGTCACTCTCTCCCAGGAGCTTTATTTAATAGTCTCCGATGTTGGCCATTGATAAGATTATATGGAGCCAGGGGCAGTTTGTGGGTGTGACTGCCAAGCTTTTGGAAAACTGGGGAGCTGAGGGAAAGGAGTCCCAGTCCCAATCCAAGCAGGCTTGGAGATCTCAGTCACAAGTCCCACATTCCTGGTTTTGTTCTACAGTTTCCCCCATAGGTGAGGCTTGTCCAAGCCTGTGAAGAGTGGCCTTTGAGATTGGGTTCTGGAGATTTTCGGCTGCCAGGGTTCTGCTGGGGCAGGGAGGGGAACTCAACCCACCACACTCTGAGTTGTCCCCTCCCCACCCCACCCTGTGAAGACAGTCGGGCCCAGGGTCAGGAAGTTCAGGAATGTTTTGGTTCTTCCTGGCCTAATCAGACTGAGATCCACAACATTATCTTCAAAAATTTAATCACCAATTCAAATAGTTCCTTCTTGTGGTCTCAGAATATGTTCTGAAAGTTACCCTAAAAAACAGTTAATGCAGAGTTGGGGGAGGATAATCTCTTTAGTAAATTGTGATAGTTACATTGGATAGAAACATGCAAAAGAATAAAACTATAATCCTCTGTTAAATTATTCATAAAATTAAATAGAAATCGGTGAAGGCTTAACTGCAATCATAAAATTCCCAGTACAAAGAGAAGTGCAAAGATTCTTAACAATGATATTGATACATTTTGGGGCATTATATTAGAATAAAGAGAGTGAAAAAGTAAATAAATGAGATAGCATTAAATTAAACATGTTCAGCACAGCAATGGAAATAATTGCACTGTAGCACTGTCATCCCATTGTTCATAGATTTGCTCGAGCGGGCACCAGTAATGTCTCCATTGTGAGACTTGTTACTGTTTTTGGCATTTTGAATACACCACAAGTAGCTTGCCAGGCTCAGCTGTGTGGGCGGGATACTCTCGGTAGCTTGCAGGGCTCTCTGAGAAGGAACAGAAGAATCGAACCCAGGTCAGCCCTACCCAAATGCCCTACCCACTGTGCTATTGCCCCAGTCCCAATGGAAATAATAATAAATAAAATGAAAAAGCAACCTAAAGAACAGGAGGAGATATATTCAAATCACACATTTGATGAGTTAACTTCAAAAATACATAACCCATATTACTCAACTGAGAAAAGATACAATCAAAATTAGTCAAAGGATCTGTATAAATAGTTTTTCTTAATAAATCATAAAATGGGAATTAAAAATATTAAAATATACTCCACATGACTAATCATCACAGACAGGTAAATCAAAACCAGAAAACAATATAATTTCTTATTTTTTAAGGATAATTAGAGGTTACCCTAAAAGCCTCCGTCCCTTTCGGAGAGCCTGACAAGCTCCTGAGGGTATCCCCCCTGCACGGCAGAGCCTGACAAGCTACTTATGGCGTATTCAATATGCCAAAAACAGTAACAATAATGGGCCTCATTCCCTTGACCCTGAAAGAACCCCCAATGTGGCAGCATTGGGAAGGATGTGTAAGGAGAGGCTGTGATGCTCTTCATGTTCCTGGAGTGAGCAGTCGCCATTGGGCTACACTAGCATGCGACAGGGACAAATGGAGATGTTACTGGTGCCCGCTCAAGCAAATCGATGAGCAACCAGACGACAAGTGATACAAGTGATTTTTTTAAGATGACTGTTGTGAAAAAGACAAGAGATCAGTGTTGTTCAATCACTAATGAAAAGAAAACCTTTGTGAGCAAGTAGTGGGAATGTAAGTGGTGCAATTCTTGAAAAATAGTATGAAACTTCCACAAAAATTAAAAATAGACTTACTTTATAATTCAGCAGTCTTACTGTGGGTGCATATCTGAAGAGAGCAGCCTCAGGGTCTTAAAAAAACTACATTTTCGTATTAGTAGCAGCATTATTTATGATAGTCAAAAATAGAAGTGACTAACTGTTCATCATCAGACAGGTGGAAAAGACAAGGTAGTTCAAACATATTTTGAAATATCATTCAGTCATGATAAATCATAAAAATCTGTTATTTGCAGCAACATGGGTGAAATGGAAGGCATTATGCTAATTGAAATAAGCTAGTTAGAAAAGTCAAGTGTCATGATATTATTTATTTTTGGAATACAAAAAGACAGTCGATTGCATATAAACAGAATGGGATGGCGGCTGTCAGAGCCTGTGGAGTGGCGGAAACTGATGATTTAGATTAAATGGTGCAAACTTGCAGTTAGAAGATGAATAATTCTTAGTGACACACAATTGCTGTAGTTAATAATATGGTATCATATAGTTGGAATTTGCTAGGAGCAGATCTCAAGCTAAGTGTTCTCTATTCCAAGAACAAAAAAATCTCAGAAATGACTGTAGGAGGTATATATGTATCAAAGAACATTATGGCGACCATTTCAAAGAGTCTATGTTTAGTAAACAAATCATCATATGTAATTGTATACATTATTCTGAATTAACTGTCAATAAAACAGGAAGGGATGATGCAGAGGGAGGCGGGGGAGACAGTCAACACATTGACCAGCTTAGACTTTAGCATTCTGTTATGTATGATATATTTCTTGTTTTCTTTTTCTTTTTTTATCTTGCAAACAGTGCCAAGAATGTTTTACAACCTGCCCAATTACTCTGCACCTGGAAGTTTGGGATGCTGACCCATAAAACTCCCAGGATCTCATACCATCTGGAGAAACAAACCTATGGGCTTGTCTCTACCTTTCGTTCTTCACCTATGTTCAGATGAACTTCGCTGGACTGAGTTCAAGACTCTGCTACGATGGCATAGTGGGGGTTGGAAGCCTCTCTCAGTTCTCTGGTCGAGCTTCTCTCGGTTCCCATGGCTTCAAATGATACAACCAGCTTTGCCACATTGCATTGCATTGTGGGTTGGTTACTACAGAAGACTTCCTCTTAGACAAAGGGGAATCTAGGGTAGGAGTCTTGTTGTGTGAGTTCTGTATTCTCATAACCTAACAACTACTTGGCACTATTAAGAGCATCATAAATACTTGTTGCACTACAAGGAATGGAAATAGCTACAACTTCTGTGCCAGCGAATGGTTATATTTCAAGTTCCCATTTTTGCTGTAGTAGTTTGCCATTTAATTCTAATCTTAGTTTGTGGATCATAACATTTTGAAGAAAACCTAACCTGACTGAAGAAAAAGCACATTTTGTACTCTGACTGTATAATGTTTGTTTTAATATATCAAATAAATTAGAACTCCTATTTTCTTCAATCTAATGAAAGTCCATGCTTTAAAACAAAGTAATACCTGTTAAACCCTTATTTTTTTCTCTCTTTTTAAAGATTTTTCTTTTATTTATTTTTTTCTCTTTTTTTAAAATAAATTATTTATTTTTAATTAGTGAATCAACGTGAGGGTACAGTTACAGATTTATACATTTTTGTGCTCATGTTTCCCCCATACAAAGTTCAAGAACCCATCCCTTCACCAGTGCCCATTCTCTACCACCAGTAAACCCAGCATCTCTCCCACCCTCCCCAGTCCCGTCTCCTCCCACCCCACACTGCCACTATGGCAGGGTATTCCCTTTTGATCTCTCTCTCTCTGATTAGGTGTTGTGGTTTGCAATAAAGGTGTTGAATGGCCATTGTGTTCAGTCTCTAGTCTATATTCGGCACGCATCACCCTTCCCCCGCATGACCTCCGACCACATTTTACTTGGTGTTCCCTTCTCTGAGTTGCCCAGAATGAGAGACCAGCCTCCAAGCCATGGAGACAACCTCCTGGTACTTATTACTACTAATCTTGGGTGTTAGTCTTATAGTCTATTATTCTATGCTCCACAGATGAGTGCAATCTTTCTATGTCTGTCTCTCTCTTTCTGACTCATTTCACTTAGCATGATACTTTCCATGCTGATCCACTTATATGCAAACGTCATGACCTTATTTTTTCTAACAGCTGCATAGTATTCCATTGTATAGATGTACCAGAGTTTCTTCAACCAGTCATCTGTTCTAGGGCACTCGGGTTTTTTCCAGATTCTGGCTATTGTAAACAGTGCTGTGATGAACATATAAGTGCAGATGTCATTTCGACTATACTTTTTGGCTTTTCTGGGATATATTCCCAGCAGTGGGATTGCTGTAAACCCTTATTTTTGATTTGAGTAAAAAATAAATCTGATTTTTATCATGTTAACCAAACTTCTTGCATGATAATAGCAATCAAGTCTTTTCTGATTAAGTTAGAATTAGAGAATTAGAGAGCACTGACACCCATTTGTTTGATATTGCTTTGTTTTGTTTTTCTTTGAAGGACACACTTAGCAGTGCCAAGAGGTTACTCCTGACTCGCACTCAAGAATCATCCCTGGCAGTGCTCAGGAGATCCTATGGGATGTTAGGGGTTGAACCCGGCTCTGAAGCATGCAAGGCTAGCACCCTACCCAATGTACTATCTCTCTGGTCTAAGCTCAGACAGTTTGCCAGCAAGTCAATCTGAAGTAGGCACTACAATCTTGCTAAGAGTAAGGAACTAACTGTTATCTTGAACTTGACTAAGCAGAGAAGATGTTTTAATGTTTCATGCAATGCAGTGTTGCTCACTCAGGCAGTAATTTGACATTCGCCAGAAGCATGCTTGGCAGTGCTGAGAGGGCCATCCTTGCCAGGGTTTGAGCCTCCTATGGCATCTGCACATGTAAGGCATACTTTGCAGACTACTGAGCTATTTTTTTTTTTTTTTTGCTTTTTGGGTCACACCCGGCAATGCACAGGGGTCACTCCTGGCTCATGCACTCAGGAATCACCCCTGGCGGTGCTCAGGGGACCATATGGGATGCTGGGATTCGAACCCGGGTCGGCCGCGTGCAAGGCAAATGCCCTACCCGCTGTGCTATCACTCCAGCCCCGCAGACTACTGAGCTTTCTGCTCACTCCTTGAACTGTTAATGGGAATGCTCATTCAGTCCATCTCTTCAAAACTAGCATCTTATTATAAATAATTTGGGAACCACATTTTTGTTCACTGGATCTGTTGAATCTGCGTATTATCTCTCAGCTTGGTGTCTATTTTGCCCACTTCTGGGATACTCTTCTCTTGCTGCTCAATTTATGAAAACCTACATGG
Organism: Sorex araneus; assembly: GCF_027595985.1. Classification (NCBI taxonomy): domain Eukaryota; kingdom Metazoa; phylum Chordata; class Mammalia; order Eulipotyphla; family Soricidae; genus Sorex; species Sorex araneus. The sequence goes on from NC_073303.1 coordinate 193,993,693, forward strand.
TGCAGTAATGTGAACCCTCAAAAGGGGCCAAGAGAGAATGGTTTGAGTGAGTGATTTTTTTTTTCTTGACCTTGCACCCGGTCACAGATTCTAATCAACTAAACACATCTTTGCAAAGGGCAAAACAGTGTTGCAAGAAGTGTTCGATCAGTCCATCAGAAGCATGGAGACAAGATATGCGAGTGAAATGTAAAGAGCACAGCGGTCCAAGGTTTAATCTGGCTTGAGGCAAAGTGAGACTGCCAGAGGTCACCATTTATTCTATTTTTTTTTTTAATCAGTTATATCCTAATGACTTTAACACAGCAAAAGACTCACCAACGAGACTACAGTTATAGGAAAAGCATTCATCAAAAAGAACATCTGGGTATACATTGTCTTGTCAAAGTTATATTGTCAAAGCTAGGTTGTCATGATTAAAACATCAGAGGAAGATATGGGGCTAGACATGTAAGATCTACAGATTACGTCTTCCACGTTTTCTTTTCTTTTTTCCTTTTTTTTGGGTCACACCCATTGATGCAGGGGTTACTCCTGGCTCTGCACTCAGGAATAACTCCTGGCGGTGCTCAGGGAATGTGGGATGCTGGGAATCAAACCCTCATCGGCCGCATGAAAGGCAAATGCCCTACCCTCTGTCCTATTGCTCCAGTCCCTGCTCCCCACATTCTCGTGGTTGGTTACACATAGGGTATAGAGAAGCCTCATACTGATACTTGAAGGTCAATCCAGATTAAGGATATGTAAGAGAGGGGGAAAATGTTGTCTTGTACTGCCAAGATAATGTATGACTAGGCAGGTGTAGGAGAGCATGCTGTCTCCAGGTCATTGGACTCCCAAGTTTTAGCTTGCCCACTTAATGTGAAAGTGGGGCCTTGGTTCTGCTTCTGGCTTGAAGGGCAGAGTCTAGAGGCTCGTCCTAATGTTGGGTTGGCACCAACAGCAGAGGGTCTTTAAAGACAAGAATGTTCTCATAAATACTTTACCCTAATTCATATATCCTTGCTTTAGATGCAGCTGTTTTTTGCTCTGCAATAAAGCCTTTTTCTACAAAAAATACACTTCATTTCAAGGCTGCTTGGATCATTTTGTGGCAGTCTCCTAATCCAAACTGTTTCCCATTGAGACATAGCTCTAGGTCAAAAAAGATTTTGGCCCTGAAATCTTTAACTTGGATATTTGATTTAACTGGTGAAGAGGAATGAGTAGGAGAAGGAGAATAAGAAGAAGACAGTTTACAATAAAAGTAAGATAAATAGCTAAATAAAAAATCAAATTTCTGACTTTTTTTATTAAATACAAAATTCCTGACACATAATTCGCTAAAGTAGAGTCAGTCTGATTCTAGAGCAGATGTTTCTTGGCCCCTGTAGGCATCTGAGTTTCAGACTTTTGCATAAGACTCACTCTCTCTATTAAAATTGGAACTTTATCCTGCTCCTTTGGGTTTCAGACCTGGTGGAAGAAAGAGATAGTTTAAGTTTACTGTGAAAGTTCCAAGGATAAAACACACAAACACGGAGGAAGGAGAGGAGATCTAGTTTCCCCAGAGTGAATGGACACTATTAGGACATTATTAGACCATCACATGCACATAACACAATGAAGGCTAATTTACATGAAAAACAGTTAATTCAAAAGCCTAAAATTCAAAGAAGACATCAAGATCCCTTTGTTGTTGTTGTTGTTGTTTTTCTTTTTCACCTGGTACCTCCTAAAAAAAAGAAAGAACTTCTAATTCTTGAGGCAGCCTCTAAGTCTGGAGGCTACTCTACAAGGAGATAAGACTTCAGTCATTTTATTTGTTTACAGTAAATATGAAGGCTTAGCTTCACGCCAAGCAAAATAAAGACCAGGAGATAAAGATGAGATAGGTTTAGAATTCTTCCTCTTATCGAATTGGTAGAAAAACATACATCTAGATTTCTTCCCTCTCCACTTGCCAAAATGTTTCCGATTCAGTACATCTATCTGATTTTCCCCGAAATTGGTGTATACTTGGAAGCCAACTTTTCATGAAAGGTGTCTCTACGTAGTTTGAGCTGTGGATTCTCAGACTGCTGAGGTCATTTCTCAGATTTCCCATTCTTAGTAAGGCCTTTAAATGGGGGTAAAGGAATTTTGTTTTCTCCATTATGCTTTCATAGCTCACCTGGGAGAACTTCCAGTTCTGTGTCCTACCAACCTGGGAGTCCTGCCATGTGTACCTAGCACTCGTATTTCCCTGTTTTTCTCCACACAGTTAGAAGAAGGCATTCTCTTCTCCCTGCAAAGGTTCACTTTACTTGTCCAGTCGAAAGGAGATCTATGAGACAAAGATGAAAGAGGAAATACAGAGATCTTAGTTCCACTGAAATCTTAGGTTAACACCTAAGCACCACATGTTTACTATCAAGTGGGTTACAAAAGGAATTTGCATTCTCATATTTAGCAGAGTAACCTAGGTGTGTGTAATCCCATCAATGGCCAACATCCAGAGACTTAAAAGCAAGCTCCCAGAATTGCATGGTCGCTTTGCGGCCGTGTGATATCTTGTAGCCTACTTCTCCCTCTGGGAGAAACTGGCAATCTTCTGAGAGTTTCCTGCCCACATGGGACAGCCTTGCAAGCTTCCCATGGTGTATTCATATGCTAAATCCAGTAACAAGCTGGATCCCATTCCCCTGACCCTGAAAGAGCTTCCAGTGTGACATCCTTGGGAGGGCCGAGTGGAGAGACACTTCTAAGATCTCAGGGAAAGGACGAATGGAGAGGTTACTGAGCCCGCTTGAGAAATCGATGATTAACGGGATTTCGTGATCGTGATTTAGGGGAGTGGGTTGGGGGTTGGGTCACATCTGATGGAGCTCAGGGGCTTCTGCGGGTCCAAGCTCAGGGGTTCTAGTGGTGCTTGAGGTGTCATATAATACCAGGGTTCAAATCAGGGTCTATAAGCCATCTCTCTCTCTGGCACCACAGGTCTTTCTTACTTCTCAGTCTTTATTGGGGGGGGGGAGAAGAGCAGTGGGGAACAATGCTTAGGGCTTACTCCTATCTCTGTGCTCATAGATCACTCTTAGAAATGCTCAAGAGCCCTTATGCAGTGCCAGGTTCAGGCCCAGGTGAATTGTGTGTACAAAGCCAGATCCTTAGCTCTGTGTTACCTCGCTGGCACTGGAATTTTAGTCATTTATAACAAGTCTTCCAAGGCAGTACAGGACTTGTTATTCTGTAAATTCAAATTATCTTCTGAATCTAAGGAACGCTTGGCTTTTCCATATGATGCTCTGACCTTCCAGCTTCTTTCACAAAACGGAGAGAAAAACACTCAGAAAAGAAAAGAAATGGGAAAACTGGAGATCAGGAGTAGACTGATATGAAAACTAAGCAGTCCTTTGAAGGAGTTCACAGGATCCCATGTAAAATCTTCCACATACACGGTGATTAACAAGATCACTTTGGTGCCAGTCAATAGTAATAGAAGCAGAAATACTTCAGCCCACTGAGTACTGGTCTCAGATTTCCTCTTGGAAAACACAATAGTCAAGTAAGAGATGACAGGACACTGATTAAGAAGGATCAGAAGCAGAACAGCTCAGAAAGTAAGCAGTAGACCCTCATGCGCAAGAGGTCATGCAGAATTGGTCTCCAAACACCTCTCACGTGATGGTAGGAAGACCCTGATTTCTTTCCTCCATGTAACTGAAATAACCAAGTTGGGTTCACTCCCAAGGACCTCCAATGCACATGGAACAAAGGCTCATGTGATGAGCATGAACCAGGGATGATATCCCCATGCAAATTTAGAAGTCTGACTGAAACAGGCTATGTGGGCTCTTTCAGTAAGCAACTCTACCAAGCTCAGGGTCCACTCCTAGAAGGTTAACTGGGAAGCAGGGAGTCATTTCTGTTATTTTTTTTCTGACAACAGCATTTGTATTGTTACAATGGACAAAGCATTTTTGCGGGGGGAATTAGTTATCTAGAACAGGAAGACCAACAAAGTTCTAGAATGAATGATGCACAAGGTAGGGAGTGGTCTTGACTGTTACCAGTGACTCTGGAAAGAAACCTGCTCAATGTGTGAGATCCTCTCCTGTTAAAACAAATCTAGTTTTATCCAATGTCTTTTTTCCCCATAAGTGGTCAGATGGAGACTCTTGAATTAGATGGCAAACAAACACCATTGTGTTCTTTCTATACATCTTTCCAGGGTGCCTCAATGGAAACTCTGACGTTTTCCAAACAAGAAGAACAATACTGACTTGGACAAACACCCCTAGCCTTCTGCGTAATACACGTTAATTAATGAAAACCCAAACTAGCTCAAAATGAAACAGTCATCATATTTAGAGAGACTTTAATGTAGAAGAGGACAACCGTTTTCTTAAATCCAAATCTGCTTAGGTTAAATGAAATCTAAAGAAGTTCACTGACTCTGACCTTTCTCCCTGTATTTTGTACATGCAGTTTCCTCATCTGGAGTCATTGATAATGATACCACTTTTCTCTTATACAGCTACCTAACATACTAATTGTGGTTGATATTTCTTCATCCATTTTTAGGTATTATTGTCTATGACCTATGTGCATTATATGAAGTCATATGTGTGCTTAGAGATTATAAGGAGTTCAAGTTATAAGTAATGGAAGCAATTCAATATTTCTTGGAGGAAAAAAGGGAAGAAATGGGTGAAAAGAGAAAACATAAAAACCCTTGGAGTGTTAGGCAACAAATAAAACCCACAATGAAGTTCATGATAAAGAAAAAGCTTAGTTTTAATTTTATTTGTTTACTTATGGCTTTTGAGGTCACACCCAGAATTGCTCAGTGGTTACTCCTGGCTCTGCACTCTGGAATTACTCCTGGCAGTTCTTGGTGGACCATATGGGATACTTTGAATTGCACCTGGGTTGGGCACATGCAAGGCAAACACTTTCCCTACTGTACTATCTCTCCAGCCCCTAAATAATTATGTTTTATGACCTTTTACTTCATCCCATGTTCATGTTTAGATTCTTCCCATTATGTTTTCGTAGATGATTTCTCTTTTTGTTGGGCTACATTGATGATAACATATGAAATATCTTTAAATATATAGTCTTTTCCTTGCCTTTGAGTTCGCTTAATATAAGTATTAAGAGAAAAAATGGTGTTAAATGTGATAAACACACAAATATATCTTGATTGGTATTAGCACATTGCTTTCTAAGTACAGTCAACACTTATAAAGACATTTTGAACAGGCAGCGGTGCAAAGATGCCTCAAGCTGTGATAAGGGACTAGAAGTAATATATGTGGCCATTAAAGAAAAAAGCTGAGTGCCTTAAGCTTAATGCATGGATCAAAAATCCCCCACGCACACGTACGACACTATAAAGAATAACGATCTGATCCTGACATATCACATAACTATAGGAGAAAGTTGACAGAAATCTGGCTTCACTGCTTAAAAGAAGCATCATGATGGCATTTTATTGCATAATATTGACTTTTACTCGTATTTGCTGAAAACCCATTCCAGAACCATCTGCAACCAAATAAAATGCTCAATGTGCAAGTTGGAAAAACTATTAAAAAATGACTGCACATAATGAAGGCGGCATGTGAGCGGGTGAGACTGCTATCACCATTGAAGCTGACAGTTGAGGGTCTTGAGGTAGCAGAGAGTCACAGTCCAACATGGCAGGTTGTAAAAGATACCACAGCTGCAAAGATCTCATTACCATAGAGGAGAGGTGGAAAGGAGTGATGACACAAAGCAAATTTAACAGTCTTATTTTTTCTCAAGTCATTTCCTTCTTATATGTTATAAAATACATTAAATTTATTAAGAAAACAATCTATGTTATTCAATTGGGCTAAATTTCATCTGTGGGGTTTTCTCTAAGCCCAGTTTCACACAAGACAGGGCAGAGAGAACTCTAGATCAATTAGTAAAGATGAGATGATGAAGCAAGGTTGGAAATCTTTGAAAAGACAGATTATGTCATGTTAACTTTCTTGATTGCTATGAACCCTGATCCATTTAAAAACCATCCTCCTCCCGCTGTTTGGCAGTGCCACAGTTACTGTGAATCAAGCCACAGTTACTGTGAATCAAGCATCATCACATAGTTGCTCCTATATTATTCATGCTTTTACTGGTGTGTTTGTGTGTTTCTTGCACTTTTATCGCCCTCGTTTTACCCCTGCAAGTCTAATGGGCAATAGCTGGTTAAGCAAGTCCTCCCAAGATTTGTTTTCCTTTCGCTGGAATGTTCTTTATTAATGAACAAAGGTTTATTGGGACATGATTCACATACCATTGTGCACCCATTTAAACAGTGCATTGGAAAGGTGTTTAGCCTCGGCACACAGGTGTATAACAATCACCATTCACCATTTTCCTCAGGTCACTAAGAAATCTTGGACGCTTTCATTCTGAATACCCTACCTTAATTCTTTGCCTTGGTCCTAAGCAAACAATAGCCTTTTAACCTTTCTGTTTCCCATTTTAGATTTTCAAATGGATGCAATAGCATAATGTGTGAGGTATAATTTGTGCTCGTTCTCTTTCACTGGGCATTTTGCAAGTCCTGTAGCCTTCATCAGCATTTCATCTCAATTTACAGCCACAGAACAGTCTTTTATTTGGGTATAATATTTTTGTTATTAGCTGGTGACTACTTGAGGTGTTGACATCGTTTTGACAATAAGAAAGCAATATTACTGTAAAGCTTATTGTACAGTATTTGTGTGAATATGTTTTTAATTTTATGGGTCTCTACTTAAAGTGAATTTCTGGGTCATAAGATAGCTATGTGTTTATTTGAGAAACTGCCTATATCCCACTCTCATTTTTTATTTTTATTTATTTTAAAATTAATTTTTTAATTGAATTACCATGAGATATTGTTACAATGCTTTCATGACTGGGTTTCAGTCATACAATGTTCCAATACCCATCCTTCCACCACTAGACATTCCCCACCACTAATATCCCCCATATCTTTCCTGCCCCTGCCCCACTCTCTGGCCTGCCTTTATGGCTGGAACTTTTCTTCTCTTTCTACCTCTCTCTCTCACTCTCTTCCTCCTTTCAGGCATTATGGTTTTGCGATACAGATACTGAGAAGCCATCGTGTTTGGTTTTTTACCCACTTTTAGCATACATCTCCCATCCAAAGCAATTTTTTAAGACATTTTTATTTATTGATTTTTTTACAGTAGTACCAACACTATCATTTTATATTTGCAGTGCTGTTATGCCATGGCAGTTACCAACGCGTAAAACTCTACCCTCCATGATCCCAAAGTCCTTCTCTCTCCATCCCCCTTAGCACACGCAGATTATAGTCTATTGCTTTACAGTAAGTGCCCTGGGGAGTCCTGGCTATGTTATCCTCAATGTATTTTATTGAAACCGGATGACATTAAGGTTTTAAATCCATTTTAAATTATACTTTGAGTATGGTATAAGTTAATTTATACCATACTCTAATTTCTCATTATACCATATACCGTACTCTAAATTCTAATAAGAGGTCTAATTTCATTTTGAAAATGTTGCTATCCAGTCTTCCATGTACCATTTGTTGAAGAGACTTTCCTTGCTCCACTTCATGCATCGAACCCCTTAGTAATAAATCAATTATCCACACATGTTAGGCTGTAGTCCTGGGCTCTCGATTCTATTCCATTGAGTTGAGTGTTGCTTTTGTTCAATGCAATGCAGTTTTGATGGCTATAGCTCTGCAGTACAGTTTAAAGTCTGGGATTCCACGCATCTTGCTTTTTTTTTTTTCCCCCCTCAGGATGACTTCGACTATTGTTGGAGTTTTAAGACTCCGTATGTATTTTAAAGGTATATGCTTTATGTCTTTAAAAATACTATGGGTGCTGGCGAGATAATACAGTGGGGAGAGCACTTGCCTTTATGTGGCCAACCAGGGCTCAATCCTTGTCCTATGTGGTTACCCAAGTCCCTCCAGGAATGGTCACTGAACAGAGAGCCAGGAATAAGCCCTGAGCACTATTATGAGTGGCCCAAAAAATGTTTAAGAGAAGTTTAAAATATAGCTGTGGGGCCAGAGGTACAGTATCAAACTCTAGAGCACAAATGAGTGTTTTAGAATTTGGGAAGTTTAATCTCACCTCTGATGCAATGGTACTGCTTTAAAAAGTGTCCAATATTCTCAGTACTATCAAAATTTTAATAGTTGAACATAAAGAGAACCTACTAAAGAAACTTCTTTAACCCTATGATCAATTGAAATCTTTGACCATCAGAGATATCAATATATCATATTAGGTAGATAGATCCCTTTAGCATGTCAGGTACATTCAAATTTGAACATGTTCTTCCTTAGATAGACTGTCCATTTTTATAAATATTTTATTGTATTTATAAATATATATATTTTTCCTGATATAGAGCAAACTGATAAAGCATATTTTTAAAATTTTTCTTCTCATTCTACCCTTTTTTTCTCCTCTCTTCCCTCCTTTTGGTCAATTGGTGATTCTTTTTATTTTCCAGCTAAGAATTGAGTATGGGGTGAGGAATTGTAATTCCTAATTTTACTTAGCAATTGTAATAAATCAGTGCATAATAAAAATAAGTTAGAATAGATATGCTAGTTTTTTTTATGTAGGTATCAACCAATAATATGCTATGAATTGATAAGGGACAACAGAAACTAAAACTCAAATCTTTAGTCAACCCAAGACTTGAGAAGACAAAGTCTAAATTTTGTTCTTAAAACTAGGACAAAGTTATTGGTAGCATTTTGTACTTCCAGGGCAAGTATTTGGGGTAGTTTCCATGGCACTGGCAGCAATAGCTAAAAAAATTACACATTCATGTATATATATACACAAATGAAGAGACAGCAATAGGAAAAAAGTTACAAGTGCTGGTGCTTGAGTTAAATTATTTTTGTATAGTTATACTTCATATTTTAAAATGTTTGTTCTCTGATCGTTTCACCTATGGACTACAGACAATAATAATCTTATGTATGCATTATATATCCTGAAGTTTAAACTAAACAGTAAATCAGTCTCACGATAATATAAAAAGTCTTAAAAGTGCACCAAAGATAAAAAGTGCTCACTGAATATCAGCTGTTATTGTTTTTTGTTGTTTTTACAGCTAGAGTAGACAACATCATTCTAGTAAGGTTAAATGTTCAAGATAAAGGTCTCAACATATTCAGTTTCTTTTGAGGTGTCATTACCTGTTTAGTCACCTTCCCTCTGCCTTTACCTGGTTTTCTTATTATATGTGTCCTACTACCTAGACATAATGGATTATGGCCTAACCCTATGAGCTCAATTTTATCTGAATCACCTCTTCAAGAATTCTATTTTAAAACCATCACATTCTGAGGTACTGGAAGTTAGGACTTTTGTTTTAGTACTACAAAAAAAATACCAAAGTGTGGTCCAAGAAACCTCGTGGGATACGTCAGTTAGTTTGGCAGGAAAAGGACAGCCAGGAAAATTATGGAAACAATAATAAATTGTGCATAGTTCTAACTGGTAGGAACATTTACAAGTTTTCCTTTGTCGAGAACAATTGTGAAAGACCTCAATTTTAACATCAGGAAAGGCCATGGGTGTCAATCAATTGAGTAGATGCTTAAATGTCAAAATGTGGGATGCCACGACCTGGGATATTTAAAAGTATGGGATGCACTCCATCCTGTTTCAAAACTTGGGATTGAAAATTTCTCTATGGAACTTTATCATCCCACACTCTCATTAGAATTAATATTTTATCTTAATAAAAAGTGTGTGTGTGTGTTTGTGTGTGTGTATATATGTGTGTGTATAAGAGGTACTGGGAATTGGATCAAGGTTGGCTGTATGCAAATTAAGCGCCTTACCCATTGTACTGGTCCCACTAAAACTATTTTACTTCACACAGAAAGTGAAAAATGTATGACGTTTTTGGCAAACTAGTTCATGTAATAGATTTAAAGTACACATGATGGACCTTGCAAACTTTGTTCAAGGATAAAGTGGGAAGTGGAATGAAGACCCTGGCTCAGTGATGTGCATTTAATGGCATTTAGATAAAAACCTGAGTTGGAGGAAGTATTGTTTTTACCAGTTGTTCCACTGTTTTCTTTAAAATTCAGATGATTGAGAGATGCTACTAAGGACACAAATGCATACCAAATTGACATCTTCAACTGTTAACATCCACAATCCAGATGAAGGTAGCTTGTTTCTCATTAGGACTTACAAAAAGAAGACTATAATTCACTTGGGACATGGAACTCCATTAACCCCCTGACAGATTTCACAGTGTACAGCTTTGTGTCAGTAAACTTTTATGAGTCCCTCCCCGCTGTTGCTATGAAGAGGAACTGCCAGAAATTGGACTTTTTTCCCCAAATTGCTATGAGTCCTGTTTACTTTTGTATTATGTAAAAACCATAGAAATGGCATTTTTTATTCTCAAATAAAATGATTATGTTTTAGGAGTCACATTGAAATGATTGTGTATACATTGGGTAAACACTAACACACTGATTTTCCCCAAGAATAAATCTTTGTATAAATGAATTGCCTGACTGTCTTTTAAGCTATTTTAGTTGTATCAGTGCCAGAGGAATCACATATTTTAAATTCTTTATACTCTACTGACTTGTGTGTATGTCTGTATTTGTTTTTCTTATAAAAAAGATTTTTGTTTATATTGCTTGAAGTTCTGAGTTTGAAAGAAAATATCTCTTTTTGTATGTTACATCTAGATCTCTATGATAAATTTTATGTGGGAACAGAACATGTAAAGGCATGTGGCATCAAATATGGTGTTATACAATCTTTGTTTCTGATTTGTCTTTTTCTTAAAACACGTTTACATGTGCCTACATAGTATGACTATGAATTATCATGAGCTCGTCGAACATATTCTAGTAAATTATTTTATTTTAATAATTCTTTTCTAGAGTATTTATTAAACAATTGCTATATTTTTCAAACTGCCATATTTAATGACAGAAAAATGTGAAATAGTTATTTCTTTTTGATATTACAAAGAAAATAAAACTGAAAGAAATACATAATACTATATAAATATACATAATTAGAGCTAATTTCCTATGAACTCTAAGCTTAAGTCAGAGGGTATATAATGAACAAATTCACATAGGTATTTTATATGCACCTGAAGGAAGACAGGATTTTGTATCATTGGTGGAGAAGCATGCCTTGATTTTAGGTCTAATATCAAACTGTCAGGACCATACAGTTGAGATGAGAATATCATCAGATGTGGTCCCCTAGCACTGCATTGCTGGGCATGCTCTCCAAGAAAAAAATGATGAACCATTTTAGACCAGTAAAGAATTCTACATGGAGATGAAAGATATTACAGCAGGCCTTGTTTCTCTGGAGTGAGGTCAAGCATTGACAAGTAGTGGGAAATAATGTAGCACTGTAGCACTGTTGTAGCATTGTTGTCCTGTTGTTCATCGATTTCCTCAAGCAGGCACCAGTAACATCTCCATTGTGAGACTTGTTGTTACTGTTTTTGGCACATCGAATGTGCCATGGGTACCTTGCCAGGCTCTGCCGTGGGGGTGAGATACTCTCGGTAGCTTACTGGGCTCTCCGAGAGGGGCAGAGGAATCGAACCCAGGTTGGCTGTGTGCAAAGCAAATACCCTACCCGCTGTTCAAGCTCCAGTAAAATAAACAAGAAAATATGATGTAGTAAATGGGAGTGTAGACATTAACTCAAAAGGTACCGAATTTCTTGGTAAAGAAAATAGCAAGATGAAATATCAGGTTTTATGAAAACCAAAACTATAATGATGTAAAAGATGGATTATTTGGAGACTGCTATAGTTGGGAGATCTTGAAATTTTATGGGAGTTGATTAGAGATGGGACTAAAGTTAAAGGAGGGAAATGAAAAGAAAGGGTGCAATACTTGGGATGTTATTCATGCATTAGATTTGATAGCATCCTGCAAAACAAAAATAAGTAGCAGAGACTACTATGGCTTCTGTGTTAGTGTAAGCAAAGTGGTATTTCTAGCAACAGAGCAGGGAGACAGGGGAATGAATTGCTAATAGAAAATAACAATGAGTCTCTACCTGGCCTAATGAGATGCACTGGAAGACAAAGGGAGGGAATGCCATAAGGGTGATGGTAATTACAAATAAGAATGGAGTTAGGATGGTGTATTGATTTGGGAGAGAATAGCACAATACAATTTAAATGTCTAAGTGTTTATTTGCTACTCCACTGATATGGGGTTGAGGTGGTAGCATAATGTCTATCATTTTAGATGAGGTGCTGATGACACATTGGTGAGACTGTTGAGATTCGGAATGTTTTCAAAATACTGACGTGAAATACAAAGTAGTTTTGAGCAGGAGCATCAGATAGAATATGTAATACATAAGCCTTGTAAATATGAAGTGAAATAAAGGAGAAAGCCAGTTGAGGTCGGGAGTCATCACCACTGACTTTTAATACTAGCATTTATATCATACCAGCACAATTCTAATTTTGATCTACAGAGAAATAAAGGCATAATAAAATGGGAATTAGGCATAGAGATCTCATATTAAAATCACTGTATCACTGTCATCCTATTGCTCATCAATTTGCTCGAGCGGGCACCAGTGTCGTCTCCATTGTGAGACTTGTTACTGTTTTTGGCATAACAAATAGACCATGGGTAGCTTGCCAGGCTCTGCTGTGCGAGTGGGATACTCTCGGTAGCTTGCCAGGCTCGCTGAGAGGGACAGAGGAATCGAACCCAGATCAGCTGCATGCAAGACAAATGCCCTACCCGCTGTGCTACTGCTCTAGCCTCCCTCATATTAAAAATGTCTATAAAAGATGTGTCAATAAATAGAGAAGACAGGGGCTCATGAGTAGAAGCCCTGAAGAAGGGACTTCCCTCCAGTATGCTACTGAAGTATATTTCTAATCTGTAAGTATCCAGATGAACGCTGGAAGGATTGAAAGCAGGTAGAGGAATAAAGTGTCTTTTCATCAGTGCAGATTAGCCTCTTTAGCTTTACCCTGTACTCCACCTTTTAAACCAGTTGCCTCACTAACAGTTGAAGCTTTGCACTTTCAAAGAGCCTGTGCGTCAACTCTTCCCTGTTGATTCTCTGGTTTCCCAGCACACAGGGTATTGTTTCTGCTTTGCTATACCCTTCAGCTATAGTCTGTCTCTGTTTCTCTTCAAACCAGACTTTCAGATTGAAGTTTCTTCTTGGTACAGCCTGTCATCTTCATGTCTCCATATCTCCAGCCCCAAGAAATGAAACAGAGCTCATCTCAAAGTTACAACTCCCTTTTCCTACCAAATAAAATTACTGACATCTTTTCTTTCCTTTTAAAATGTCTTTTCCTTTGGCTTTCATGAAATCAACTATTTCCTTTCTCCCTCTCTGGCTCCTTTGTGAACACTTTTCCTCTCCTCACACTGTCTTTATACATGTACAGCACTCTCCAAGCACTGTAGCACTGTCATCCCATTGTTCATCGATTTGCTCTAGTGGGCACCAGTATCGTCTCCATTGTGAGACTTGTTACTGCTTTTGGCATATCCAGTATGCCACGGGGAGCTTGCCAGGCTCTGCCATGTGGGTGGGATACTCTAGGTAGCTTGCCAGGCTCTCTGAGAGGGATGGAGGAATCGAACCTGGGTCGGCCTCATGCAAAGGCAAACGCCCTACCTGCTGTGCTATGGCTCCAGTCCACTCCCCTAGCAGCAATCAATTATATGCACGTGACTCCCAATTCTGAATAAAAGTCTAGACATTTCTCCTGACCTGAGAATGGAAAACTAGATCCCATGGAATCCTCAGCATCACATGATGACATTCACGGAGTCCAGGCAACCCCCATCCTGTTATTCTATATTTTATAGTCACCATTTTCCACCCAGTAAAGAAACCAGGAATTTCAGTGAGGTCCTTGCTCCTTTCTTCTCTCCTTCCATGTTTCTTCTATTATCAACTCATTTTATTTCCTCAATTCCATTAATTAAATCTATAATTACTCCCTTCAATAGCTACCATACCTATGCAGGCCACTATCATTTTTGCTTACACCATTAGAGATATTTTACACAAACTCATGCCTTTAGTACTAATTTTTGTTTTTGCAATCATTCTTTTGTAGCCCATAAGGCATCCTAAACATGAGTCTAATTATCTCTGTGTGGTACTCAAGTTACCTAGTCTACCCAGTATTGGCTTTTTAAAAAGAATTAATGGGGCTGGAGCAATAGCACAGCGGGTAGGGCATTTGCCTTGCACATGACCAACCCAGGTTCGATTCCCAGCATCCCATATAGTCCCCTGAGCATTGCCAGGGGTGATTCCTGAGTTCAGAACCAGGAGTAACCTCTGTGCTTCACCAGGTGTGACCCAAAAAGGAAAAAAAAAAGAATTAAATACTTTTATGCAAATTTTGTGGGTGACCTTCTTACCTTTGTGGGTGACTCATTAATGATATCAAACAAATCTAGGTCCCTCCAGGATCTCTTCATAATTATCATTTTTCAGTTACCTGTACTTTTTGGTGGACCATGCTGATTCTTCATAAATATCTCTTATCAATTCATTTTTAAGGTCTGTACTTTAGTTAATTGACTTCTGTTTTACTCTATATATGTGTTGTTCTTGAAAGCAAGTATTTTTATTATGCCTAAAATAATTCCCTATATCATGTCACCACCCTTTTTTTTTTTCTGGTTAATTCAATGCATATTTCAGATACTAACACGGATGTCTTTCACTCTAGGAAGTTATCACTAATACACAACAAGTTCTTGCTTGGACATCAATGCTTTGTGCTTCTTTATTATCCTGTATGTGCCATTCAGGGGGGTGGGGGTTGCTTATGACATGGTAGTGCAGTGCATTATATACACTAATAGAAAGTAAATTAAAATTTTTAATTAATTTATTTTTATTGGATCACAATTAGATATACAGTTACAAAGTTGATCATGATTTTGGTCAATCATATAATCTTCCAATATTGGTCTCTTCACCAGTGTACGTTTCCCACCACCAGTGTCCCTGGTTTCCCTCCTGCCCCTGCTACCCACCCCCCATCTGCCTCTATGATAGACATTTTTCTTCTCTCTCTCTCCCTCCCTCTCTCTCTCTCTCTCTCTCACTCACTCACTCTCTCTCAGTGTCTTGTTATCTCTCTCTGTCTCTCTTTTCTCTTGGGCAATACAGATACTGAAATATTATTATGTATGTCTCTTTAAGAAGGTAAACTTTTGAGGGCGTATTTTGTTTTCCATTGTCAGACAGATTCCAACACAGCATATGTACTTGGTGACTATTTAATGAGCTCATGAACAATTGGATTGCTTAGGTACAAATTTATGTCACTGTAAAGAAACAAAATAAAGAAATTGCGGTGGGTAGGATTTTCCTGGAAATAAGAGTTAAAAACAATGCCTTGGATTGATTGCTGGCCACAGTGAAAACCAATAGGAAGAAAATTAAAGATATGACACAGCCTCAAAAATTCATCAAGAAGGAATGCAATTGCTGATGAAGGTTAGTGAGCCAGATTAAAATTACATAGCAAAGAACAAACAACAATTTCTGCACCTCTCTCTAGAGATGTTTTATGCACTGAAATTGAATGTTAGATGTTCAAGCATGAAATCTTATTCAATATTTAGGGTGGCAGTTGGGTGTGTATGAGGAGGGGTTAGGATAAAGATAAAAGTGGTTATAAGTCAATTCTTATGTATTCCAACTTGGAGTTTGGGTGAAAAATCATTTATGCTGTAACAATATGAATGGTCTGTATGAATGGGTGAGGTTTTAGTGAATACAGTGTGGAATTGCCAGGATTTCCAGGAGATAATAAGTAAAACAACAGCCAAGGAAAACTTACCAAATTCATTATTTATGAGTTGCACTAATTCCCTGCAAAGATAGAATTTTTTTTTTCACAAATACTTGCATTATGCCAAAATGAGGACTGAGCACAAATTATGGCATTTTGAAAAAAAGCCTGATGCTCACAGTTGAATGGCATTCCCTCTTGCAATTTGTTGCAACTTGGATCGGATTGAAATAGATGATTCAAAGCCAAGTGCGCAGGAAAGAAAGATTAAAAACACCCAGTGATCTCATCTTCTGTGGTGTTGAAAGGTACAAAACAAGGGATTAGCCAATCCCTAATGGCAACAACCCCAGATCTGGCCAATAGAAGTGGTGTTGGAGGGTTTTGGGGGAATGGGACCGTGAGACAATGTGAAAGGACCCTAGCACTCTGGTGGGGGCACTGTGGCAGTTCTACAAGGATAAAGCTATTCTATTGTAAAAGTTAGCAACCCTCAAAAATAACCAAAGGGGGGAAAAAACACGTTAAAGTGAAAGAAAAGTAATTTTTTTCAAAGTTGTTTTTCCAGCCACTGGCAAGATTAACAGTGGAGACTCCTGGAAGAAAAGCATTTGCAAAGACTAAGACACCCTTTTGCGTATTCGCCTTGATTTTAATCAGTGTAGAAAACAAACATGAGTTTCCCCATGGCAACTAATTATCCACCTAATGCACTTATTTGTTGATGGATCAATCACTTTCTAAGTATTTATTGATCCCCTATTGTGTGGCCAACAGGATGCTAAATGCTTAGTGGAAACAAGACAAATATAAAGCATGATCTCTACCCTCTTCTCAGCTTCCCTCTATGTCAGTTAATTTACCCTGACTAGAAGGTTCTCATTTTTATATTGTATTCATAACAGAATGACTTTTCCTGGTAATTTTTTGTGATTTAAATGTTTTTCCATAAATTTGGGTGGTCACCCATAACTATTAGTACAACCAACTGTTAATTTCTTCTGAGGATAACATTCTGATTAGATGTATTTTAAAGTGATAATAAACTTTGGGTGAATTCACATATTAATATTCTGTGTGTTATTCTGTAAGATGGAATACTTTATATTACAAAATCTTACCTGTGGTGTCTTCTATAGTTATATTTTGGTTATTGCTATTTCAGCTACTTAGGTTAGTGTGGCCTTCATACTCTCTTTTCCTTTCTTAAAATTCTACAACTAAATTATTACTATTACCTGGTTCTATGATTTCTTCTTGAATAGTTGCCTCCTCTTTCTTCTTAGTTGGAAACATGTTCATAATGAGTAAATGTTTTCTCCAGAATCTAAGTGAAGTTTTTCATTTTTAATGTAGCACTTCTTTAAGTTAAATCATTTTATTTTGCAACTTCTCATGGAATTTCATTCAGGTCATAGTACTGCCTTTGCTTAAGAGCTGAATCCTCTGTCTTAGTACCAAACTCAGAACCTCAGCTTTCCTAGTCACTGGAGGTTTATGTGAAAAACTTAATTTAAATCATGGGTCAATGTCACAAACCATAGATAAAAGATGTATACAATTGTTGCATAATGATGTTCGTGAGCCATTTGGTCAATAGTGTGATTAATTCATGAGAAAATAAAAATAAAACAGATTTGAGGCGCTTATTATTTTTACATTGGTAATGTCTCACACTATAATAGGACATATACTGTATTCTCCATCTTATACCCACAGTGTTATGTCTAAACTTTCTCCTTGGAATAAAGAAGGGTAACTTTTAGAAATCATTTGAAGCATATCACAGATTTCCTAAAAATTGAATCCTATCTTTTTCAATGTGGCATTTTCAAACTAGTCATTCACTTATGTAGAAAGAGTTAAAAGCTTGATTTGGAGTTAGAGTTAGTGGATGCTGAAACACTTTCAGGAGATATATTCCTATTTGTTTAATAATTTTTGGCATTTGAAAGAGTCCTGACAATACGAATTCCTATATGTAACTAATATGTTTCTTCTTCTCTTGAATATCTTGACTTCAAGCTGATATTAGGAGTATAACATCTTATAACTTTGTTAAACTATAGACTAACAAATTCATTGCTGATCCCATTAAATGTTCTGTGACTTGGGCCGGAGTGATGCTACATTTGGTAGGGCGTTTGACTTGCACATGATTGACCCGGGTTCAATTCCTGGAATCCCATATGGTACCCTAAGCACTACCAGGAAAATTCCTGAGTACAGAGCCAGGAGTAACCCCTGAGCATCACTGGGTATGACCCCAAAAGCCAAAATAAACAAATAAATAAAAGTTCTGCGATGTGTAAATTGAGAAACAATGACCCTTTGCAAAATAACTCAAAATGATAACATTAGCTAGCTTCTTCTCTGTTGGACCTGCATAAAAGGCAATATTCTTTACAATCTACAGTTATGTAATCATATACTTGGGCACATTCCCTCTAGTCTGTTGTAAGCCTTGGGCTGAATATGAACAAGAGTAGTCAATAGAACTTAAAGATCTGAATAAGAAAATAAATAACTGGTATAACATAAATAAGAAAAACAATTGGCATCCTTGTACAATAGCACATGTATATTTGCATAACTCTGCACTTATTTTCCATTTATTCTCAGCATTTTACTGTTTTTTCCCCCTTCGCACAGTGAGGCAGCTTGTGTTCAACTTTGAATGGCCACAAAACCATAAATGCTGAGCAAGAGTTCTAGAGTAAAAGGCATTGCCCTATAGAATAACAAAAGAAATTTGAGATGATAGATCAATTTTACTAACCTAACTTTGAGATCTTAAAAAATGCATGCATTTATTTAATTAACTTTCCCTCTGAAAACCTGAACTTACTGCTCTTGATTTATACTGTTTTGTTGTTGGTCATTGACTTTCTAAAAATTTTCCAGAAAATGAGTAGAGACATGCATGGAAAGTAAGTGCTCATTAGGGATATAATTATTACGTATATATTTTTCCCATAAAGCACTGAGTAGAAGTTTAGTATAATACTTTTGCTCTTCCTCTTCCCCTTAATCCCCAGATTTTTTTTGGTGAATAAATATTTCTTATCTGCCAATAATTTCAGATAGATGAAACATGCTAATTTAGCCTCATATTCACATATTAAAATATAGTACAATTTAAATCATTTTTTATTGGAACCACACCCAGCGGTGCTCAGGGCTTCCTCTTGGCTCTGCACTCAAGGACGACTTCTCATGCTTTAGGGACCATATATAGTTCCTGGCATCAAACCCAGCTGGTTACAGCAAGGCAAGTGCTCTACCTACTGTACTATCACTTTGACCCAGGTACAATTTTACTTTTGGGGACAAAGCCTAGAAATTTAGAGTCATTTCTAAATTACAGAGCTACAAAGTCCTTTTATTCACTGTACAGATATATGGAAAAATCAGTGGCAAGGGATGTATCATTAATTTTCTAATTTTTCTGTTAAAGACTATGTCAGTTAGATATTCACATATAATAAAATACTCTATATGTCTTGCATAGTCTTTCAGTCATACTAATTGATTTATATAAATTGTTGAATACTTATTTACTCCTTTTCAGAAACAAATTGTAAATATCAACATAATAGATGAAGTTTCTAATTAGAATTTAGTGTTTATGGGTTTGGAGATACTATCTGAAGTCACAGTTACTCCTTCCAAACATATTCAATAAACAGTTTTGCTCCATATTTAAGAAACAATTTTGCCATTTTGCTGCAAAGATTAGATTTTAAAAACTTATTATTGCTTATAATATCAATTTGTTGGTGCATAATTAAATATTAGAATTTAAAGTTGCACTATCAGATCATATGTAGTCTATAATATTAAAAATAGAATAACAGACTGCTTCATGAGGAGGAATTCTAGTAAATGATTTTTCACAGCTGTTTCCTTTATTTTCTTAATTTTTTGTGTATTTAGAAGCACTCAGTGATGCTCAGGGGTAACTCCAGGCTCTGAACTTACACTCAGGAATTCCTTTTGGCCAGGCATGGGGCACCCTAGAGGATGCTGGGGATCGAACTCTGGCAGGCCTGTGCAAGGTGTGCATCTTACCTGCTGTACTATCTTTCAGTCCCTCCAATGTTTTCTTTATTAATACTAAACATGTATGGGGTTACATATGTTGGATAATATATTATCCATATATAGCATATATTTGAAAAATAAAAATAAGTAAGTTAAAATAGTACTGTCTTCCAGTTGTTCATCGATTGCTCGAATGGGCACCAGTAATGTCTCCTTTGTGAGACTTGTTGTTACTGTTTTTGGCATATTGAATATGCGATGGGTAGCTCGCCAGGCTATGCCATGTGGGTGGTATATTCTCGGTAGCTTGCCAGGATCTCTGAGAGGGATGGAGAAATCGAACCTGGGTAGGCCATGTGCAAGGCAAATGCCGTACCCGCTGTGCTATTGCTCCAGTCCTAGTTAAAATAAACTATTTTACAAAAATGCTGTTACTGGTAACAATATTCACCTGATTGAATTGCACATTATTAATTGTGATAAATCAAGAAATATCCACTATTTTTTCTGTTGTATTATCCATAATGGTAAATGTGTGATTATTAAAATCAAGGTCTTGTTGCAGATTAAGAAAATAAAATGGAAACAATTGGTTAGAATTTGACTTAAACATATGTGTATATATAAGTAATGCGCAACATTTTTTAAAAATTAAACTCATCAGAATTTTAAAAGATATTTTAAAAAAAGAGTTTATGGACTATATGTTCTAGAAATCTTGGGTTGAACCTATTACTTTTTTATTGAAGTAAGTCTTGAGGACTTTAGTGTGTTAAATGGCTACTTCAAATAATCACTATTAAGACCCTGACATAATGGGAATTTTCCAAACTTCTTTAACCATAAAATTATATGTAAATGTTATTTCTTCAGAATATTGTTTTCTTTTTTTAATAGAAAGGTTTAATTTAATCATGGCAATTGAAGGAAGTTAAAAGAGACAAGGTCTGATAAAGTAAGTTTGAATGATGTAATGGTATGTAATAAAGTTTCCTAGAAATCAGACTGAATCTGAATTTCCTATTAGCAAGAATTTTTAAATGGGAGTATTTGATTTTCATAGCTTAACTTTCAATTTAAAGTCTATGCATTGGTTGTTATGCTTTCCTAAGGAATTCACTTTAGTGAACTAATTTGTTCTGTGCACTTCTTTTATCTTTATACAAACTATTATGTAAACATTTTCATTGCTATTTATATTTTTGTAAATTGGGGCAGCCACTTACAAAAGAGTTTGGGTGGGGGTGGGGGTCACATTGTAGAGCCAGGATGGAATCCAGAGCCTATTCTCTCCCATTTGAGCTACGTCTCCTACCGGTCATTTGTATCTTTACAAGAATGGAAGATTCTTAAGAGAACGAAGAACCTTCAGCTCCAGGCACATCTTTTTGACTTCACCGTTCTTTCTGCACTAATGTACACCTCAGAGACCTGGGCCCTATGTAAACAGGATGAGAACACTATTCGGGTATCCCAAAGAGGAATCCAAAGAGCTATGCTTGGAGTATCACATTTGATTCAAGTGAGAGAAGGAATCCGGAGTTCTGACCCCCATAGATGATCAAGAATCAGGGACGCTGTCTCATTTGCCAAGGCTTGGAAAATCAGATGGGCCGACATGTAACGTGATTTAGAGATGAATGCTGGACTAGAGCTGTTACCGACTGGATTCTATGGGATATCAAAAGACTATGTGGCTGCCCACCTACGAGATGGCCAGACGTCTTCATCAAAACCCTGAACCAACGGTTTGAGGCTCTTCCTTCCTGGAGCAAGCAGATACCATTGGGCTTCATTAGTACGTGAAAGGGACGGATGGAGACGTTACTGTCGCTCACTTGAGCAAATTGAAGATCAATGGGATGACAAGTGACAAGAATGGAAGGGTCCTTTCCTTTGGACCAATACGCTAAGGATTCTGTCCTATCCTTGAATTATGTTTACTTTCGTGAAGACCACTGGTTGTCACCTGGCAGAGCTGAATTATATACCCTCCAGAAATGCCTAAAAATCTTGATTTCTAGAAAAAAAAATGTGTTCATTCTGAATGCAATTCCTGCTTCTAACTTTTCTAGTGGTATAGTAATGTTGAGGTAGACTTTAGATAATCATTCCATGTCAACCGAACAAGAAACCTTTAAGCTAGATACACAATTCTAATTTTCTTTAAAGGAATCACGGTGGCATTAAACACTTTCCTTAGAGTTTTCCAGCAAGATTTGAACCCAGAGTCAGGTAATTTGGAGCAATCTTAGTGTTGGTGGAGAATATAATTCTCCACAGTAATTCAGACCTGTCCCTTAAATTTTACTGAGACATTGTTCAGACTACTTGAGCCAACTTTATCTTCTCTCTTCACAAGCTGCTGTTTTCACATCATTCTTACAAAAGTCTATTTATCAAGGTCACAGGATTGCTGCTCTAGTTTAAAAACCATAAAATGGAACATAAAATCGTTGTTAAGCAAGTTTGGATGTAGGCTTTCCAAGGGAACAGGTTGTTCTGATGGATCTGTATAGCAAAGCAGGGCTGGTTCAGCTCAAGTCAAATTGATTAATAATTTCCGTTTGGAGTATCAACAAAAATAGAGGAAGCTAAATGCAGTTTTGAGGGAGAGAAATTTAGGGAGGGTTAGGCAGGCTGGGGAGGAGTTTAAGTATTATATGAGTCACCAAGTAAAACTCGGAAGGGAGGGGTTAATGAAAGAGAAGGGCAGTGAATAATTTCCATATTGCACAGAAAAGGATTAGAAGGGAAAGGTGGAAAATCAGAAGGAGAAACTGCAGATTGCATTTAGGTAATGTTTTGATAAGACCTTGAAATTTTGGCATTCACTTACAGTGCTTACAAGAATGTCAAACTGATCAAATGAATTGCGTTGCTGTTACCAATGCCTTGCATGTAACACAGTTTACTTGGTATATTCAACTATGTTTTAGAACAAACTAAGCAAGAATTTTTTAAAAAAATTCCTTAGACTGCCTAAAGTCAACAGAAAGTGATAATCTATAAATAAATGAACACCACAGAACTCTGGAGCAAGTAAGAATAAATTCATAATTTTTCATAAATGTTACCCAATAAAATAAACTATAGAAATATTTTCTGAAAGGCATTAGATTGAAAAATAACAAAACAATTCCCTGGACCTAAGTATGGTAAGTAATAACTCCCTTGGAATAACTAAACCAGGAAAGTTTGTGAGTGTAAGTGGAATTTGCTTAGATCTATATTAATATCTAAAATTGTTTAAAAATATTTTCAGAACAGCCATTCTATAGTGATAAAATGGTCACTACATTAAAAACTCATAACAGATCTATATAGGCAGCACTTACTAATAGCTTCAAAATAAATGAAGTGAAAACTGAATGAAATATCTCAGAAATCAAGTCACAAATAAGATATTTAGTAATCTGCCCTCAGTGATTGGAAGCAAAAACTGAAAAATGGTGTGGAAGTCTAGAGTAATGTAACAACCACCTTGATCAGTTGATCACTTCAGTTTCTGTATATAGCAATATTCCTAAGATGTGAGAATGCACTATTGTCTCCAGAGGAACTAAGGCAGATGCTGGACTACATCATAAAACTCATCAACCATGCTCCTCACTCAAAGACTTTGCAAATGATTTAGAAGGGTAGGTACCTTTTCATTTCTTTCACCGCCAGACAATCCACACATGGGCCAATAAGAAGAGGAATCGGCACAGAACTCAAATATTGCATCTAGCATCCATACTCTCAGTACTTGTTTTTCTCTGTGCAATCCTACATTTTATGTGCTTTCTTTTCATGATTCTGTTTTTCAACTGTGATTCCTTTCTTTTATATGTCTGCTCTTTCCTTCATAACTTAATTTGAATTTTATCTAGTTCACCTTTCGAAATCCCTCCTGTATTCTTTCCATCTGTCTTCAACTTTGCATGAACTTATAATATATTATTATATAACTCTTTCTTACAATGATATTCTATTTCATCCTTTGGATTATAAGCACTATGAGAGCAGGTATCATATATATATATATATACATATTAGCGATTTGGAAATAAGGCATAATTGCTCAATGATTGCTTATTAAATGCATGCGATGAGAGAAGATTGAATGTTATCATTGGTAGCTTTACAGTGATTACTTATTGGTGGAGACATATTCTAAGGTGTTTCACTTCACACTTTACATAGTTTACAAAGATTTGTTACAGATGAATTACTACTTTTGATGAACTTTGTCCTGACTGGAAAAATTCCATAAACAGAAGTTGAGCAAGAAAGCTAGAACCAGGGAAAAATGAATTTGAAATGCTTAAAAGAAAAACACAACTCTGAAATGATGTCTTAAATTTTCATCACACCATTTAAAATTAATGGGTTTCTAATTGAGATCCTTAGACACAGAGTTTGAGATAATGATTCTATGTGTTTTTTTTTAATCCAATTTTACCAGAAGATACACTTGCCCAGGAACAAGACTCTTGAGTTTTAATAGAAACAAAAATCATGACTCACGCCTTTACGTTTCTCTAAGATACCATTTTTAAATTTGTTAAATAGAATAACCAAATGTCACCTAAAGTACTTCTAGACTAAACATGATTCTATCTTATATAATTTACACCAGAGTCTTAAACTTGAAGCATTGTCAAGACCAACATCAGTGAATTGGCCAGGGAGCTATTGGAAATACAGACCTCACGATAGTATCTGGGACACATATTCAAGTTACAAAAGCCCAGTTCTAGAGAGTGTAAGTTAAGTTGTATTCTGGTCACTAATTATGACACACATTTAATTTTATAAAGTTTAGAGAGCAGAAGTGAACAGAAACTGTAACTTTATTCCCTGTTAACAAAGCTACTTAGGGCTAGAAATTAATACAGGAAGTAAGGTGCTTGCTATGCCATCTGCCAACCCTAGTTCTATCTCCAACATTATGTATGGTCCCCTGTGTACTGCCAGAAATAAAACCTGAGCACTTTCAGGAGTAAAGTTTAAGCACAGAGTCAGGAGAAAATCCTGAGAACCACTACGAGTGGGGTGTGGGCACCCCAGCAGGAAAAGAAAAGGTAAAAATATTAAGTTGCAATGTTAGAACTGCAGTGTTTATTGTGCACATAGTTAATAACTTAAATTTTCCTTTTCTGGATAGGAAGGCATGCCATTTTACTCATTAACTTCTACCTTTATTTGCCTATTTCAAATCTAAGAAATTGGAGGGGACATTGTTCATGAAAGCATAAAATCAATACATGGAGATGATAATATTTTATGTCTCTTTTTCAGCTAATACTAAAGTCGCAATTTCCAATGTGAATTCTAAGTGTACAACAGACTAAATTATACTGACAAGTCTTTCTAGAATAAATGAAATATTTGGTTTAATTAGTTTCTCCTGTTGCATTGCTTGACATTAGCTATAATTAAGGTGTTAAACTGGATGCTGCTGTTCAGTTTCTTAATAAACAAGAGTCTTGGAACACATCTTTTTTTGTTCCTCTAGGACAGAAGGCTTTGTTAGTTACTTAATGTTGTGATCATTTTAATCATGTTATATTTATTCTCCCCCTGTATGGCACGTTTCTGCTCTGCCAAATTTTACCAGTATGTTGTGCATGACAGTTAAAATATAAAATATTCAATAAAATATTTTGTGACTTTCACCATTAAAGTACGTTTTCTTAAATGAACTATTTATTTTATTGATTGGAGATAGCAAACAAACACTTCAGTATTATAATGACCCACCGTTATAGTCTCATTTCAATTTCATCATTCTTTTTTCCACAAATGAAACTAGAGAAAATTGTGCTTGTAAAAACCTGTAAAACCTACATATATCTCCATTAAAAATCTTCCTTATTGTGGGGCTGGAGAGACAGAGCAGCAAAGAAGGCTTTGCCTTGCACATGGATGACTCTGGTTTGACTCTCGGCATCCCATATGGTCCCCTGAGCACTGCCATAAGTAATTCCTGAGTGCAGAGGCAGGAGTAACCCTTGAGGACAACCAGGTGGGGCCCCAAAACAACCCCTCCCCAATATTTAAATAAATAAATAAAAATCTTTCTTGTTTTTATGTTATTCATATGTTCATTATCTAATGTATAACTTTGTTTTATACATTCAAATTTAGTATACTTTTTACTTCTGTGAATCAATCCCCCTTCGATTAGTTCCAGTGCAAATGGATCAAAGCCAAGTGTGCTATGATAGAAAGTTGTACCCATCAGAGTTTAGAAAGCAGGACAATTAGATTTTGACGGTACTGTTCAGTCTGTGTCCTCATGAGAGACCAGGGTCTATGGAGATTCAGGGACAACTGTCCTCGATCTTTCACATATGCTGACCTTAGAATATTTCTCCTTAAAGCTTTGTAACTTTTAACATGGTGATTCAGCAAAAATAAATTTAAAAAAATAAAGTATGCTAGATTGCACTAAAAAAATAAATAATATAAATAAAGGATGAAAAAAAAAGAATATTTCTTTTTATTTCTCCCTGATCCCTAGAGAGGAAATTGAAACTTTTCAATCCACCAGCTTTAGCAGAACAAAGACTAATTTTGGTTACTAGTCACACGTAACTTGCTGTCGTTCACTCACTGTATGCAATTTCCACTTGGATTTTACAGATAAAATTCCGTTGATGGGAAGTCAGAGGGACTCAAATGCATTCTTTACCTGAATTATTAGCCACTACTACACTCACAACAAATAACCACAATGAGTGGGTCTTATTCTATTTTTCTGAACTGTTTTACAAGTAAACTTAGATACAAAACCAATATTATGAATGGGCAAAAAAATAATAATTCACTGTTAAGACTTATACAATAGGAATTGAGGGAGAGAGAAATTTCCTAAGTCGAATTAATAGACTTGTCTCCTTCCTTTGTTAAAAATTAGAAAGCATAACAGAGTAATAATAGAGGTCAGTGGTTTTGAATCCTGAGAAGTTCTTGCTGGTAAGAAAGGCTGAGCATCATTTTGGAATTGATGAATGAGATAAGAGTTCTATTGGCAACTGTCTTCAGTTAGACTCATTGGTAGTCCTATTTTAGCATAATTTAGATTTCTAACAAAGACTACTATGGGTTATTCATTAAAATGTTGGGAATTAGAGTGACAGTGCAGAGAGTATACTTGTCTTGTACACAGTACTCACAGGTCTGATCCCTGGAGCAGTATATAATCCCCTGATCCCTACCAGAAGTGATGAGTGCATAGTGTGGCCCCAAAAGCAACTCTCTCTCTCTTGCCCAAATTTTGCTAGCTATGTTTATTTGTTTCCACTCAAACTACAAGACAAAACCAGAAAAGATTAAAGGTCTCTATCACATACTGCAGCATATATCTTAGTCATTAACTATGTTTATATAAGTTTATGGAAATATCCTATGATATTACTGAGGGAGAAGTGTGTTTTACTAGCTTATGTTCTTTAAAAAAATGCAGTTAGGTAACATGATAGCAGAAATGTTACTTCATGATGATTAGAACAATGGTATCGATTACTACTATAACACTTCTTCTACCAAAGTGTCCCAGACTCTCCACCTTTGCCCAAATGTAACCTCTCCCCTCTTCCCATAGCCTTCATTGTTTGGTAATCTCGGTTTTGCAATCAAGAGCCAAAGGTTTGTCCTTGTTTGATATTGTCTATTCCCTTGCTTTGGTTCTACAGATGAACTGGTATTTGTTCTCCCTGTGACTAATTTCATTTAGCCTTCTAGTTCCACCCAAGTTGTGGTAAACTTTAGGATTCAGTCTTTTTTATAGCTTCATAGTATTTCACTGTGCACATTCCCCCCCTCCTCCAATCCAATCATCAGTTGCTAGACATGTTGTTGTCTCCAAATCCTGGCTATCATACTGGGTGTTGCAATGAACATAGGTGGGAAATCATCTTATCAAATTGGTGCTTTTTGTTTTTTTAGGGTAGATGAAAAGAAGTTAAATCACAGGATCATATGGAACTAGATAACATTTTTTAAGCATATAAAAATTAAGTTATTTTAATTTAACCAGGAATCTATTTTTAAAAACTAATGAAAGAGAGCTTAGTGGGAATAGATTAGCATATATAAATTCTAGCATTTCTAATATTAAAAAATCACATAGTATTTTGATGTGATAATCCCATGATCAGTGTATTGATTATAAAACAAGATTCTGCTCTTTTCTTAGATGTTAATTTAAATATTAGTATAAAATGGGAACTACAAGCCAAGAAAACTACAAGTATAATATTTTGTAGTGTGGTTTAACCTAGTTTGGCTCATAAGGTCACTTTCTAGAACATTTTCTATCTAGCAAAATGAGTAATTCCAATACTCAAGTTAGTGATGTACCCTACTCACAACTCATCAAACCTGACATTATTTCTCTTTTTTTTTTCTTTTTGGGTCACACCCGGCAATGATCAGGGGTTACTCCTGGCTCTGCACTCATGAATCATTCCTGGTGGTGCTCGTAGGACCATATGGGATGCTGGGAATCAAACCCGGATTGGCCTTGTGCAAGGCAAACACCCTACCCGCTGTGCTATTATTCCAGTCCCTATTTCTCACTTTTAATTATTTCAGTTTATCCCTTCAATTTAGTGGTCTTCTCTGCATGCTCAGTTTTTACTTTTATTGCCTATCTTAATTGAAAAATAATTTTATGATATTACATGCTTGATTCTTTCTTTTGAACCAGATCTTCAATCTTCACTTTTTATAAAAATGTATTTTCCCCAACACTTTGTTTAGAAAACCAAAATTTTATAACAAGTAGTATTCTCCTGGAATACTACAGTGAATATGATGTACGGAAACTAAAAATGACTGCTAGAACAATAAAACAAATCCATTGATTATAAGGACAAAAAAAGACTCGGAAATTTATTGTTATGTCACCAATAAAATAATGTAGGTGTTCAGGTAGGGTGTTTGCCTTGCACCCGGCTGACCTGGGTTCAATTCCTTCATCTCTCTTGGAGAGCCCGGCAAGCTACTGAGAATATCCCACCCACAGGGCAGAGCCTTAATGTTATAAGGCTTAAGTTTACAACTTATTGGGAAAGTGTATATCTTGAATGCGTAAGACCTCTGAAATAACCTCCCAAATCTTCAGAATAGCACAACACACACTCATACGGAAAAGACACACAGACACACCAAATAAGTGTCCTTTATTAGGTCTGGCACTGAACCCTTGCACATTCAAGGCAGATACTCTAATGCATAGCCTCATCTCTGGGACTAAAAAGAAAATTAAAAGAAAATTAAGGTATCCTTGGAATAGTTCTGTCAATACTCATGCCACCACTTTACAAAGTGTAGAAGTAAACCAAATTGGCATTTGCCTTCTCCATTTGCAGATAAAGCTTGTATCTGATTTTGATTCTAGGTTAAGATACATTCCTATGGTGTCTATATTAAGAATCACTAAGTAATACATGATGCTATGTATCTATTTAGTTGACTCAACTCATAGCAGAGATGATATATCGAACAGCTCTTTGACTCATGAATTACCCATAGGAGGAAAAATAGTTTTGATAAACATTGCATAGTTTAACAATTAACAAGATAAATAACATTTTTATGACTGTCACTTCTATTTATTTATTTTTAAAAGTTGGTCACAATAATTTATTACATTCAATATTCCAACACCAATCCCACGACCATTACACCTTCCTTCCACCATTATTTTGAATTTTCCCACCACCACCCAAGCCTGCCCCCAAAGCAGATCCTAAATAATTTATTTTGTATTTCTTGTTATAAATAATCCACTAAAAAAGCCGAAAAGGTTTCCTTAGAGGGAAATGTGGAAACATTGTTCTGTCTCTCCTTGGAGCCATTAACCCCATGTATAGGCGATCACTAACATATTGTTACAGGTTGAGACTCATGAGCATCTATATATATGTATATATGTGCATATGTATATTAGTATGTGTGTGCATATATATGTATATATACATGCATATATACATGTATATGCATGCATGTATATACATGCATATATACATATATGTGCACATACTATATATACATATGCACATATATATGCACATACACATACTAATATAAGTCGGTTGCCTTCTACTTCACACCCCATAAAATATGGTATACTACTCCAGGTACATTAGTGGCATAGAGTATGAGATGTCAAGCTCCAGGAATTCTAAAATTTTTAATAGGGTGATAGAGTTGGAGTTAAATTTTCAGTCACTGGATCATGGCCGTTAATGGGCTTTTATGGCATCTGAGGCAGTTTGTAGGCATGACTGCCATGGATGCAGAAGCACAAGGGAGATGGGGGGAGGGAGCCATTCCTGACTCCATGTGAGCCTGGAGATTTGGGAAACAAAACCTGCACACCAGACATTTTCAGCAGATTCATTCTCATGAGTAAGGGACTCCTATGGAGTCTAGGGAGATTGGCCCTGAGCATGGCAGCAATTGGGTTCTGGAGATTAACGGCTCCCAGGGCTCTGTTGGGCTGGGCTCTTCCACTCTCCTCAGAAGTGCTCCGAAGGATAAATTCAGCCTGGAGTGGGGTGTGGAGGCATCTCTGCAGCTTGTAAAAGCTCTCTCCTGAGATTTATTTGTAAGTCTCCTGACAGTCACTTTCACGAAAAAGAAAAAGAAAAAGAATCATTAATGGATTTCATATTATTTCTAAGAAGTCATTTAATGCTTTTTGTGAAACAAATTTGCTGACTTCTAAATCTATGTACCAAAGGTGTATCAACTTCAACCAGCTAAAGAAAATTGTATTGTCAAAAACTCAAAGTCAGCAAGTGCAACAATAGTGTAATTAATTATTTTATTAATTAATAATAAACTTTTATTGCACTGGAAAAATGTGAATTTTTTTAATATATGAGTTGACTATTTAGATCTCAGTGTAAATACCACTTGTAATAGAAGGTAAGACTGGATGGAGGTGCCAAATTAAGGCCCAATTTTTGTGTTGACTGAATTAATTAAAATGATTACTCTTGGAGTCAGAGACATAGTTCAATGGTAGAGCACTTGCCTTGCCTATGAGAGACCCAAGATATGATCCTGGTACCATCGAATAAATAAACAAAAACTAAATGGTTGTACTACTGAAGCTTGATATAAGACACTGAATTTGGTCATTGAAATCAAAGAGTTTCATATTCTTTATTCATTATGTAGTCTGATACTTGGATTTTATCATTGTCTATGGGGTATGTTGCAACACACTGTTAAAAATGACTTTTCTGCTAGTGTCCTCTGAGAAATTTCAGAAAGTACCCTCTTCACCACTAAATTCAATTTACAATGGCAAAGAATATCCTGGCATTCTTAAAAAGATAGTGATTATGATCTTTTAGATCAAAGAAGAAGGAAGGAAATTGACCAATGAGATCACAGGTGAATCTGAGTCAAGAGTGTCATTTAATATACTTATACTTTAGAATAATTTGTCTGAGTTGATAACTAGATGACTTGACATGAAAGTGTTTTTGGAGGCAAATCATTGTTTCTAAGACTACTGGGACTGAAATAGAGACCTGCCCACTGAGGGTGAAATTGTGTTATAGGCATATAGGAAACACGAAATTGCACAGTGAAGGCTGGACCAATGTTATAAAATCATAAACTTTTGTTTAATCTAAGTTACATCATCTACAAAGAATAGGTATCCTTTATTAGAAGAGAATAATTATCATGTGGAAATTTTTTGGTAATGTAATAATTGTGTACTGAAAATTTCTTTATAGACTTTCCAAAATAATCTAGGACCATTTACCAAGGTTAAAATCTACTGAAGAAAGAGAAGAAATATTTAGATTATTTGCAAGTATTAGATAGTGACTATGAGCTGAAACAGAACCCTATAGTTTCAGAATGCCAGTCAGAATATTGACTTATAAAAGACAGATGATCCATTAAGAGTAGACATGGGAGAAAGTGGAGGAGAATATAAAATTCAGATTTTACTTGTATTCTAAGCGTTGGAAAATGTGCAAAAAATAGACAAATAAGAGAACTGACATTATTTCTACATTGATTCTCTGACATAGGAAATTAAACTAATATGATAAGCAAGATTAGTTAATAACTTTGGCTGTCTCTCTACATAACAATAAGTGAAATACTGCATTGCCAGAGTAAACACAAAAATTATTCCCATATAAAAAGACAGAAAATAATAATTTTGATTAATCTCCGTAAGTCTCACCGGCATGATCTCTAAAAGTCAGACAGAAGAACAGTTATATAACATTAATAAATCAAAGTGAATTGTCATAAATAAACAAATTTATTTTAAGCATTTGTTTTGGAGTGACCTACTTTCTACAACAATTCAACATAACCCTTGTTATTTGGCAAATGTATTCCCTCTGCCTCTG
Organism: Sorex araneus; assembly: GCF_027595985.1. NCBI lineage: Eukaryota > Metazoa > Chordata > Mammalia > Eulipotyphla > Soricidae > Sorex > Sorex araneus. The sequence continues at coordinate 194,025,945 of NC_073303.1, forward strand.
TTCTAGCAAACGGGATCTCTGGAAATATCTGTTTCCACCTGGAAGAGAGAGTAAAACATCTTTGGAAATGCCCTCCAGAGGTACATTAATTTCCTATATCTGCCCAAATTATTTCTGAGAGAATTCCTCTCCTTTCCACAGACTATCATGTGGGTCACTAAACTGTTATCAGTGGATTGGATCAGATGATCAGGGAATACTTGCCACAGCAATGGTCACTGTGGTCAAACACATCAGACACTACTGTAGGGTTTATGAAAGTCTTCAAAAGAGTAAGAGCAGGGGCCCTCAGAATAAGATGTGCAGCCATTCCCTTGTCAAAAACTATAGTTTTCCTATTTTTTTAAGATAACTCCTGGAATGTTAATGAGCCATAACAGAGATTGCAACATTGGTTCAGTGGGATGCAAAATGCCCAATATCAAGCTGTTTGAACCACCAACCCGTGAAATCAGATGTTCTAGCAGTATCTTTTCCATCAAGTGAAAACAACAAATGGGAAAAGCTTGAAGTCATTGCTGGGAACACAAATAACTCAAGTCACCAGGAGACTTGTCTTTCTAGTGTCTTGTACCCATAGCAACAACTTTAATTAGTTTCTTCACCTGTGTCTATTACCTCAGTGAGAATCTTTACGGTTCATTAATCAAAGAAGAAACAAGAAGCTTTTGTTTACAGGTATTTTATTTACTTACTAATTTAAAGAAACAAATGCATATTAATGAGATTCTAGTCGTTTTTCTGTTTCATGGAAGCCCCTTGGATTTATTAAGAAATCATCTTGGAACTTGGATTTCGAAAATACAAATATATGTAACTTTCCAAACTCTTTATTATTTACGTCTAAACTATTATTTTATTAATTTAGACATTGTTTTTATAGAACTTTATTTAACTTTTTAGGTTTTTGGGTTTGAGACCATACTTGAGCTTCTGGCTCTGTGTTTAGGAATCACGCCTGGTAGAGTTTTGGGGAACCCATAAAGGGTACTGGGGGTTAAACCTGGGTCTGTTACATGTAAGGTAATTGTCCTACCCTCTGTACTATCTCTCCAGTCCCCGTGATTTAATTTTTTAATCACTAGATAATTCTCTCACACACAAAAGTTCTTGTTACTCACTATACAAATCAGAGATCTTTGTGGTTTCAATTCAAATTCATAAAATAAATGTATTTACATTTATCAGATATATTTGTCATGAGTGATATTTGTATACAATAAATAGGAAAAGGCTTGGGTGATAAATAACTCAAGTATGGGAGAAGAAAAGAGTATGAGAAAGATATTTCTAGAATAGAGGTGGATAATTATTTCATATTGAGTATATTAGAAGGTAGGCTTGGAGAATAAATGTTTGAGTAAAGAAAATAAGGGCGTGGTCCATAAAAATATCTGTGTCAGTAGTGGGCAGGGTGGTACCATTTCTGGCTACGTCCAAAGTCCTTAAGTGAAGCAAGATTGTGTTCTATAAAAACAAGGATGAAGTTAATGTCTATTGATGTGATTGAAGAGAAATTGTCCATAGGTGATGTCAGAGTTGTTTGAGGGTGTGGGACTATGAAAGATCTGAGGGCCCAATATAAAGAAATGACATGACAAAGGAAACTAATGAAGTAAGGTTAGAATAATGAAGTGATAGTATTTTTATTTAGCTAACCATTCTATATCAGCAACTATCCTTAATTTTTTTTCTTTTTGTTTTGGGTTTTGGAACCATAACTAACAGTATTTAGGGAACACTTCAGACTTTATGCTCAGAGATCACTCTTGGCATCCTCACAAGATCATGTACGGTACCAAGGCTTGACTCAGTATAAATTGCATACAATGAAAACTTTTTTAGTATCTTGGTACTGTCTTTCTGGTCCTATCTGTTAAAAAAACTCATAATTTAATCCTCATTGCAATTCTGTAAATGGATCATATTCTTATTGTTTACTCATATACTAACTAGGAAACAGAGACTGAGAGAATTAAGTAATACTTTCTATAGCAACCTTGTTTGGGGGTGACTGATGACAGGGATTCAAATACTTTGTAGAGAAGGAAGTATAGAAGCTAAGAGTCCAGTTAAGAAGTTATTGATAAAGTTGAGGCAAGATAGTATAATCTTATAGGTAGGATGTTAGTGATAAATAAGACAGGTAGACAGATTAGAATACATTTTAGTTCCTTTTTCTCAGTAGAAATGAGAGTGACTTTTAGTACAGTTGTTTTTATTGTTTTACCCATTTCATGTACCATGTATTCTAGTTCTTCAATTAAAATTCTAATAGAAGATTCTTGTCACTACATGACTTGGCTTTCAACCAGTTGCTTCTTAAAAGAATATCTGACAGAGGCTGGAGCGATAGTACAGCAAGTGGGGCATTTCACTTGCATGCTGCCAACCTGGGTTTGATTCCCAGCATCCCATATGTTCCCCTGGACACCCGGATACCACCAGGAGCAATTCCTGAGTGCATGATCCAGGAAGGAGTAACCCCTGTGCATTGCTAGGTATGGCTCAAAAAGCAAAAAAAAAAAAAGGAATATCTGATAGACATTGCATAAGTGTTGGATTAAAAGACGGAGAGAATTTTTTAAAAATTTCAATTTTTTTTGGAGCCAAGTTACTAGAAGAATGGAATCTCTCTGTGTATAAATGAGGTATACAGAGAAGGAAGTGAAGAAAATAATTACAAAGAAAAGTGAAGAAAATAATTATGTAGGAGACTCAAGGGTTGTATGTTGGAAATGTTCAGGGTGTGAAGCTTGTTGTATATTATTCAAGAGAAAATGTTTGCATATAGGAGCATAAAGTACGGAGGAGTGGTATAACTGAAAATGTACAGGTCTTCAGAGCATTGATGACATTGGAAGTCTTGGGCATGAAGGAGAATTCTTGGGCTTTTAGAATGAATAAATATGAGAAGTCTAAGATCTTCAATATTTAGAAGATTGGCAGGTATAGATGACCCTCTGACTTACAAAGGTAGAAGCACGAGGGGTGAATAAGGAGCAACTAGAAGGTAGAGACTGTGGAGACAAAGCCAAGAAACAGTGTAGTCTAGGACATTCAATGAAATGTTTAAAGGAACTGTGACTGAATGACTGAGTTTTACCCACTGGTTTGCCCAATGAGATGAGGATCGAGAACTTGAGTGTTGCATTATGCCTTGTTCATAGTCTTTATAAGATTGTGATCTTTCTAAAATCTGCTTCTAAAGGGAGTAAAAATAAAAAGCTTCTTGGGATGAGTGTAGGAGGAAATGATGGTGGTGGAATCAGAGATAGTAGCCAGAAAATAAGTTTTCAGATTACATAAAAAATTGTTAAGAATCTAATATGTGATATCAGACAGAAAGAAACTTAAAAAAGATAAGTTCGTATACTTCTGGAAGCAGATCACAGAAAAGTAAACATGATAATACATGCAAAACAGGAGTTCATTTCTGGACTAGTTTTATTATGTAGACCAGAATAATGTGATGTGATACCCAAATATAAAGAATCAAAAATAGCTTATCATAAGTGTAAAGAAAAATTGTTTAGGCATATGCATAGGAAGGTGATGATGGTTATGTAGGAATTGTCTTATCCTGACACCTTACACTTTTTAGTAGAAGAAGGCTTTTGCAAAAGAGGAGATAATAATGGTTCACTTAAATACTTTGGTTCAAAAATTATATGGGATAAAGGTGGGATTGCAACACAATGAACAAGAAATAAATGTCACTAAGATATGGAGGTAATAAGTCTCTAGATCATCTACTATAATAATAGTACAAATGCCCAGGTGCATGGCATTAAGTGAGAACATGTTGTTATTGGCGGGGAAAAAAAGTTCAAATAGGGAAGTTTGAAAGAAATTAAGTTGGAAGGCAAACAGAAACCAGATAATGAAGAGCTTGCTGTCATTTAGCAGTGGTTTGCACTTTATCTGCTGTCCAAGAGGAAATTCAGAAGATTTTAAGCTGGGAGATGACCATTTTTTTTTCCATTAAAAAAATAATCTATTGCATATAAATTACTTTTTTCAAGTCTAGAACCAATAAACCTAATTGAAATGTGAATGCAGTCAAGATTAAATAGGGTACATGAGTATGAGATATATTAAGAAGACCCATCTGAGAGAAAAGCAGTAGACTCCGAGGAAGAACTTGGAGCACACTCGAGAATGACAAGGATTATTGATTAATTGGAGATTTGGGGGAAGAGAGAAGCAAGAAAATCCCACAAATGTCTTTTTTCTGAGTGACTCAATATAGTCAACTGTGGACTTATGGGAGAATTTGATCTGAAGCCTACTCGTTAACGGTACACTCAGGAGCAGCACATACACCAGAAAAGAGACAATATTTGGAATCTCATGCCGGCCCCCAAGCTTGCACTTATCACCTTACAAGGAAAGACCGAAGCTATGTGTTCCCTGAGTAGTGCTAGTGAAACATGTGACTCCCATTTTCAAGATATTGATTTCTAACTGGGCATGCATCAAAGGTGATACCACTCTGACTTGTATGTAATGAAATCCCAGGCAGCGGGGTACCATTCTACAAGTTGGGAACTGCTATGAGAGTAATTGAAGGAATAAGACTTTGTTTCTATTTCCTGTATGTTGAGTTGATGGTTTGTAAAGAATAGTAGTTGTAGATAGACAGAATCATGTCTCTGAAACTTAGGAAAATAGATGATGGGGTGATGAAAAAGTTTGGGGAATTATTTGTTTCAATGATGCATTTGAAATAATTGGTTTAGATAAAATGCCTAGAAAAAGATAGTAGAGTGAAGACAGAAGAGAACTGACAAAGATCATAATCTGGCGAATAGTGAGCTAGTAATTCTTTTGGTATTGAAATTCCAAACTAGCTCATTATTTGATATGAGAACATAAGTCAAAACAATGAAAGAATAAAATTCAAAACCAGGATGAAATTGTCAGACATGTCATAAAACATCACCGAGCTTTTGAAATTTCTCTCCTTAGAGGCAGATTTAAGAATCTTCAAATATCTCTTAGCTTGATACTTATAGAGCTCTGATATCTTAAAATAGCTAATAATAATTTTTATTGTGTTTGTCTAGTAGTAAAAAGTATAGGCAATTTCAATAGTATATTTTTTGTTTAATTTTGTTAGTAGAGTAAGTTTTAATTTTATAGTTTTCTTTAGTTGTAAATTTAAAATGCTGGTCTATAATGAATATGAAATATTCTACTTTTCTTTCTTTATGGTACATGTCATAATTTTAAGCATAAAATAATATAATACTAATAAATTTAAATATTGGGTAAATGTTAAGAAACAAAATGTATAAAATAACTTATTCAAATTGAAAGCATATGTCTATAAGTACCACAAGTGAGTTATAATTTTATGATCGATTTTATAAATATAAATTCATAAATTTAAATTACATATCTTTAGATATTTCAAGATAATCCCTGATTAATAAATATAAATTAAATATTCTTAAAATATACATAATTGTGTACTTAAGAGGAATACTTCAACGTATGACAAGTGTTGTACCAAAATTGTTTTGATTAGTAAGAATAAATTATCTGAGTAATTTTTTCCCATAATATTTGAAAACAATTGGTTTAGCTGAGAAAGCCTCAGTTCTCTAGTATTGTGGCTTCTACCAAAAAAATGTCAATTATCTATTAAGTCATCTTCATTCTTCAGGTTAACCAGGAAACCAGTATTGCCTAAGGGAGTGCTTGCATCATGTACACCAGGAAGTTTGACTTGTTGCCAGACATACAATCAAGATGTTCCAGGATAGCTATTATTCTAAGTTCAGCCAAATTCCATCAGCGTTCCATAGGAGAAATCTACCAAGGAGATTTATAACTTCTAAACTTGAAGAACAACAGGCTATATTATAGCTGACAAAATTTTCATTAAAATAGATATTTTAGCTCAAAAATTCTTTTAGTTTGACTTTAGAAGACAGGGACGAGGAAACAGGCAAATTGTTGACTGTGCTTCGACAACTATTTTTGTGCAAGTTGAGTGCTGAAAGAAATAATCACATCTATGTGCTTACTACAATTGTTTTGTGTGTCTAATTTCCATCAAATGTAGGATCTAAATAAAGATATGCTTACATGATCACTTCAGTAGTTCATGATCCATCTCTTATGGAGAAAAATCTAATTTGCATTCTGAAAGCCATGTGAAAAGCTGTAAATTACAGGAGAGTTTGTACACACACACACGCACACAAACACACGCACACACACCAGAAAACACTGCGTTAAGCATTGTAAGTAACCCTGTAATACCTGAGCTCAGAAGGGTGGATCCACAGAGGAGCCAGCCAGTCAAGTTTCATGAAAATATCTGTTGGATCTTCCTCATGAGTTTCTGTGTCACAAGACTACAATGAACTCCTATTCCAAAGGAGATGCATTGTATTACCAAAACCTTCACTTACTTTCAGTCAAATAAACTCTGTTATAAATTGCTCAGGTATTTAAAAGAAGTTCTGGGGGAACCTTACTACAAACAGTTACTTGTTTATAAAGCAAGAGGAACTTTGGATATATGCACTAGCAAAAATGTCTCAATGTAATCACTGATGTCCAATACATTTGTCCGTAACTTGTATTTGTTTTTGCTTGTTTGCTTTTTGGTTCAAATCAGGCTTATTACTGGTTTTGGACACAGAGATTACTCCTCCAGCTTCTTGGGGACCTTATTTGATGCCAGAAATGGAAGTTGAGTTGGCTGTATGCAAGGCAGGCACTTTCAGCCCTGTAGTGACCCTCTGGCTCTGTCTATAAATTGCATAATTTGAAAAACCAGAAAAATATATTTTAAAATATATAGAATTTGTCTTCCTCATATAACTTCACTTAGCATAATACCCTCTAAGTTTTTCCATGTCCCCCAAGATTTCAGATTTTGGACAGCTGAATAGTATTTTATTATGTGTATATATCACATCTTCTATGGTATTATTTTTTCATGTAGGCTATTGTAAATAATGCTTCAATAAAACATATATATTAATCACTGTATCTCATATTCATAATTTCATGCTCTTCAAACACATGCCAAAAGTGGAATGGATGGATTCTAGTTTTCTGAGCAATTCCATACTGTTTTCTACAATGACTGAATTCATTTACATTTCTACCAAAAGCATATAAATGTACCTTTATCTGCATACTTTTGCCAGTAATTGTTGTTACTTAATGTTTAAATGACATTTCCACAAATGTATGATGATGTCTCATTGTGATTTTAGTTTGAATTTATCTAATAAAAAATGATGAATATTTTTTCATGTGTTTGGTATACTTCTCCACAATTTTGTGAGACAGAACTTTGAACTATGCTCAACTGGATGAGACTTTTCTGTTGTAAAAGTTTTCTGGGTCTCAATTATACGTCAAAGACATGTTAGAATTTCTGGTCAGAGGACTAGATTCTTCATCCAGCCTTTCATTCTTTGTCAAACAGATCTGAACTAATAGCATGATAATGACTTCTCAAGTGTGCAAGATTAAAGGCTAAAATATTAATATAGTCTAGACTCAGAACTTGTATCATGTCTGTTTCATTGCTCTGTGTGAGTGAAATAAAATCACGGATCAATACTGATTATAGGACAGGGAAAGAAAATTCCTAACTGTTAATGGAAGGGAGTGATAAAGAGAATCATTTGCAATCCACTCAAATAGACATAGAAGGGGAGTAATAAGAAAATGAAGAACTTATAGAAGTGACAGAGTATGCTCAAGATTTGAAAACAACCTCTGAAAGATAAAGACATATAGGATAGGTTAAATCCATTTGTCTGTGCTCTGTCTGCTCAGTTCACAGTTGCAGAGAGAATGCTGAAGAAATAAAACCAAAGAAGGTAAGGAATGATTGAAAGAAAAGAATTTGGATCAGAAATTTAAAATTCCCATGACCAAAGAGGTAGTTCAATGGACTGGATGGCCCATAGGTGACTGCCTGGGGTCAAATCTCACTACTGGATTATCCCTCCAGCACCTCTGGTAGCAGGCTCTGAGAACAGTGCTGGAGTAGTTTCATGAGCACTGCTGAATGTGACTCCCAGAGCAAAATAAATAAAATGACTTTGCGCTCTTACAAAATGATAATAGTTGTGGCAAAAGGTGAGGCTTCATATTTCTGGATGCAGAAAGGCATTCGCCACCAAAGGCATTGGTGGTGGATACAAGGTCTATCTCAGTAGACTAATTAGCACCTCCGTTGGTGTTAGTGCATCTACCTGGGAGAGGGTATTCTGTGATGATGGAGAACAAGTGGAGATACAGGTATCCGAGTCTGAAGCATCCAAAGGAGATCTCAAAATTTCTCCAATTAAGCCGTAAAGTGTATTAGGCAACCTGGAATTTCTGAGAGCAAAAGAATATACTATAATGGATTACCTCCAGAAAATAGGCATGAGAAATAAGAACGACAGCCCTTCCTGTCTTAGAGAACTAAATGAATTGTGTCAGCGATGATGGTTAAGGGAAGTTGTTGAAATGTGTGAAGCTTAGGAAAACAGAATGAATATTATTTTTGCCTAAATTTAAGGCCAACAGGACATGCAAGTGAATTACTTTATGGAAAGAGAAAGCAGGAGAACTCTAAAGAGCTTAAAACTTGGACTGCTGGGAGATAATAACAGTAATTATGCATTACATTTACATAATGCCTTATGATTAAAATGCTTTCACAGCCACTGCCTCATTTTCTCCTTGCCATACTCCTTCCAGGTAGAGAGGGCAGTTATTATTATACTCCCTTTATGGGGAGATGGGGTGAAGGCCTCTACATAGCAAAAAGAATATTCTTTCAAGAATGTTGGGCCTTGGAAAGATCATATAACCTTTCTGAGCATCTGTTTTCTGCTATAGAAATTATGATAATAAAGTACACATATATGTGTGTCTAGTTTTGAGAATATGCTGCATCTATGTCTTCAGTTTTTAGCTCTTTCACATAATTTTGAAGAGGTAACTGAGGTTCTCTTTGCATGAAAGAACCTGGTGATGAATGCAAATCTCTGTACCATTTGAGTAGCAGTTGGAATAAAAGAAAGAAATTTGTTCTCAAAGTATGCAAATGTTTGAGGAATGCAAAAGCAATAGGTCCTTAAAATCCATAGGAAAGGACTGAATAGACCGCACAGCCATCACAATTGTACAATCTGGATTTCACCCTGGCACTACTTATGGACCCCACAACTACCCTGACACCCCTTACCACCAGGAATGTCCCCTGAGAGCAGAGTTAGGAGTAAACCCTGAGACTAACCAGGTATGGCTTCCAAACCTAAAAAGAATAAAAATAAGAAGAAAAGATTTTGCAGTAATATTTGAAAAGTTTCATGGGAGACTTAAAGAAGCATAATATGAATGTCAGGAATGTTGAAGCCAACATGATCAGTTTTTATACAACTGTCATTTAGGGACGTGGTAAGATGGATGGATATGTAACTCTTGATCCGGGTTTAAGCTGAGGGTACAGAATGGCAAAGGAGCAGGAGTTGATGCAGGGAAGGAGAGTGAGCGGAGCTTTGAGAGACAGCTCTTAATTCTGAGATAGGAAGATTTACGTCCAAGAACTACCGATGGCATGTCGTGAGGACTGAGGCAGAGCAGACCTAAATGAGGAGGCTTTAACGGGAAAGACTTGCCATAGAGGCCTAAATTCTCTCTATAATTCCTTTCAATTTTATCTTTCTGACATCACTCTTTGAAGAAGATGAAATGGACCTAAAGAAATAGCAACAGGGGTCACCCGGGGTCCCATCCCTTATATCCCACATGATCCCCCAAACACTGCCAGGACTAATTACAAAGGGTAGAATCAGGAATCAGCCCTGAGCATTGCTGGGTTTGGCCCTAAACAAAACAAAACAGCAACAATACTACCTTTGATTTTGAGAATATTTCTCACTAATGAAATGCCAGTGTTCCAAGAATTCTTTTCCTTATGGTGACATTGTATTTTCTTATTCCCTCACACACACACTGCACAAAGTGAAATTATTTTTTACTTCAGATTCCTATAGACTCGGCCTCCATGTTTTTTATGCTGTTACTGTTGTTTGCTATTTTCAAATTGTGCCCCTCTATCTTTTAAACTTCTTGGTTCTTCCTTAGTCTATGCTATTCTTTGTATCAAAATCCATTTGAATTTATTTCTGCCAAATGCATGCATACACGTGTAGCTATTTAGATTGTGAGAGGGTAATTTTTCTCCTCATGAATAAATTGTCCACCAGAACCCATCATGATAATACATCTTTGTCTTACACTTAGTATATCTCAGCATTAGTAAACATTTTAGTCAATCAGCAATATTCAATTCTAATTTATTATTTATTCTTACTGATTATTTCATTATAGTTCTTTCTATCGGCAAATATTGAACTTTATTGTATAGTAATTTGAATTCATATTACACACTTTGCTCATCTTAGAAATGTTTCAGTGTCCCAATTTTGTCAAGGACAATTCCTTAATGGTCAACATTAGTCCATTAAATAAATGTTCTCTTATAATAATTCTGTTAAGACTATTGAAAACACAAAACTATAAAACCCACTTAGGAATTAAACTTCTGTTTCCTCCTAGGTAAAGTACCTAATATTATTATTTGCTTTGATTTGCTTATTAGTGTCTTCTTTATCAAGTCATCATTTATTCATTCTCTTAGAAAATGTATCTGTTTCCTAAGTGCCAGGTGTCTTGGCATACAATCTTAGATACTTTTAAATGATGGTTAATTTAATGTTTAGATTCCCCCTTAACTTCTTAGAATACAAACTTTAGATTGCCCCTTAGGATACAAATTCACTGAAGGTTCCTGGTTTTTCCAGTGTCATGTCAAAGTTCTATGCACTCATGTCAAACCAAGTTATTGAACTGATAGGCAAGGATTTTTGTTGTTCACTTTTGTTTCTGTTTAGATGTGCTTCATGAAGATTTTCAGTGACATGTGTTGGATCAGATCCAAATTGGAAAAATAAATACTCAAATTTGTGGAATTTAGTAGAGGAACTGTGCTATAAATACTGTAGAGATGTGAAAAAACCAAATAAATAGTTCTGTTGGACTAAAAGTTTCACTTAACTGAATCTGGACCTAAAAGGAAGAACTTCTGGAAAATCCAGGAACAAGGAGTCACCATTGAAGCATCTCCCGAGGCAAAGAGGGGACATTGATGTGTTTCAGTATCTCACTCCTTGCACCTATTGGCAGAATTGGGAACTCAAGAAAAACTTGTGGTGGTGTCTACAGTGCGTGCATCTCTAGACACACATTGTTTTTTTAAACTCATCCATCTTCTTTGCAATAAATTGTTTTATGTAAGAAACTTCAATCGAACAGACCATTGCTTACAGATATTATTCTGAGAATTCCTATTAAGTCCCTATTAGGTGAAAATCATATGTCCTAGCTAGCATATTGCTTCTACTTCTAATTTATATACCTTAGACACTGCCAAGACATTGACACAGGATTATTATAACGTTAATTCCATTACTTTTCCATGGCTAGGGTCCTTAATTCCTCCTGTTTGTATTTGAAAAAAAATTAAAGGCAGCACAATGATTAGATTAAAAATGATGATTTGAAAATAAATTTTTCTTGCTGAATATGTCTCTAAGGAAAACTGTGTTTATTGACTTTTGAAAGCCAACTGCATATAGTCAGGTATCAGGGTTGACTGCAGCAAAGTTAATATCTGTCATATATGTAACTTCATCACTATCATCATCATCATCATCATCATCATCATCATCATCATCCAGGTGTGTATCCATTCACCTATCCATCCATCCCTCTATATTCTTATCATAAATTCGCTGTCTGCCATCAAATTATCTTCTTTTTACTATCATCATCATCATCATTATATTAATCTATCTACCCACCTCCCCGCCTATCACACACCCCATATGTACTATCAATTTATTAGTTAGTTGTCTATAACTGTCACCACAATAATCATGCTATGTCCATCCACACACTCACCCGATCTCATGCCAATTTATTATTTATCATTTCTCTGTGTGGTTTACAATGATTATTGTAATAAAGTACAAAAGACTGTGGCTAAATTACGAACACCTATTTTCTCTTAGATTTGGGGGTTAGAGACATTTTGGTCAAAGCATTGGGAGAGTTGGATCATGCTGGGGGCTGTTTTCGATGGTGCTGGCTTATCCCACCCCCCTGTAATATAGATCATCAGCTTCTCCTGATATCTTCACAGCATCCTCTCTCTTCACCTGTGTATGAAGAAACTTTATCCTTTCTCAGAAGTCACTTCAGTTATAGTTGAGGACTCAGAGCAACATATTTTTGTTTTGGGAGCAGGAGTATTTTATTACCGACATTGTTGTAAAGGTCAACAAAGTCAACATGTGAAGACAACAAAGAACAGACCTGGTAGTTAGCTGATTTTATTATGGCCTTTAATTTTTTTAATTGCTAGAATACTTGTTACTGCCTGTACCCAGGGAGGACCATTTTCATTGCATTTTCTCAGGATCCCACAGCCTGTGGTAGTCAATCATCTAGGGATAGATGGGCAAGAAATGAATTGAACGTAAACAGGCCCTTTGGCCATTCATGTTTGCAACTGCTGTATTTTCATTTAGTTCTAGCAATGAATGCTCCTTGATGCTCTGTGTTCTCAGGAGAGTACAAAATATTTTTCTGTTCTTTTACTATCCTAGTTGAGGGAAACTTGGCAATACTATGCAAGTCAGACCAAACACTCACACATGTTTCTTTTCTCCTCAGCACTGTGATAGAATAAGGAAAAGTCAGAATCCTCTGCTCTATCTGGGTAAGAACTCAGATCATTTCTGACCTTCAATTTGCAAAACTATCAGAATATCATTTCATGGTGGCCCCTGACCCAGGAAGTGGACCAGAGAAAAACTCACTGAAAGACTCACAGAGACACATGGGGAAAATAGTACCACTTCATACTACACCTTCTCAGTTTATCTTCTTCCAAAGAAATCTTGGGAATGAAAAAGACCTGTTTCTGACAAAACCATTAAATTATTTGCCCTCATCACATCAATATATGTGCTATTTTTTGGTCTAGAAATCCAAAATTATTATTAAGTTTATAAATTCTATTTTAGTTTGATTTCTTTGCTAAAGAGGAGTCCCTTCCCACTTAAACAAATATCATAAACTATTGTACCATTTGTTTCTTGTTTCTTAATTATTCCACAAATATTTGTTAATCATTTTTAAGCACCACTACTGATTCCTTGATTTCTCTGTTAGCTCTATAGCTTTGGCCACATCAAGTACTCTCGTTAGTTTCAAGCTCTCTTTGTTGAAATGAGCTGATAAATTATATCTATATCATTTGCATTTTGTGAGGCTTGTGAATAGCAAGTGAACCCAACAAAAAGTATTCAAATATGTCAAGATACTATTTTTTGCAAAGGAAATAATTATTAATATGAATTTAATTAAAATGGCAACCCGCCAAAGATTAGTATTTAAAAATTTCTCAGCCTTGTGTGTGGCTGGATAATTTACATTTTTTCCCTATTTATCATCATTTCAGAAAGTAGGCAGTAATGAACTTCACTGATTTGGTGAAATAGCTATTAGAACTTAAGGAAAAACTAGTCTAAAAATGTTTTTGTCTATATTTATACACTTTTGTTTCTGGAACCTAAATCCCTGTTGAATCATGTCATTTTTATTGACAGTAGAGAAGAAAGACGGGATTTTTACAGAAAATTTTTTTAAATCTTCTGAAAGACTGGGGCTAGAGCAATAGTATGATAGTGTGGGCATTTGTCTTGCACAAGGCTGACTTGGGTACAATCCTCAGCATTCCATATAGTCCTTGGAGTACCCCCTCCCCCCGAGGAGCAATTCCTGAGTGCAGAATCTGAGCATCACTGGGTGTGGCCCCCAAACAAACAAACAAATTCATATGAAAGAAGGAACAATTTCTTTCACCACTATTACTAAATCACTAATAAACAAATCATAAATTAAGTTTCTGACCATAGCAGATAAGCTTTTCCATATTTAGGAAAATGCTGGTATAGATCATCTTATCAAACACGGGCTGTATAGGAAGTTTACGTAGTTCCCCTAGTGATTATAGTATGCGGCCTCGATTGAAATCCATTGCTCCAAGCAGCCAAGGATGAGAGTGTCTGAAATGATTGCCAAGCTTGATAGAAAGTCAACAGAGGTGAGATGCTTCAACTAACATATGGGCAGGTAACAATAGGTATCTTCTCAGTAATCTTCATGGGCTGATGATCCATGGATTGATGCCTTGAACATACCATCTTTAATAACTATTTCCCAACAGGAACCTAGGAACTGTGCCATATGAGTAGGAGATTAAGTTACATTTTAGAAAATAGAGTTGTAATTCTTGCATAGCTGGGTTTGAGGTGTGAAATTTTGAAAGGTAGGGGGAGGTTGTGCCACACCCTGCAATACTTGAGTATTTATTGCTGGTCTGTACTCATGGCTCACGCTTGACTGAGTTAGGGGACCATATGGGGTGTCAAGGATCAAACTTGGGTCAACCACATGCAAGACAAGTGCCTTACCTACTAGGGAGTGAGACTTATATTTGAGATGCATCTTGAAATTCATTGAAAATCAGTAAAATTTCGTTTTTGGTGGATTAGGGAAAATATTTAAGTAAAGTAAGGTAGATAAAAATGCATCCTTAAAACATACACAAAAAATAATGAAAGTAGAAAAAGAATTCTTCATTCCTGAAATGTTGCCCAATATACAGTATCTAATGTTATCTCCATCAAGTTTTTCTTTCTGTCTAGTGTTTGATTCTCTGATCGTTATGATAATGTACCACATTTAAACTCTGGAACTCATCCTACAAGGCTAATTGCTTCTGCCAGTGAGTCAAAGGATAAGGAAACTTTAAGCATGGATCTTGACTGTCTTCATACTTATTCTGTCTGTGTAAGATAAACTGTTTCTTTCAACACATTCAACATTTAGGAATTTAGGACTTATGAACATATAGGAAATATGAAAACTAAGACACAATTTAGAAAAATCTATTCAAATCATTTCTGTTTTTTTTTTCTTATGTCACTCAGGTGATGCTCAGGGCTTACTTTTAGCTCTGCATTCAGGAATTATTCCTAAGTTGTGCTTAGGGGACCATATGGGATGCCAGAAATTGAACCCAAGTCAGTCTCATGCAAAGCAAATGTCCAACCAGTTATACTTTAGCATCTATCCCCTATTCAAACAATTTCTTGTATGATGCCATTTAATTTTTTTTTCATTTATATGGTCTTTATTATTGAGGTTCTATATGTTTTTAAATATAGCTTTATAACTCCAAGCATTAGGCTTACTAAAATATTGTTGGTAGTTGTTGAGTGAAAGAGAGCTTCATATTTACATCTGGACTTGAGTTACTCTTGATTTAATGCTTCTGAGTTTTAGATCATCTTTGGAGATAAAAATTCATTCTCAAACTGACTCCACAGTAAAATATATTAAAATCATTAGAAATATATGCCCGTTTTTACTTAAAAATATTATTTATTTTATAATTTAAACTTAAAATATTTTAAAAAATTATTGTAAGGTTGAATATGCAAACATTTCTAGTAAGTTAAATTTGTTCATTGCAATTTGATCTATTAAATATCCTTTATTAAAACACCAAAGTTGAAGAGGTAGAAGTTAACATATAGTGGAGATATTCAGAAACAACCTCTAAGTGTAATCTTACCCCACAGACCCGGTTTGCCCATTATCCTCCCACCTTCAACTCCTAACCCCAATACTGTATTTATACATGGGAAGAACTGATAAAATAATGCACATATTCAAAGAAAAGCAAAATACCTTTGTAATATCTATTTATTTGTTAAAGAATAAAAAATGAGCTACGTATTTAGCCTGACTAATTGCCTGAATCATTACCTTGATTCTTTGATTTGCTTTACATGTTAAAACCTGTCAGTGACTAAAGAGTAAAACAAGGAACAGAAACCATTCCCTTCAACACGCAAACCTCAGTTCCCTAGTCAGAACTGCATTTGCTATTGATGAGAATTGGGTATTCTATGAATAGTCTATTCCAGATAAGTACTTCTCTTTACTTAAAGGTTATGAAAGCTTATTTACATGTTACATATTACATAGTTTTAAAAAATATATGATTACAAGTAAGTTTAACCATAAATTAAACTCTTAAATTACATCTTATTAGGTATTTCTTTCCTTTAAAAGTATTCAACGCATTTGAGATTCTTGAAGAAATGACAAGTCTCATGGGATGGAAATGTAAATAATTTGAAAATTTTTGTTAAAAAAATCTTCATTTGATGTCCGTTTTTGAAACCCAACTCAATTGTTTAAAATAAAGTAGAAAGGTGTAATTTTCATTGTTCTTATGTTCTGGAAGTAATTTAGAGGAAAAATAATTCATAATTCAAATACTTTACTACTATGGATTATCAATTTAACATAACAGATTTCTTTGAGGAACAAATATTACTGTAAAAAAAGTAATTTATTGAACTGACTATTGCAGACTCTTGATTTTAGATAATTCATTTCAAAATACAGATAGTTTTCCCAACTATTATAAATGTATTTAATATACATGAGGCTAGACTATCTGCATGAGCCATTTCCAGCACTACCACAGGCAACAAACCACAACCCATCCCTCCTATTATTTTGCCCTCAATTTAAGGGCTGTCATGCAGCAAATTCTCTTGCCTCATCTACTCACAGTTCCTGACATGATCTTAAAGTAACACCTTGGCGGTCATCCATATCTCAGTCCCCAAGCAGGAGTTAGACATAACTGGTGGTGTTCTTACTAACCATGTTCGTGTTCCTGTGTGTGTCTCTGTGTGGCATACTGTAGGCAGGGGTCGGGTATCGGAATCTCTGCTTCTTTCTGTTACAGCAGCAGAAGCCCAGGAGCAGCCCCCCGGCGATGAAGAGCACTGCAGTACTGGCCCAGCCCAAAAACAGCGCGGCGCCCAGCTCTCGCTTCTGACCGACGTGGACGGCGGGGTTGTAGAAATCTCTTATGATGATATTGGCCGTCCAGCACACTGGGATCAAAACGAAGATTCCTGTCACTATAAAGAGGACCCCCGAAGTCCCCAGCAGGTACGCTTTGGCCCTGTCATTGGCTCCCGTGCACTGGATCTGCTTCATGCCGCAAATGCCAATAAGCAGAGCAATTAAGGACAGAACAACGGCCACACACATGAGGGCCCGGGCTGCCTCCAGGACAGGGGGGAGAGCCAACAAAGAGCTGTAGAACTTGCACTGCAATCTGACCCTGGCTTGCCGAATGCAGTTCATCCAGAGGCCTTCCCAGACCCTCTCAAAGACGATGATGTTGCTGCCAACAAAAGCTGAGACTCTCCACTGAGGCAGAAGAGTTGTGGCCAGGCTCCCCACCAGGCCAAAGAACCCAAGAACCAGTCCAGCAATTTGCAAGGGATAAAATGCCATCTTCTGGACTGGAGCCACTGATCCGATCTGGAATGTTTTGAAGCGGTTCTGTCCAGAATGTGCTGGCGTTGTGGAGTCTACTGCCTTCTCTTAGGATGCATTCCACTGTTCATGTCCATAACGTTTTAATCCACAACACCAGCAGTGGTTGAACTTGGCCCAACTAGAAGGACCTGCTGCAAATGTCCTTCTCCTTTGTGCATCCACATTCATTTCTCTATGGATTATTTACTAGTCACATATAATTGTTTCTCAGCCAATCAGAAGGGAGCCAGAGGTGTGTCGAGAAATACTGCATTCAACTGCAGTGTTTCTCATATTATTATTGTCTTAGTTATGTTGCAATTAAATGTCAAGGCTTCCATTGTGGTTGGCTAATTACAGAGCTGAAAACTTCCTGCCAAAAATCACTCTGATATGAAGGCATAAATGGAAGGGTTGGTTTGTAAGTGAAGACAACACCAAAACTTTGCTTGTTCTTTGGAGAGTAATTGGAAAATGCATTGGATTTTAGATGATCTCTCTCTCTCTCTCTCTCTCTCTCTCTCTCTGTCTGTCTTTTAAGTCCAGGGTGCTTAAAATTAGGGTTAATCAATGCTTATTTTGATGATGACTCTAGGTAGAAATAAATGTATCAGTAGCAATTTTTTTTACTGGAATTACTGAATTTAGTAAAATTAAAGGGATCCTAGGCAAGAGATTAAACTTCATAGCATATTTTTCATATTCAGAAAGGAAGAACAAATGAAACATCCTTCATAGTTTATTAGAATTTACTGGCAGTTAGCATATAGTTTGTTAAGTATTGCTTTTCTCTTTGGTGAAAGTAGTGTTTGCTACACAAAAGTTTGCTTTATGTTTTAACCTCAATGACAACTTGAAATATATCATATTTCTCAAAGCCAAAAATAGGAAACAAAATGGAAGCAAGATTTTGGATTTGCTACACAGTCACTTATATTTGCGGGGTTTTTTGATGGAAGAGGAGGCACACCCAGTGACACACCATATCAGGGATCAAATCCAGGCCTCCTGCATGCAAGATATGTGTTCTAATATGTTAAATTGTCTCTCTTGTTCCTAATTTCAATTTTCTTAAGAAGAAAACTTCTTTTTAGAGGTGGAAGGTATCTTCAGAGTCATCAAGATTAAATTCTTCATTTACAAGATATGGAATGTCAGGTCTTCAAAGACATGACTGGATTATGGCTAGTAGGTATCCCAAAAATAAAGGGAATTCACTATCTTACTATGCTGAGACTCAAAACAGAAACAAATGTTTCAAAAATACTTTTTTCATACAAATGACTGTACATAAACACTACCCGTTCAATTGAAAGACCTATGTTTGGAATATCACATTTCACTCAAGTGAGAGAAGGAATCCGGAGTTCTGACCTCCATGGAGGATCAAGAATCAGGGACCCTGTCTCATTTGCCAATGATTGAAAATCAGATGGGCCGGACACGTAATGTGATTTAGAGACGACTGTTGGAATAGAGCTATTACCAACTGTATTCCATGGGATGTCAAAAGACCGTGTGGCAGCCCACCTACGAGATGGTCAGACTTCTACATGAAAACCAACAGTTTGAGGCTCTTTGTGTTCCTGGAGTGAGCAGATAGCATTGGGCTACACTAGCATGAGGCAGGGACGAATGGAGATGTTACTGGCATCAACTCGAGCAAATTGAAGATCAACGGGATGACAAGTGATATAAGTGATACCTCTTCAATATTTTTTCAACATTAAAAATGCTTTCAAGGCAAGAAAATGCAATAAAGAATATTTCAAAATTCAAAAGTCCTGTTGTCATTATTGACCAATACTTCCCTACCTTGGATGCAAGGGGTGGGGGCTTAGTCTGGGAGGTGTGTACACTTTCCTCTTATTTACTTCTCTTTTATATCTTCATGCAAAGTATTCATTTTAGGAATCAAAACGACTCAGTAGCATCACATTGATCCTGGTTCCATAGAGAAGTATTAGTTTTCAGAAGAGTCATTATTCAATCAACAACAGACTAAAGGCTAAGGGAGACCCAGCACTTTCCAGATTTTAATAGCCTAATTAATTAGAAAGTGAGAAATCATTGATTTTTTTAAATATTGGTTGATTATTAACTGACCAGCACCACCACCACCATTGTAATCATCATTTTTGTCATAAGCATCACAGCATCACCATTACCTTCATTATCTCCTTTGTCTCCGAGACCAGATGAGAACTTCTTCTAGACACATGAATCAGGGAGAAAAACATGTGACTATTACAAAGTTCAGTTTCCTCACACCAGCTCAGTCTGAGGGTTTTTTAGTCTATTGTTCAGGGTAACTGAGGCACAAATTTAACCGTATCCACCCTGAAGGGATTAACCAACCTTATTCTGACTTGTTACTTCCAGCTCCTCTTCCTTATTCTAGTTCCTCTTCCTCATTCTATCTCAATTTACACTCCATCTCCATTTTTGCCCTGAAAGTTTCCAACTCATTATTTTTTAGTCCCCCCCACATTTTTTTAGAAGAATGGTACAACTGTATTTTATTTTAGTTTTTGCTTTCTGGGTCACACGTGGTGATAGTCAGGGGTTACTTCTGGCTCTTCACTCAGGAATTACTCCTGGCGCTAGTCAGGGGACCATATGGGATGCTGAGGATCGAACCCGGGTCAGCCATGTGCAAGGCAAACTCCTTACATGCTGTGCTATCACTCCAGCCCCAGTTCCCTTTTTTTAGTTAGACCATCATATCTGCATTTAAATAAATACAAATAAAAGCACATGTTTCCTTTAAATATGAATATAAGAACAATCTGAGATACATGAGTTTACGAGTTAGTGACCTCTGTCCCATATTCAAAGGCAGTTGTCAATACCATCTACACATTTTCTCTTTTGTATTTAGGAGTGATTGTTTTACTCTCACCATTTTCTATAAGTTTTGTCTCCTCTTCAGTAGCCTGGTTTCATGGATCACATTTGCTTTTAAGTAAACCCTTATCCTCCTCCATTGAGTTGTCACTGAGATTTAAAAGTAATCAAACTTTTCCATATTTCTTCTTTGCCAGAAGATTCATATTACATACAATTAACTTATATATGTGTCCTGGCCCTTTTTTACATGTCAATTGCTACATTTATGTCTCTGCCTTTTTCTTTCTTTTTTTTGGTATTATCCTCCTCAGATTTCTCTATCTGATAGTTCTTCTTGTCTTCCCAAAGGTCCTGAATTGGGCTGGAGCGATGGCACAGCAGGTAGGGCATTTGCCTTGCAGGAGTAACCCCCGCGTATCACCGGCTGTGACCCAAAGGTTCTGAACTGATGTTTGCTTTAGCTTTTGGTTTGTTCCAGCATTTTCTACAGACCTCATTGCTCTTCTCACTCAACATGTGCACTGCAGGCAGTCTTATTCTTGGCCCTAGGGCCTGTGAACTTCTGCCGGGTTATGAATTCCACATCTTGTTTTTGAGCTCTGACTTGTTTTTGTTTCTTACCTGATTTCCCTTCCTCTATAACTTCAAACATAGGACAGTAGAAGCCTGCAGAGCTTCTCCTCACCCATTGCCTTTCCAGATGCCAATATTATACTCAGCAAGCCGTCAGACATCAGTACCCACTTGGCATTGCCTGAAAATAGTCACCTGATCCACATCATTTCCAAATAAAGGGGGAAGCTTATATCCAAATGATAGTGTAATCAAGATATGACTGTAGACTTCCACCCCAGTAATTCCAAACTGGGATAAACTTTGAAGTGTCATCACAGTTTCAGGGGTTACAGTTTGATTAACCAAGACTTTAACTATATCCTCCCTATGACTTGTCATCTATCTATCTATCTATCTACCTATCTATCTATCTATCTATCTATCTATCTATCTATCTATCTATCTATCTATCATCTATCTATCTATCTAGGCTTCTTAGGTCACTGGGGATGCTCAGGGGTTACTCCTGGTTCTCCACTCAGGAATTATTGCTAGCAGTGCTCAGGGGAACATAAGGGATGCCAGGGATTAAACCCTCATCAGCTGCATGCAAAGCAAATATTCTCCCTCCTATACATTCTTTCCAGCCCCTTTTACCTTATACCCAATACCATTACTTCCCTTCTTTTTTTTCAATTGTTTGGTCCAGAGAACTCAATAACAAATGTATTTCACTCTAATTTCCACTTTAGAGTATAATCCCAGGGCATCTAATCATTGCCTGACATATTATTCTGATTCATAAAACATGTATTTTATTCTAGCTCTTGTGTATTTTTCAACATCTCATACTGAAATAATTTATGTGGTTGGATCATTTTATACATGAACCTCACCATTAAAATCATTATAAATTATTGTGGCTAAAATCTAAAAAATCTGAAATAATTTCTAGCACCCTGACTCCTGGCTTTAGTTCTATCTTATCATACTCCCCAGGGAGTTTTAAAGTTTTTGATAACTCAAATACTGAACAGGGTCCTAGCCCTACTGTGCTTAAAGTTTTCCAATGCCTCCAAGGTAGAATCTAAATCTCTTGATGTGATAAAAAAAAAAACACTGATTCTTCAATAGCTCCTTACTTCACTTTAAATCTTATCTCTGATCACAACTCTATTCCATGTCTTCACAGATCTTACATTTTAGCAAGAATAGTAAATATCAAACATGCAATTGCATAAATATATATCATTACAAATTGAGATAAAGTTAGGGCTAACAACCATAGGGTATAGAAAATACAGGGTCAGAGAGAGTATAAACATATGATACCCTAGTGTTAATTGTGAGGTAAAGAAAGACTCTTCAACAAAACACTATTTAAGTTATATCTGGAGCATGAGTAGGAATTAGACAGTTTATCATAAGATTAGGATAAAGAGAATTTGAAGCATGGGAGACAATCTGAGTAAAGACATTGAGGTCAAAGAGTATGTGGTGTTAATACAAGGAGAAGGGTTTTCAGCAGGAGAGAATGAGAGGAAGACCAGATAAGGGTAAGTGTAGGTGAGAAGCCGGGGTTTGACTCCTAGACCCATGTGGTGGCTGCCACATTACTGGGAGTGACCCTCAGCTGTAGGATAACATGGGGTTTGTCCTTTTAGCCTTGCCTTAGGGAACATAGTTTACCTTAAAGCAATGTCCTTTCTGTATGGACATAGGAAGACAATATTGTGCTTGTAACTTGGGAGTTGATTGACTCCAATAATATTTACTCCTGGGCATCTGCTTTCTTTTTTTTTTTTAATTTATTTATTTTTAATTAGAGAATCACCGTGAGGGTACAGTTACAGATTTATACACTTTTGTGCTTATACTTCCCTCATACAAAGTTTGGGAACCCATCCCTTCACCAGTGCCCATTCTCCACCACCCGTAAACCCAGTGTCCCTCCCACCCTCCCCAATCCCATCTCCCCCCCACCCCACCCTGCCACTGTGGCAAGGCATTCCCTTCTGTTTTCTCTCTCTAATTAACTGTTGTGGTTTGCAATAAAGGTGTTGAGTGGCCGCTGTGCTCAGTCTCTAGCCCTCATTCAGCCCGCAACTCCCTTTCCCCACATGGCCTTCGACTACAATGTAGTTGGTGATCGCTTCTCTGAGTTGACCTTTCCCCGGAACGTGAGGCCAGCCTCGAAGCCATGGAGTCAACCTCCTGGTACTTATTTCTACAGTTCTTGGGTGTTAGTCTCCCACTCTGTTATTCTATATACCATATATGAGTGCAATCTTTCTATGTCTGTCTCTCTCTTTCTGACTCATTTCACTCAGCATGAAACTTTTCATGCCCATCCACTTGACTACAAAATTCTTGACCTCCTTTTTTCTAACAGCTGCATAGTATTCCATTGTATAGATGTACCAAAGTTTCCTCAACCAGTCATCCGTTCTGGGGCATTCGGGTTTTTTCCAGATTCTGGCTATTGTAAACAGTGCTGCGATGAACATACATGTGCAGATGTTGTTTCGATTGTACTTTTTTGCCTCTCTGGGATATATTCCCAGCAGTGGTATTGCTGGGTCAAATGGGAATTCAATATCTAATTTTTTGAGAGTCGTCCAAATTGTTTTCCAGAAGGGCTGAACCAGTCGGCATTCCCACCAGCAGTGAAGAAGGGTCCCTTTCTCCCCACATCCTCTCCAACAGCGGTTGCTTTTGTTCTTTTGGATGTGTGCTAGTCTCTGTGGTGTGAGGTGGTATCTCAAAGTTGTTTTGATCTGCATCTCTCTGATGATTAGTGATGCAGAGCACTTTTTCATGTGCCTTTTGGCCATTCGTATTTCTTCCTTGGTAAAGTTTCTGTTCATTTCTTCGCCCCATTTTTTGATGGGGTTGGATGTTTTCTTCTTGTAGAGTTCAACCAGTGCTTTATATACCATTGATATCAACCCCTTATCTGATGGGTATTGTGTAAATATCCTTTCCCATTCTGTGGATAGTCTTTGTATTCTGGTCACTGTATCTCTTGCGGTGCAGAAGCTTTTTAGTTTAATGTAGTCCCATTTGTTGATCTCTGTTTTTACTAGATTGCTTAGTTCCGTGTCACCTTTGAAGATCTAGTAGAGTGTCTGGGAGCAGTTTCTGGAACCAAAGCTCTTGCGCTGATATCGGCTCCGGCTCGAGATACCACCAGCGTCCCGCTGGTCCATGTACCTAATTTTTCCCCTTATTTCCCATTCCCACGCCACCAGGTCTGTTTGCTTAATGGACATCACACTATGTTTGACACCACGCCACGTTTCTTCCCGAGAAAGAAGGATATTTCTTCTCAGCCAGCGTGGGGATATAACTTAGTTCAGTCTAGAGAGATGGCTACCATTTTGATTGCCTTCAATATTTCAACAAAATACTTACTATTCTTGTTAGGATCACCCACAAAAGTCCGACCCATTAAGAAGGAACCATTACATATTGCTGATACTAAGATGACATTAGATGCCGCGGCCACGCGGTTTTGGGTTTCTGTCTAAAGTCCAGGGAAAAAGTTGAAGGAGAGAGAGAGAGATTTCCGCACGGGGGACCTGGCGGAAACTCTCAAGTCACATACTGCAGGTTGCTGGTGGGCTGCCGGTGTCCCAAGCAGCTCCATCCTCTTCGTCAGTCATTCTGGGGGTGCGGGCGCGGAGAAATGGGAAAGCCCACGTGGCTGCACTCTCTTTAAGTGTCCGATGAGGGCGGGACCGGTACTTCCCCGTCCTCGATCCCCCGCCAGCCGCGCCGCGCACTTGGGTGCGTCTCTCCATTTTGTGCTCAGAAGTGGGGTAGATGGCATCTGCTTTCTTAACTCAAGTTGCCCTCAGTTCCTAGTACCCCAAAAACAGGGTCCCAACGAGGGACAGGACGGATCCAGGGCAAGCGGTGAGTTATGTGCTACCCTGGCATCGAAATAGGCCAGGCCAAAGCGCCACAATACTCAATTATAAGTTGAGGGCATGATCATGGACAATGCTGTCATGATCCAAAGGTAATGACAAGATTAGGACCCTGCTGGGGTTAGGAAGATTAACCTGGCCTGAGGACTGTGGTCAGGAGATGTCCTCAGGAAAAACCAAACTTTATATCTCTTACTGTGCTTATACAGAATAACATTGCTAGAAATATTAGAAGTAGACTTACTATAACTATTTAAGTAGATTACTAGCTCACACCCTGACACACCCTTGTTTGGAATCACACCCTTGAGTGGATCTCCTTAGATGAGATTTCCTTAGATGAGATTTTGTTAATCTCCTCGAGAAATGGTCTTACCCTTCTTTGTTGATTTGTTAATGTTCAACTCACCTTTGTGTCACCACCCTATGTAATTTGCTATAAAAACTAAGACTGTGGGGCACTGAGGGGAGATAGAAGAGATGGGGAGATCAAAGAAGACAAGGGAGACAGAGGAAGAAGGAAACAGAAGAGGGAGACAGATGAAGAAGACAGAGAGATAGAAGAGACAGAGAGGCAGAAGAAGAAGATAGAGGAAGAAGACAAAGAAGACACAGAAGCAGAGGCAGAGAGACAGGCACAAAGACAGGCGCAGAGAGACAGGCGCAGAGAGACAGGCGCGCAGAGAGACAGACAGAAGAGAGCACAGTGGCACACACATAAGCAGAGCACAAGGTGAAAGAAGTGAGAGCGAGCAGGATAGAAAGGGGAATTAGAAGATCCAGAGAGAGATCGAAAACGGGGAGGAAGCAACGAGAGAGACGGGAGTGTATAGAGAGGACATTGGAATAAACTGCGATTGAGAGCAACCAGCTTGGCTCCATTCCTTCCTTCGCCTGCCTTATCATCGCCATCAACCTCCCCGGGGTGGGGGAAGTGGCTGGAGACTACCGAACGCTGGCAGCGGGAGAGATAGAGCCCCGCTGGTCCCTCTTCTCTTTTGTGTTTTTGCACACTCAGCCCCCCCTCCCCACACACACCACCAACTCTGAACATTGGGTAGCCCCTCAGCAGTGTTGGTTATGGTGCCTGTAAAATCCAAAAATAAACAAACTGAACATAGTACTTTTGGAAGGGTTAAGTTGAAAAGGCACACAGTTGAACATAAAGAAGCCAATTATAAGGCTAAAAAAAATCAAATGAGAGAAAATTCTAGCTACTGGATCAATCAGATTAATGGTGATGTAGACAGAGTGGATGGATTTGCTATGCATGCAAGTTTTAGTGAAGATGCTTAATGGACCAGTGGTAGTGGCCTGGGAAATGACAGAGAAGAGGTCCTATCCCTGGTCACCCCAGAGTGGTGAGCAGAGATGGGAATGCCAAGATACGAGAGCCTGAAATCTGGGCTTCTATTAGAAGCTGATTCAGAGGTACGTTTCAAATATGAAATATTTGTTGAGTAGGTGCCATTTCAGTGAAGAATTTGGAGAAGTGGGCTCACAGGAATAGTTTGGACTGCTCACATAGGAAAGTGCCACATCTTGCATGCATCCTGTCCCCAAATCACTCATGATTATATTACAATGAGATGAATCAGACAGTATGAGCATTTTTCTCATGGTGTTTTCCTGGGAATTATTCCAAATTCTGAAAAAATGATTTCAGATTGAGGGCCTTTTAATTTGTCTTTTTTTTCCTATAAAATCTTTCTGTTTTACATGCAACAAAAGAATTCTAAAGAATCAAAGAGAAAGTATCACTTCAGAACAGAAAACTATGAACCCACAAAGCACCTACATCTGAACTTACTTCATCTTTTTTCTATCTGTGAATTTATACCCTAAAATGTTAGACATTCATTCTTCTACCAATTGTGTATCTACTTTGAAATAGAAATTTCTGTCTCTCAAAGTGACCAGGTAAATTTTAAAGAGTACAAGTGAGTAGAAAAAATTATAACCAGATGTTTATCAGATTGATTTGAAGATTTATGAAGTTCTCTATAAATATGTACATATAAAAAGAGATATCTAATCCATCACTTTCAAATATGCTAATCTCTCTATTAAAGAATTTTCCCAGTTCCCATATTCCATGTCAACACATGCACATTTCTCATTAAATAGTGTTGTTATGCTTCAGCCGTGTTTAGTTGCAAACTTTTACACATTTACAAGATCTAGCCAGCTTTAAAACTATCTCATCCTTGTATGCTGAAAGTAGATAAAGGACAAAACATGATAACCTCTCAGTATCTGTATTGCAAACCATAATGCCAAAAAGTAGAAAGAGAAATGGGTAAAATTATCTGCCATGGAGGCAGTGAGAGGGTGGGAGGGTGGGAAAGGGGGATATGCTGGGGAGATTGGTGGTGGGGAATGTGCACTGGTGGAGTATTGGGTGTTTGATCATCGTGTGATTATAACTCAAACATGAAAGTTTGTCACTGTATCTCACAGTGACTCAATAAAATAAAATAAAAAACCTATCTCATCTTTGCCACGCTTTTAGTCTTTATTGGTATGTATTTTTCCAGATTATTTTTAAGTTGCTAGGTAAACATAAATTATGCTTATTTTTCTTAAAACACAATTGACATGTAACATTCATTTTGGGTGTAAGACATAATGATGCTATATAGGTGTATATTTCAAAAAATGATCATCATAGTAAATGCAGCTAACATTTACCACCATATACCTGTCAACATTATTCTTGTGGTGAGAATGTTTTATTCTCCATTGTTTTGATGAAGGATCATTGTTTATAATAATGTTAGTATTTTTTACTTACACTTACAATGATACTGTACTACACGGGCCCATCATAGTAAATCCAATTAACACTTACCACCATATACCTGTCAATATTATTCTTGTGGTGAGAAAGTTTTATTCTCCAATATTTTGATGAGGTATCATCGTTTATATTAGTGTTAGTATTTTTGACTTACGCTTACAATGATACTGTACTACAATGGGCCCATCATAGTAAATCCAATTAACACTTACCACCATATATTTGTCAGTATTATTCTTGTGGCAAGAAAGTTTTATTCTCTAATATTTTGATGAGGTATCAAAATTGTTTATATTAGTGTTAGTATTTTTGACTTACACTTACAATGATATTGTACCACATGGGCCATCAGAGTCAGTATCCCTCT
Organism: Sorex araneus; assembly: GCF_027595985.1. Taxonomy (NCBI): domain Eukaryota; kingdom Metazoa; phylum Chordata; class Mammalia; order Eulipotyphla; family Soricidae; genus Sorex; species Sorex araneus. The sequence goes on from NC_073303.1 coordinate 194,053,966, forward strand.
ACCATCATCCTAAGTTCCCTTCTTTATTTCAACTTGACTCCTTGGAAGCTTCAGTTCACAATTCTGTTGATAATGTCTGTGGCTTTGTTTTCATCGTGGTCTGTATATTTTCTTGTTTTGTTTCTTTATGCTCTAAACATATGAAGGCTCATCTAGCATTTGTCTGTTTTCCTTCTGACTCCATCCTTCCTTCAGTTCTATCCAAATTGAAGTCAAATGCAAGATTTATTTTTTTCTTATAGATTATTGATATCTCATTGTGTATATAGGCCACAACTTTTTTATCAACTCATATGTCACTGTGCAGTGGTGATAAATTTTAAGATATAATTTCTGAGAAACATTCAAATATGAAATCCAGCAATATCAATGACAATCACCATGCTGTATATTATATCTCAATGACATTCATTTTATAACTAAAAATTTTTCATCTCCTGCACACAACCCACCCACTTCCCACTTCTGGAAACTACCAATCTGTTCACTGTATGTATGAGTTTGGATTCCTTTTATTTTAGATTCAACATTTAAATGAGATCATTGTAGTATTTATTTTTCTTTGTTTGACTCATTTTATTTAGCTTAATGACCTCAAGGTCCATCTGTGTGGCTGCAAATGCAACATTTCATTCTTTTATGTAGCTTAATAATATCTTGTTGTTTACATAAACCATTTTATTTATGCAGTTATCCATCAATGAACACTAAGACTCTGTATTGGGGCTATAGCGAGTAATGATGCAATAAACACAAAGCTGAATATCTTTTTTGAGTTAGTGTTTTCATTTTCTTTAGGTAAATACCTAGAAGTAGAAATGCTAGATGATATGGTGGTGCTATACTATTAATTAATCTTTTGTAGCAAACTCCATACTATTTTTCATAGGCCAAATTACATTTCCAAAAAGAGTAGACAAAGGTTTGTTTCTTTTCACCAGATCTAGCACTTGTTATTTCTTGTGTCCTTGAAAATAGTCATTTTAATAGGCATGAGGCAATATCTCATTATGTTTAAATCTGTATTTCCTTGATAATTAGAGGTGGTGAGAGCCTTCTCGTGCATCTCATCTGTATGTTTTCTTTTTATTCAGATCTACCCATTTTTAAATAAAGTGGTCTTTCTTGTTATTAATACAGATGAGCTATTCATATAGTTTTAATATTAATCACATGTATATTGGATGTAAAATTATTTTGTTCCACTTGGCAGGTTATCTTTCTCATTTTTGTTGCTTTCAATTTCTTGCCTTTTTTAGGATGGGGTAGGTTTTCATTTTGATTTGCTTAATTTTGCTCTGTTATTTTTGTTTATTTATAGTCACTTACATCATAGATATTGCCTACTTTGTTTATTATTAGATTCTAACTGCACTTCCAAGACTAGAATAGGTCAGTAGTAGCCTTCCTGTGAAATATTATTTGAATGAATAATAAATAATTATCAATCAATACAATGCTCAATTTAGTTAGGACACTGATTTAAGAATCAGCATTTAATTATGTCTTCCTAGATGATAAATTCACTGCCTGAATACTTTTCCACAAAGTTAAAGACCAGATTATATAAATAAAATCCACCGCAGAACAATTTAAACATCTGATTTATTAAAAAAAGAAATACTGTTTTCCCATGCCAGAAATAATTTGGGAGTAATCTAAAAGCCATCTAAATTAGACTTAATGCTTGCTTGCTAGTTGATCAAATTTATCCCATTAGCTTGCCTCAAAATCAACTCCCTCAAAAATCAAGTAACTTTAAGTGTACACCAATGCTAGTATATATTCAACTACCTATGTATTTACATGTGTTTGTACTTACTCATGTTTGCGGGCTATACCAAGTGTACATATGATTTATCACCTGGCTTGGGAGATCAAACCTGTGTAGGTCACAAGTGCAAGGCAAGCACTTTAACCCTATACTCTCTCTTGGCCCCACCTAAGTTCCAATATTAGAAACAAACCTTTCTGTAAAACCAGTTAAGGCAGTCCCAGAGTCTACTACAAAACATGCAAAACCGTATGAAATATATATTTGGATATTTAATAAATAAAATTGAGTATATGCAATAGAAATATTTGAACTTATCTTCTTCTATTTTCTTTCTCTACATTTATTTATTCCTTAACTTGGAACAAGGATGAAATGTGTTTTTTAAATTTTTTTTCACAGTGCCAGAGAAGGAACTGTGGTCCTAGATTCAGTCCTGTGCTCTGCTCAGTCATACACATGGCCTTGACTTTTATTTTTATTGAGGTGACACTGGTCTACATGATGGTGCATCTGTTTCAGGAATTCTTTTCCACATGTCTTCAGAAGTAAATTGTCACACCATGCTGACCACTTCAGAGTCAGGCTTCTTTTAACTTAAGTACAATAAAGCATGACAGATAAAAATCAGCTGAAGACCGGGAAGATAAGGTAGAGAAAAGAAGATAAAAATGGTTCAACATTGATCCTCAAAATGGGTGCTAAATTTGCAAAGCATTGACACTGAGCGTTTAGCAGCAACACAGAGGTGGTGCAATAAGCACAAATATATTTTTTCCAAGAGTTGCCTAACTCTTCTGGCTCTGACATCAGAAAGAAACCTCTTTCTATGGAATACAATGCATAGTAAATATAATGGAAAATCTTATCAACATTTTGCTTTGTCCTATTTTTGTCTTGTTGCCACACTCAGTATATTCAGAGGCCACTCCTGGCTCAACTCTTGGGTCACTCCTGAGCAGAATAAGCCCTGTAAGGTGAGGACAGGTTTTCTTTCCTTTTAAAATTATTTATTTGTTAGTTTTTAGACCACAGACAGCCATATTCATAGATTACTCCTGGATCTGTACTCAGGGATCATTCTGGTAATGCTCAAAGAACTTATATGTGGTGCCAGTGAAATAACATGGGTTGGCTGCCTGTGTTCTTTCAAGGCAAGTGCCCAGCCATGGTACTATCTCTCTAGCCTCTCTTTTTTTCAAGTTAATGTTTTTTTATTCAGGCACCATGATTTATAAATGGGGAGCAATAGCACAGCAGGTAGGGCGTTTGCCTTGCATGCAGCAGACCCTGGTTTGATTCCTCCGTCCCTCTCGGAGAGCCCGGCAAGCTACCGAGAGTATTTCACCCACACAACAGAGCCTACCTGTGGTGTATTTGATATGTCAAAACCAGTAACAACAAGTCTCACAATGGAGACATTACTGGTGCCCACTCGAGCAAACCAACGAACAACAGGACTACAGTTCATACTAAAGTTTCAGGCATACAATGTTTCACGGCTAAATCCCAGACCAATGTCAACTTGCTTCCATCACTGTCCCAAGTTTCCTCCTGCTCTCCACACTGATTTCTTAACATGTACTAATTTAAGTTCAGTTATTGTGGTTTAGTCCCATGCTTAAAGTCTTGATGGATCTCTGACTTAGATATATTCATATAATGCAACCGTACACCACTGATATGTTCAAGGCCCTTGTCCCTTGCTTCTGGTACTTCTTTTCTATCTCTTTGTACTTCCCCTTCTATTTCTCTCCTTCCAGGCCTTTTTTATTTCTGTAAGCTAGGGCCTACCTTTATACTTTAGACTACTTTCTCCTGCGACTTATGGTACCCACACCAGTGATCTCAGCTGCTGTTTGACCTTCTTCTCACTTTCTTCTCTTGACATGGCATCCTCCCTAAATTTCTTTTAACAGGAGCTTTAAAAGGATGATCTGGGAGTTTAGTTCTTAGCTCCATTCTCTTCAGCTCAGACTTGACATCAGAATGAAGCATAGAGACTGTAAAATGATACCAGTGTGTAGGGCCCCCACCCCTGAGTCAATGAGCCAGATTTCTGGGGGTGCGGCTCTGACCTCCCTGGTTTTGTTTATATATGAGTGATAGTTCGTTTCAACAGAAGTTTAAAAACACTCTCTGCAATGCTAATATGTAGACTAAGATCAGAAGTTATTGCTTTAGAGTTTCGATTTCTGAAGCTCTCAGTTTGCCTTGTTAATTAGGACCTTATACGGGAACCTATTAACCATATTATGTCCCAGAGTGAGCCAAAGATATGAAAGGAGATCAACAGGGGACTCAGGCAACAGTAACTTGAAGTGTGTTGGGTAATTTCATTATATATCTAAAATTGAGATACTGAGCTACAGGAATGAGCAGATTGTTTATCCTTAATATAATTTGACAATTTGGGGAACTGGAGTGATAGTACAGTGGGTAAGGTGCTTGCTTTTTATGCAGCCAACCTCTGTTCAATACATGAGACCTCCGACCGGAAGTGATCCCCCTGAGCAGAGACAGGAGCAAGCCCTACGCATATTTGGGTATGGTCCCAAATGAACAAAAGGTTAATTTGACAATTTTCATAGTATTTCTCCCTGCAGTGTTTTTGAGAGATACAAGTCAATTTGAGGTTATGATTCTTGACCAAACCCTGGAGTACAAGTATTATTATTTTGCTTCTATATGTTAGTTATATATGAGATGCTGGAAAATCTTTAAAATAAATAAGAATGATGTATTTATAGATTTTGTGTCTCTGCAATTAGGTACTGTTATTTTTAAAGACTAATGGGGTCATAATAATTTTCAATTATAAATGAAAACACCTTACTGGAGTATTAGCACTTACTAATTTGCAGAAGTGTTTCTCAACTGTGAATGTTGTTCAAATAATTTTTGCAAGCAACATTTTAAGAACTGTTTTGTATTTTTAACATTATTTCAATTACATTCATAGATAAAGTGGTGAATAAACTTTTATGCCTTACTTCTTATGAAAGTCATAAAGCAAAAATGACTAACAAAATACAAACAAAGCTGTACCACTGATACAATTTAAGTGACAAATAGTGCTTTGTTTTTTTGTAAAAAAGATGGCATTTTTGAAACTATATTCTGGATGTTATTTTTAATAGCAGTAAGGTTTCCATAATTTGCCTTTACTTGTCATTTTTAATTTGTTGGCTTCCAAGTGTTATGCATCCTTTTTTGAAGCTCTCATTTATCACTGTCGAAGTTTTCTTTTTAACAATGAGACTGCCCTTAATTTTATCCAATATGCAGATGAGCCAAAACATTCAAGAGTAGTCTCTGAAGCAGTGCTGGCAAATGAAAGTGTACTATACTTTTTTGGGGGAATTGAATAGTAGTTGAAATTTACCTTACTTCTCTTTAGATAGAAAGGATTCTCTATCCTAATAGTTAACTTTGTGACTTAACTCTATGCATACAGGGCTAGGGGTCTTGGTCCAATTTAGTATCAAGATTTTTCTAGTAATGATAGAAAAATTGTATTATAACAAATAAGTATCTCAATTTGTTATAGAAATTTAAAATCTAACCACTAGGGCCAGAGAGATAGTACCAAAAGTTAAGATACATGCCTTGCATGTAGTCTGCATGTATTCCTTTTCAGTTTCAAGGACCACAGGGAGTAACACCCAAGATCAGAGCCAAAAGTAGACTCCAAGCACTGCTAAATGTGACCCTTTAAGTCAAAAGACTAATTTTGAATATATTTCTTAAGAGATATTACTGGAAAAAAAGTGTTAGTTCACATATCAATGAAATTTAATCAGTAACTATGGTTTCAGCCAAATATTCTTAGTTTAATATTTGAACAAGTCAACCAAACCAAAGTCATGCTGTTGTCAAGCACATTCAATATTCAACATTGTTTCTTAGAGTAATTTCTTGGGTCAGTCATAAGGTTATAGGCAAATCCGGTGGCCATAAGGATACCCAGAGAGTCCAAAATGACTCAGTGAGCATAAGTCTCTTCGAAACACTCAGAGTTCTGTCACTATTGGTCTAAAGGATAATAAGGCACCTTTCTTCTGTTTTCTTTCTCAAAACTTAGAACAAATAAAGAAACTAGCATCAATTGGTGAACTTGATATGTATATTAAGCCCTCCATTATTGTCAAATATAGTAAAAATGCATCAAATGCATCCATTTAAAAATTGAGCTTAAGGCATTTCTTTTAGCAAACCTAAGCAGTCCCTTTTATCATGTTTTAAATAGGGTTATTTTTAGAACTGTTTTACACATAGAAGAAAGCTAATTAGCTTAGAGACCTATATTTCTCAACCTGTGGTTCAGGGACCACCCATCATCAGTAGAATTCTCTTGGTTGTCTACCTCCCTCTCTCAATTTTTTGCCCATTATATAGTGGCTACAGGATTTGGAGTGGGCTTGGGCGAGGGGGATACTGGGATACTTCAGGCTGCAGAGGTTACATGAAGCCAGGAGGTAACCTGTAAACCAGCCAGTACACAAACATCTCTCTTATTTTCCCCAACTTTCAGGTTTAAAAGGCTTGAAGAACATTGATATGGAGAATTTTCATACCTCACATCTCACTTCCCCTCTAACTTTGTCCAATGATAGGAGATTTCACCAAAGTCCTGACTAAAGTTGATAGTGCTATTGACTAGGGTTAATAGTTTATTCAGCTTCCTGTAATTTTTTGTCTAGTACATCACTTTATGGCTCATGATCCCATCCCAGATACCAGGAAAACTTGAGTACAATATTTCCTCGGGTTTCCTTTGCTTTCAGTCTAGTTTATCTTCATATGGTAAAAATAGCAATATCAAATCTACATCTATTTTGTTGGTTAGGGGGTTTTAGCCTATCCCTGGAAGTGTTAGGGCTTTTGTCCCAGCTCTGTGCTCCGGGATAGCTCCTGATAACTCCTGGTGGTGCTCAGGGGACTACAGGAGGTGCTGGGGATTAAATCCAGGTGGGCCCCTCACAAGACAAGCATCTTACTGTTGTACTATCTCTTGGGACCCTGCATTCATCTTCAAATAGGGATCCTTACTCCATAAACACATGGTCATGGACCGCTGGGGTCAACTGTAGTGATGTCTGGTGTCCTGAGGGCTCAGAGTGACTCAGAGCTTAACAAATACTGGGCATGTGCTCTAACACTAAGGCTAGCACCCTTTCCCCATCCATGTTTTAAATAGATTTGTATCACTTGTATCACTCGTCTTCCCGTTGATCTTGGATTTGCTCAAGCGGGGCATATCCATTTGTCCCTGTTGCGTGCTAGTGTAGCCCAATGATATCTTCTCACTCCAGAAACAGGAAGGGCCTCAAACCGTTCATTCAGGGTTTTAATGAAGAAGTCTGACAATCTCATTGGTGGGCAGCCACGTGGTCTTTTGACGTCCCGTGGAATCCAGTTGTTAACAGCTCTAGTCCAGCGGTCCTCTCTGAATCGCATTACATGTCTGGCCTATCTGATTTTTGATGTCTTGCAAACGAGACAGCGTCCCTGATTCTTGATCGTCGATGGAGGTCGAAGCTCTTAAATAGATTTATTAGCTGCATTTTAACTTTTCTTGTATTCTACTTTTATAGACAGACTTCTTAACAATACCAGATATCGCAGCTAAATATACTTTCATTTATACATTAAACTCCTTCTGTAAACTATCCTAATTCTCAAATACATATATATATATATATATGACATTGAAATTTTTTATAGACCATTTACATAATAAGACTTGATTTCTCTTTTATTAACATGCAATCTTCAACACAGGCTGTAATTAACAGAATAATGACCTCCCAAAGATTCCTGAATCCTAACACTCAGAGCCATGAATATGTCTCATTACATGGAAAAGAGGAATTAAGTGCCTAGGAGAATGTAAATGACTTAAAATGACTTCCATGGGAGATTATCCCAGATCACCCAAAAAACATTCAAGGTCATTAAGAGAGTACTTAAAAGTAGGAGGCAGGCACAGAACCAAAAGATTAAAGAAGTTTCTGGATTTAGGAAAGAACACTGAATGAAGGTCATGAACCAAGGAATATAGCTACCCTCTAGAAGCAGGAAAAAACAAAGAAACATATTCTTCCCTGAGCTTAGTAAGAAAGAAGTCTGGTCACAACTTGCATATAGTCCAGTGAATCTCGAGATAAAAATCTTGAGAATTTATCCAAAATTTCATAGACTTATGATTCTTAAATCAGTCTGTTTGTGGTAATCAGTTACAGCAGCAAGAGGAAATAAAGTCTCATTATATGAGATCACATTCCTTAAGCTTGAGGCATCCAGCATCTCGGTTCTTTAAGTTTCCTTATCTGCACATACTAAGTTGTGAGGAACTCACATAAGCTTGTGACTTTGATGTCACCCTCAGATTTATCCTTCCAGGGGGCCATTTCCTTGAATTCTAAATGTTTCTCTCTAGCAACTTATCTGAAATTTCTCCATTGGTGATGTTCACACTACTCCAAAACATTCTTTTCTTACCTCATTAAGTATATTCTGCACATACTCATTTCAGAAAAAAAATATACAGATGGCATCCTAAATTCATCTTTACCTAACATCCAACATTACAGCAAAAATTCTTAATTTTCTATCTTTAGAGTCCAATATTATGTTTCTTTACTTCTCTATAAATGCTTTGGGCCAATTTACCAAATGTTTGAAAGTATTTCACATTACTTTGTAATACCAATAGCTGTCCTATTTATGCTCCACAGAGCACGGCTCTCTTCTTACAATCTTCTTCCAGTAAGTATTTTTTATTATATTCAGAATAAAATCCAGCATCCTGGTAATATTTGCTACTAAATTTACTTAATCTCTTTCTATGGTGGTCTTGAAGCTCTCCATATTCTATCTTCAGATTTTTATGGGGCTTCCACTCTGATTTTGTTTTTCAGTCTTTCTTTTCAAATATTTCCTATATTAGATACATTTTTCCTCAGCAATTCAACATCAATTCTTAATTAGATATCAGTCATTATTTCTAATTTTTAATCACTTACTACTATGGAACATTATACAATAAATTTAAACGTTGTAGTTTCATTTTTTTCTATTATTTCAAGTAAAATTTTAGCAGAGCATATAATATTCTGTTTTATTGACAAGTGTAACCCAAATATTCCTCTCCAGAAGATAGTATGTTTTTAGCAAATATTTTTCACTTGGAAATTAATTTATAGCAAGGGTATTTAAATTGTGTCTGGATTTTTTTCTTGTTTTCTGTTTTGGGGATTTATGCAATTTTATTTGCTAGAAATATTCTCCTTCTTTTTTTCATTTTTATGACAAAACTGAATTTAGTCTATTTCCACAAGAAAATGTTTTTTAAATTATTTTTAATTTAAATGTTATTTCCATTATTTTATCAAATAGCTTGATGCTTCTTTCAAAAATGAGTTTAATAAAGTTTAATAAGATTAAAATAAGAAAAAATAGGAGATAGGAGTCTACTAGGAAATAAGTAATATCACATTAGAAATGATTAATAATTATAAAGTACTAATGCTTCATTACTATGTATAGTTTTCATTCATATTGTTTTAAAGTTTGTTGCATCTATTCTTTAATTTGTATTTTTGGCCATAGTTATGATTTGGGTAATTTATTGATTACAAGTTCAAACCAAAATATTATTCAATTTTGAGCATTTATCTTACATGTCAACTCTTTCCATTATCAGCTTAGTTCTAATGATTAGTCATAAGACAGCTAAGAACATTTTGAGTTTGAATTAGGGCTGTGAGTGTTTTAGTGCAAATTCTATGCTTTAAAGTTTTCTTCCCCATTATCTATAAGGGTCAGACCTTAGTGGACTTTATATAACTGTTCGACTCCCTCCCCAGACAAATGTTATAATATAGAACTGTCGTTCTCATTGGGGTAAATCCCCCAGATCCCCTGCAGGGAACTTTTAGCAATATCTAAAGACAGTCTTGATCTGTGTAGAAAGATGACTGATAGGAGCAGAAACTAAGAATGCTACTGAAACCCGTGATGCACAGGATAGTTCTTATCTCAAGAAATCATAGCTAACACTGAGCTAAGAGCTCAGGTTTGACAGCCAAGAGATATAATCAGAATCTGAGTAGAATACATTGCACTTGGTATGTCTTTAGGATTCAAAACAACTATGGGGCTGCCACTCACTTTATCCTCACTGACTCGAAGGCTCCAATGTGTAAACTTGGGTGTAGCACTGGCCAGCTATTATAAGTCAAGACTTAGCCTTCAGTATCATAACCTTAGAGTCACATTTGCAACCCCAGGGACTATTTCAACTTGGCTTCTTTCAATTAAATTCGGGTGATGTTCTCCTTCAGCCCTCTAAGCCATGGATTTGTCTTTCAAACCCAAATTAAAAATTAGTAATGATTGGCACTTAATTTATTAATTTAATTGCATAGAGTTGAAAAATTGTCCGTTCTTGGGTCAGTTTCTTCTGCAATTCATTTGGACGTTAATGTCTTACTGTGAAAGGTGAGAAAAATGAAACCAGCTCAGTTTATTTTTTTTTAATTTATTTATTTTTAATTAGAGAATCACCGTGAGGGTACAGTTACAGATTTATACACTTTTGTGCTTATACTTCCCTCATACAAAGTTTGGAATCCATCCCTTCACCAGTGCCCATTCTCCACCACCCGTAAACCCAGTGTCCCTCCCACCCTCCCCAATCCCATCTCCCCCCCACCCCACCCTGCCACTGTGGCAAGGCATTCCCTTCTGTTTTCTCTCTCTAATTAGCTGTTGTGGTTTGCAATAAAGGTGTTGAGTGGCCGCTGTGCTCAGTCTCTAGCCCTCATTCAGCCTGCAACTCCCTTCCCCCACATGGCCTTCGACTACAATGTAGTTGGTGATCGCTTCTCTGAGTTGACCTTTCCCCGGAACGTGAGGCCAGCCTCGAAGCCATGGAGTCAACCTCCTGGTACTTATTTCTACAGTTCTTGAGTGTTAGTCTCCCACTCTGTTATTCTATATACCATAGATGAGTGCAATCTTTCTATGTCTGTCTCTCTCTTTCTGACTCATTTCACTCAGCATGAAACTTTTCATGCCCATCCACTTGACTACAAAATTCTTGACCTCCTTTTTTCTAACAGCTGCATAGTATTCCATTGTATAGATGTACCAAAGTTTCCTCAACCAGTCATCCGTTCTGGGGCATTCGGGTTTTTTCCAGATTCTGGCTATTGTAAACAGTGCTGCGATGAACATACATGTGCAGATGTTGTTTCGATTGTACTTTTTTGCCTCTCTGGGATATATTCCCAGCAGTGGTATTGCTGGGTCAAATGGGAATTCAATATCTAATTTTTTGAGAGTCGTCCAAATTGTTTTCCAGAAGGGCTGAACCAGTCGGCATTCCCACCAGCAGTGAAGAAGGGTCCCTTTCTCCCCACATCCTCTCCAACAGCGGTTGCTTTTGTTCTTTTGGATGTGTGCTAGTCTCTGTGGTGTGAGGTGGTATCTCAAAGTTGTTTTGATCTGCATCTCTCTGATGATTAGTGATGCAGAGCACTTTTTCATGTGCCTTTTGGCCATTCGTATTTCTTCCTTGGTAAAGTTTCTGTTCATTTCTTCGCCCCATTTTTTGATGGGGTTGGATGTTTTCTTCTTGTAGAGTTCAACCAGTGCTTTATATACCATTGATATCAACCCCTTATCTGATGGGTATTGTGTAAATATCCTTTCCCATTCTGTGGATAGTCTTTGTATTCTGGTCACTGTATCTCTTGCGGTGCAGAAGCTTTTTAGTTTAATGTAGTCCCATTTGTTGATCTCTGTTTTTACTAGATTGCTTAGTTCCGTGTCACCTTTGAAGATACCTTTATCTTCAATATCGTGGAGGGTTTCGCCGACCTTGTCTTCAATGTACCTTATGGTTTGTGGTCTAATGTTGAGGTCTTTAATCCATTTTGATCTGACTTTTGTGCATGGTGTCAGAAACCAGCTCAGTTTAGACTTCTGAACTTTCTTTTTCATGGAGCTCATTAAAACTTATGGTAAGGATACTTGAAGCTTTAGGTAATACTCTACTATTAATGAAGTCCTTAGTATTTTTGTTTTATTTAGTGGTTATAAAAGAAAGGAGACAAGCACACCTCTCCCTAACATGGAGAACATTAACATTCATCAATAGTTTTATAATGTCTGATGTCACAGTTTATATAAATTTCCATAATTGGACAAATAGTTGTGTCCTGGTGTAAAGAAGAAAGACCTTATACACAATATATAAGTGCCCAGCATTCGCAAGAAATAGGGGAGATGGGGGTGCTACATCTGAGTTTGGTTGTGGGGAGAATGAGATCATAAAGCACAGTGATGACTTGGTTAAAGACATTCTGTAAAACAGTCACAAAATCTAAGAGGGGAGAAAACAAAAAACAAAATAGTTGAACTCCTTTGATTTGTTTATATTTGCTTCTTTTCCTGCTCTTTCTTCTGATGATGTTGATGTTGTTGCAATGACTGGGAACCACACAACAGGCCCGGAGATGCGGTTCTTACTCACACTTTGGCTGGAAGAGGAAGACTCAGTTTCTTCCCTGCTGTTTCTAGCAGCTTTTTAGCTGTCCCCATCCTACACGTTCAATACTCCTGAAAATTACCGGACTCTTTATGGGACTAAAAAAGTTTATAATTTTCTAAGACTATAGATTGTGCCCCTGACCTTGAGCCCACAGAGGACAGGCCTGATTGGCAATACTTAGGCATACACTGAAAACCTTTTAAACTGTACATACAGTAAAATATACAACCTAAAAGTTCCAAAATAGTCAGTCCCTAGCTGACCGACTGGCTATGAAAGATGTTATTCTTATTTCAACAATTGGAATAAGCTCTAAATTAATAAAATATCTCTAGGAAATGACTGGAAATCCACCAGTACTTTGATGAATAACACAAAGACCTAGTTTTCCTTAAAATAAATCACAAACGAACCATACTTTGTCCTGAAGTGAGTTTCTCCCAGGCAGAGAAAGGGTTCTTTTCTACTTTTCAATACTTTCATTTATTCTAACTCAACCTGAGGATCTTTATTACTTAATATTTTTATTTTTGAAAATATTGAAGAATCTGAAAACCTTGGACGAACACAGTGTGTCATCAGCATGGGTTGCATTCTTTATTTGTGGTGCTTACTCACTCACATTTGGCTTGCAAATTGCTTGGGAGTTTGAGATCTCAGACAGTAGAGGGGCCAGGTTCACCCTTTGATGAATAACACAATACATGTGGTGAATGATGAATAACACAATACATGTGATACATGTGGTGACGACAGAAATTACATTTGCAACCCCACAGTCCAAATTTACAGGACAGTATCTTTGCCCCTGAGCACTCACCACTCACTTACCCAAATAAGTGTGTTGTAAGTATCCCTGCTTGTAATCATTGTTTATAAAGTGAACAACTTTTTTTTGTGGGAATATTTGCGATATCTTTGAAATTCTAAAACTCTTTCAAAAGCTTCATCCTTAAACAATGGTACTTTTACAATGGCTCTATAGAAATATTTACACCTCACAAGCAAGAGGGCATCAGTGATCAACATTCTATCCCTTATCCTTTAAATGCTCTGCCTTCAAGATGCAATCTGAAAATGCAACGTTATTAGAGTCAACTTATTGCTGCAAAGAAGAAGCAAGAGTGAATATGTAGCAACCTTGTAATAGAAATGGAATGTCTCGTCACAACTCAGAGTGAGATAGGTACCAATTTTATTCACTTTTTAAGGAATAACAGGGAAACAAATGGGAATGGACTGGAAGAGCTGTCCAAAAATACCAAGGTATCTTGAGATAAGCACAGACAAATTACAGAGCACACACATCACTGCAGCATATGGGGAGACTGCAAGGGCTGTCAAATAGTGAAGGAACGAGAGTATTGTCCACTGTAATTATTAAAAAATGTTCAAGAAAGTACAGCATTCAAAAGTCCTTTAAACATGATAATTTCCAAATGGGGAAATAGCATTTTAGCAACATTTTGAAAATATGTGTGTGCTGCTGTGGGAATAATGAAGGGTGGAATTTGTTTAACATGATGGTTGGAAATTTTATTGCATTTAGTACCTGTTAGAGATCTAGTATAAATAAATAAAGAACAATCTGTACAAACATTTGTTGTTCTGCATCTCATGTGACTTTCTATCTTTTTAACACATTAATTTAAAACCATATCAATCACGAAGAATATAAAACTCTTATATTTATATTTGTAATTCAGTCCTTTATTTTTAGGGCACTGTGGAAATTCATTTCAATAATCACTAAACTGAAGAAGTTGAATTTTATCTTGTTTGGAATTAATACAATGAGTTGTTCATCACTGTATCACTGTATCATGTCATTTCATTGTTCGTCGATTTGCTCAAGTGGGCACCAGTAACGTCTCCTTTCATCCCAGTCCTGAGATTTTAGCAACCTCTCCTTACTCGTCTTTTCCAGTAATTGGAAGCTCTTTCAGGGTCAAGAGAATGAGACCTATTATTGTTACTGTATTTGGTATAGAGTACGCCCGGGGAGCTTGCCAGGCTCTTCCATGTGGGCGGGATACTCTCCGTAGCTTGCTGGGCTCTCTGAGAGGAACAGAGAAGTATATCAGAGAATACATGCAAGTTTGTTAAAACCAAACACATGTGTGCTGCTTTAGGCACATCAGTGGGCTAGAGGTCGCCCAGCTGCTTTGTGGCCATGCACTTCTGGGAGATTTGTTTTATGTAGTCTCTGGATCTTGGACATTGATGGGATTACATGATGATGGGATTGCAGGGGCAGTTTCTGAGTGTGACTGTCAAGCTACTGGAAAATGGGGGGTTTGGGTGGAGGAGGCCCAGTCCCAATCCGAGTAGGCTTGGAGATCTCAGCCCCGGTTCCTGCATACCTGGGTTCCTCTACCGGAACTATATAAATCAAAACTCCTGGAAGAAAGCGTAGCAGAATCTCCTACCCGCACGCCAGCTTTCTTCACAGGGGCCCCTCGGAGTGGAGAGGGTTGAGTTTCCCTCCTCGTCCCAAACAGAGCCCTGCAGGCTAAAACCTCAGGAGTTGTTCATTTTTTTTTTTTAAATAATCTTGTACCAAAAGCACATCATGTCATTCAAGGCAAAGCTAAGCAGTCTGAAAATTTGACATAAGGACAGGGATCAGGGATTGGGGTGTTTTACACTTTGGTGGTAGTGATAGAGAAAATAGGACTTTGTACACTAAAAATAGTTTTCCTTGATGCACCGTAGCACTGCCCTCCTGTTGTTCATCGATTTGCTCAAGTGGGCACCAGTAATGTCTCCATTGTGAGACTTATTGTTACTATGTTTGGCATATCAAATATGCCACGGGTAGCTTGCCAGGCTCTGCCGTGTGGGAGCGATACTCTCAGTAGCTTGCTGGGCTCTCCGAGAGGGGCAGAGGAATCAGTTGCATGAACAATTGCATTTATTGTGTTATTAGTGAGTCCATATGTAAACACAAGGTTCCTTTAAAAAAATCTTACAGTTAAAAGTTATTATTATTGCAAACTACAACACCTAAAAGGAGAGAGAACAAAAGGGAATGCCCTGCCACAGAGGCAGGGTGGGGTGATGGGGGATGGGGTGGGGGTGGTGAGAGGGATACTGGGAACACTGGTGGAGGTGAATGGGCACTGGTGGAGGGATTAGTAAACGATCACTGTATGAGTGAAATGCAAACACAAAAGTTTGTAAGTTTGCAACTGTACATCACAGTGATTCGCTAATAAAAAAAATTTAGAAAAGAAAAAAGTTATTATTATTTGACTTCATACAGATATTATTATTTTACTTTGGTTTTGGGGTCACACAAAGCAGCACTCCTAGCTCTGTCTCAGGGGTCACTTGATTGTGCTCCAAGGATTATACGTGCTGCGTACTGGGGATCAAACTGTAGTGGCCACAAGCAAAGTGAGCATCCAAATACCTGAACATCTATCTGGGTCCCCAGATATATTATTTTAAACACGTTATTTTTCTTTTAAAATATTCCCTTTATTATAGATTGGCAATAGGTATTAATATTTATGAATGCATATTTCATATGATCTGTGAATTTTATTTCATGATACTCCTTAAGGAATTACCAAATATTTTATATTAAAAGACTTTGGATTCAATAATGCATTAATGTCTTACAGGGGAATAGGATGTAGATGTAGGAATTTTTTGGTATATTTCTTTGCCATTCTATCATATTATCAGAGTATTGGATATGTGTCTGACATCTCCACTGTGCATTGATCAAAGAAGAGAAAACAAAAATGATAAAGTTTCTATTTTCATAGACTTGATATTGGTAATGAACAATAAAACATACATGACAAAAAAAAAGCATAATAAGAATTTGATGTTCTTTTTTTTTCCCTTTTGGGTCACACCCGTTGATGCACAGGGGTTACTCCTGGCTTTGTACTCAGGAATTACTCATGGCAGTGCTCGGGGGACCATGTGGGATGCTGGGAATCGAATCTGGGTTGGTCGCGTGCAAAGCAAACAACCAACCCCCTGTTCTATCGCTCCAGCCCCTTGATGTTCTTTCAATGTCGTTCAGGAACTTTAATTTGAGACTCAATCAAGGATTTTTCTGTTGTGTGTATGTGTTTGTGTTTGAACCACACACGATGATGCTCAGAAGTCACTCCTGACATTTTTTGGGGGAATCACATTTGGTTTCAGGAACTGAACCCAGCTTTGCCAGGTGCAAGGCAGAGCCTTACCTCCTGCTCTATCTCTCAGGTCAAGTTATTTAGTTCTTTGGGGAACTCCTACTTGGTGTTTAATATTGGTTAATATTCAAACTTTGTAAAGCTATAATATAGCTTATGTATTTTACCCTGAAGGTTGAAAAACAATTCTAGTACATAGAAGATAATTTATGCTTTTATTACTCTTAGAGGTTCGTCTTTAGTAGAAAATTTATTTGCATGATAGCTTCCCTAAAATATTTTGCCAACAGCTTTACTGCCTTTCTCATTGAAACCAATCCAAAACAACTTAAAAATGGATTTAAAATTAAAACCAGCAAAATCCTCTGGGTATGTAGTAGTGAAAGTGTAAAAAATATGTCACTTCTTCTTATATAGTGCCCCCCTATCCCAAGCCTATAAACGAGACATCAATAGGAAAAAGACCTGAGTGAGAAATCTCAGTTTTAAAGGACATATGCATATTATTCATTGCAGTGCTCAATGCAATAGCTAAGATCTGGAATGAACCTAGATGCCCAACCACAGATAGGTGGATCACGGTGGTATATCTATGCAATAGAATACTATGCAGCTATAAAGAAAGAGGAAATCATGCAATTCATTGCAACATGGTTGGAAATGGAAGATATCATGACAAATAAAGTAAACCAGAAGAAGGATAAACAGAAGACAATATCTCTTGTATATGGTACTTAAAATAATAGGATGAAGGAATGTGATGATCTAAAGGGGGGATACCTAGTTTATTCTTGGCAATATCCTCCCTACACTCCCTTTAGTATAGGGAGGAGAAGAAAATAAATAAAGTGGAGGTGGAGGGAAAAGACAGATGAGATGCTATGAGGGTAGGGGCAGAAGGGGATTCAGGTACATCAGGGGTGTTAAGGAATTACACAACTAAATATTCAAACCAGAGTCAACAACACTGAAACCATGAGACTCGAACGACTAAACTTAAAAAAATGTGCCTGTGAAGATGGCAGACTGGGGGTGGGGCGTAGGACCAGGGAGGGCACATGGGGACACTGGTGAAGTGAAGTTGATGTGTTGGGATCAGTGTTGAAATATTGGATGTCTAAAACTCAACTATAAATAATTTTGTAAATCACAGTCACTGTCATCCCATTGATCATCGATTTGTTTGAGTGGGCACCAGTAACGTCTCCATTATGAGACTTATTGTTACTGTGTTTGGCATATCAAATACACCACGGGTAGCTTGCCAGGCTCTGCCATTCGGGTGCGATACTCTCGGTAGCTTGCTGGGCTCTCTGAGAGGGGCGGAGGAATCGAACATGGGTCGGCCAAGTGAAAGGCAAATGCCCTACCACTGTGCTAAAAACTCTGCCTTTTACATGTTCACATATATCAGAGCATTAGTAGAGGTTCAAGGCACAGGGAAGTTATCTATCACTTCTGGCTCCACCAGTCTGCAAAACATCTTATTTCAATCTATACTTTCCTCCTCTTTCTCACTAGATGCTCTTTCGTGTGATAGTATAGGCAAAATGGTTCTCGAGTATAGAAATCTACCATCATCAATGACCAGCTTGTTCATGAAACTCTTTCTCTACACATCAACTTGTCTCCGATTGATCACAACCTTCTAACAGTATAACAAGCCCTTTGATGATTTATCTTTAATCAATTAATTGCATCTATAGAAAATGTTCATTCTATTCTGAATGAACCATATTTTTTGGTTGTCCAACATGTTAGGCTTATACATGTTAGCAATAATCTATGGAAAGGAATGAGACTGGGATAAATATTATAGACCTAAGTAGAGTTGATATCTATTTGAGATAGAAAATTGAGGTCAATGATAACTTTCCTACACAGGTTATTTTCTTAGAAAAATTCTTTAAAGGGATAATGAAATTGGAGAAATATGTTTGCATAATTTGGTTATCAATAATATAAAATTATTTCATAATTTAAGTGAAAATAGTTCAATTTCATTAGGAAATCTTGTACTTTTAAGTATTATATATAAACTCAGTTTATCTTTGCTTCCATTTTCTTGGCTAATGGCATTGATCATTAAATATTAGGACACAATAAATTTTCAAGAAAAAAATAGGGAAGTGTTTTGAGAAGCAGGACTTATTATTAACAAGTTACATTAAAATATAAAACTCTGAATATTCTTGGCAAGTGGATTATAACTGCAAGGTTTATGTCTCATATAGAAGACCTGGGCCAGTCTAGATTTGGATTAAACACCCTGCAATAAGCAAAATTTCTCAAAGAGCAGCAAGTTAAAGGGAAATACTTAACTTGAATGATTTTCTTTCAGTAAATTCAACCAAAATTAAATTAGTTTCATTGTAGAAGTTTAAAAATAGTCTGGAACATTGTAGCCATGCAGAGATTTGGATGCAGACTAAACACTCTTTGTATGGTTCCCCTAGTAGAGGCTGGTCATTCTAATGAAAGCAAATGTGGATTTGTAGTGCTGAATACTCATAATGAAAACAAACGTAGCTCTTCTCAATGTCCCAGTGTATTCTTATAAAACGATTTCTAACAAACAGAACTTAACATCCCAGGGACCAAAGCACAAGTAAATATCAGCCTATGTGAGTGCTGACAGAAGAGAAGATAAAAGAAGAATCAGAATGTCAATAACTTTTTATTGAGAACATTGGCATGAGTAAAATGTGTGTGATAACTCAAATCACAGGAGGGAGCCATAAAAACTGCAGTGCCATGTATGTGCAAGGGTCTGTGTTCGGTATTAGGCATGTGATGATCCTAGAACACCATGATTATGGCAATCACGGCTACCAATGCTGCTGGATCCAAGTAGCACCAAATGGTGGACCCAGCTTTGAGTCATGTGGCCAAGTATTTTAGGGGTTTGGATTTCTGGGTCTCTGAGTCCTGCTTGGGACAACCTCTTAAAATATGATCAGTAAAATCGAACATCATTGCTCCATGGAGAAAATGAACTAGATACCTTACACTTCAGAGTTTAGCATTGTAGGTTGACCATAATGAAGAGCCAACACAAAGTTCTGATGACTTCCTTCTACTCCCGCCCACCATCCAAGCTAGATGCAGTTAAAGAAGTGAGTTAATCTCAGTAGAGGAAAATGTTATATTAGTCATTCAAGAGGAAAAGCATTTGTCTTCGATGGACATATGGCAATTGTTAATCCCTTGACTGAACAACAACAATAGAATACCTATTTTGAGCTTGAAATTATTAGCTCAGAGGCAGGGACTATTCTTTCCTGTGCACAGCCTCCAAATGAAATTCAGAAATAAAAGGAATCTATTTTTTAGTTTATGGAGCTGTAATTTTTAGTTACCATGCATATTTAAGGGGTTCTAGGAAGCAAGGCTCAGGGGACCCAGAGACTCAACCTGTATGCGGGTAACAATCATATACTCATTTGTTCAAACTTTCACATTATTCCTGAATTTTAGCACCTTTAAAATAATTTCTTATTCATCTTTTCTAATGTATCTGTTCCTATAATACATAACTTAAATTTAAACTCTGTATATTCTATTTACATGCATTGGCACAATTTTATTTTAAAACTAACACAATTCTAAAGTGTGATGAATAGTTAAGCAGACATTTAATGTGGTGGTTTGTTCTTTCCTCTACTATTATGTGAGGTATGTTATGAAATATTCCCAATAGATTATGCTTAAGTAGACACATAATGTGTTAGTTTATTCTTTCCTCTGTGATTATGTGAGATATGTGATATTTCCAAAAGATTATGCTTAATTTTACCCATCATGCCAAATTATATTCATAGTGAAACATTTGTCACTTGTCAGAAAAAGTAGGATCTACTTCCAGTTTTGTCCTTTTAAAACTACTGGCAGCTATTATTGGCATAAGCAAGTCTATATTCTGCCTCATCTCCTTCTCCCCAAAGGATTGGTCCATGGTTGGAAGCCTGCCTCAAATGCTAGGGGAGAAGGGAGTTGGGATAGAGAAGGGACCACTATGGCAATGATAGTTGGAAATGATCACTCTGGATAAGAACTGCATGCTGAAAGTAGGAAACATAATAATCACTCAGTACCTGTTCTGCAATGTATAATGCAGAAAAGGATGGAGAGAGAGAGAAAAAAAAAGAAAAGTGCCTGCTATAGAGGCAGACTGGAGGTGAGCAAAGGTGGAGGGGAGGATACTCGGAACATTGGGGGTAGGGAATATACACTAGTGGAGGGATGGGAAGATGGAACATTGTATGACTGGAACCTGCCATGAACAGCTTTGCAACTGTGTCACAAGGTGATTCAATAATGTTTTTTTTTTTTAAATACGGTCAATCAGGGCTGGAACGATAGCACAGGTGTAGGGCATTTACCTTGCATGTAGCCAGCCTGGGTTTGATTCCTCCACCTCTCTCAGAGAGCCCGGCAAGCTACAAAGAGTATCTCACCCATACGGCAGAGCCTTGCAAGGTACCCATGGCATATTCCATATGCCAAAAACAGTAACAAGTCTCAAAATGGAGACATTACTGGTGCCCGCTCAAGCGAATTGATGAGCAATGAGATGACAGTGACAATCAATCACATAGGTCAGCTTTACATATATTATTTAAAAATAGACTAGATTTCTATGTAAATTATTGAGTATAAACTTGCATAGAAAAATACCACATAAAGTTAATCACTGACCAGAATGACTTGTGGATTATTGAGAAATAAGTGTTTCATTGCTGTTGTTGTTCTCATTGTGTATAGTTCACATCTAAGGGAATAACATGCCAAACCTTCATTCACCTGCTAAAAAATATCCTTCAAAATTTGAAAAAGTGGGAGTCTCTGAAGAGTATCATTTCCACAGAATATCTTAAAATTCCCCATTACCTAAAAAACCGCAACTCCTAGCTGATTGTAAATTTGCTTATCAGTGACTCGGAAGAGAAATTTGTAGGCACTGTGTATATTTTTATATTAATCATAAGTCATGCTCAAATGGTGTGAAGGGTCATAAAATAAGCTGTTTCCCTTTTCAAAAAGCTTGCGAACTGAGTGTGTATAAAAGGCTTTATTGAACAATGTCAGACTTTACAGTGGATACTCTGCTGACATTAAACATGTCTCTGTAAAAAGAAGTGTTAATTATTTATTCAAATATTCAAATGTATAACTCATAGGTTCCATGCAGGTTTTGACTTACAATTTAGTCCTATGATTAAATGTGTAACAAACAGCTTTTTTTTTTTTTGGAAAAACAAAAACATGGAAAAACATAGTGCATACAAATTGTCAATTTAGAAATCAGATTACAAATTAGTTGGACTGAAAATATAATGAGTACCACATGAAAAATAATTGAGATTCAATGTCAACTGAGTTCTAAAAATTATGTAGTACAGGGAATGGAACCCAGATGCAGGCAAGTGCCTTCTCTGCTTTACCTATAGCCCAGGTCCCTATTGTTCATATTCTTCCCTTCAGGCAGGATCTTAACATTTGCTTGCTTTGAGGCCTCACTGCCCAAGGCTTCTCCAAGCTTAATGTGAGAAGGTCCATCCTGGCAGAGTTTAGAGAATAAAAGTGGTGTCAGAAATCAAACCCGTGGTCTCCTATATACAAGGCAAGTTTAAAGCATTAATCTATGGCCTTGGAAGACATCAACTGCAGAAACCGAAACCGGTAAAATGAATGGTGCTATATATATATATATATATATATATATATATATATATACACACACACACATATATATGTATATATATATATTTAGTTAGTGAATCACCGTGAGGGTACAGTTACAGATTTATATATTTTTGTGCTCATGTTTCTCCCATACAAAGTTCGAGAACCCATCCGTTCACCAGTGCCCATTCTCCACCACCAGTAAACCCAGCGTCCCTCGAGACTAGGGAGGGTGCTATATTTTTAAAAGCTTTTTCTAAAGGTGGTTCTTTGAGGTTTTTAGGAATTCTTAAGTATCATAAGTTGCATGAGGGGACATTGCTCTCCCTCGTTCTAAAGCAGGCTCAGGTCAGCTGTCATAGCCTCTTGTCTCTTTGGTGTTTGGATAAGCTCGTTTTTTTTCCAGCTCATTTTCCTCCTCAGCTTTAATTCTATTGCCACCCAGATTTATCACAACCAAATTGAAAAAGAAAATAGCATATGTGATGATGATGATGATGAAAATAAGTCATGTAAAAGAGAGTTCACTTGCTAGCTGCTTTAGAGCTTATCCTACACAATTATGAACATGTATAGGCACCTATGTGTCTACCTAAACATATTTATAAGGAGGATGTTGTGTTCCATTGTCTGATTGAGTACAAATATAATTTAAATATATTTATATCATCTGTTGAAATGTCTAATTTTCATTGCCGTGGAGTTTAGGTAAAGGTATTTTTAAAACTGAAAAAATTATGTTCATGGATATTCTTCACTTTATGTAAGATGTTTTCTATCAATGTTGCTTCAACTGGATGTTTGTTATTCTCTCAAAGAAAAGTGCAGAGTTCGGCTGCTCAGGGCTGGTACAGAGACTCGGATAATTCCTTGAGGATGACAATGCTGTCTCTCTTACTGTCACAGCAACCAAGAAGGGGCATCTGTTCTCAGGGTCTCAGAAAGGCTGAGTCACCTCCCAGCAAAGGGGAGGTAAACATACACAGGGACAAAGACCTCTGCTCTAGTTTCTGTCACTACCAGAAAAAAAAGAAAAGAAAAGGCAACAGAAGACCTAGAAGTCTGACCTGGAAGATTCCCATGTCTCTCTCAGGCCAGGCATGCTAAGACAAAGCTAGATCAACGATGCATCATGAAAAATATTTTTTAAAAAATTGTACTCGTACCGTAAACAAAATTGAGATTCCTGTGGTAAAGAAGGAGAGCTAAGTACTTGACATATGACTATCAATATATTATCTCAGAAATAGATCCACGCGTTACATCTTTCTCAGCAGTTGATGGAGTGGTTTCAGTAGCTGGGCATGTCTTTAAACAAAACCACAGTTACACCACACTTGCAGTCTATTTACCATATATTTAATACATTTAGAATCATATGAAGTTGCCATACATTTAGAATCATATGAATATTTCCCGACTGTAGTAGTAGATGTGGGTGGAGAATGGCTCATCTATTTCATATTCTTTTCACAACTGTAAGGCGACATCCAGCCCAAGATTCCTTAGAAAAATGATTCAATTGTCCTTGTACTTAGAAGGACACAAGCCTAATTTATGATAATGATAAACATTTCCATAGCTAGATCACAAGACTGATGATACGTCTTTCTTGCTTTTCCTTCTAAGAGACCAATTCCAGTTCATATGTTATCTCCGTCATTGTTCCTAATACATGTCAAATGTGCGTCCAGTGATCTAGTGTTTCCTTTCAGATCAAACACCTACTATTATGGTATTGGAATCTTATATACCTATAAAAATCATAGGGGAGAAATCTAAGGAAATACTAATATCTGTGCTCCCTACCCAGAGAGGCTGATTTAATCCCATTTTGATTAAATCTATGTGCAGTCTCAGAGAATGACTGCCCAGATAATTTTATTCTTATTATCTTCACCCTCCCTCTACAGATCAATCTTGAACTTCCCACTCTGATCTTTAGTACTCGTGTGCAATATTTCTAATAAATATTTGATCCCATTAAAATCTAAAGTTCTTTGATTAAACACATTTCTACTGTCTCTTACTCTTAAGTCCTATATCCTCCCTGAAGCTCCTTGAATTCTCTTGCTCACACCCCTCGATTTCTAACTCCAATTTTCTCTGCTTGATTCATCTGGCAAAACCTTAGCTTTTATTAAATCTAGCTCTCCATGGACTATTTAGTGAATACATGGGGTTAAACATGACTAAAAAAAGAATTGAAAGTAGCAAAAAACCTATTGTAACTAATCTCAAATGTGTCTTTATTTCTGCCCTGAAATCATATTTTTCTAGGCTGGTGTTTACTTGTAATCCTCACGACTATTGGGTATTTCCATCAACCATTATCTCTACTTATCTAATTTTAGCTTGTGGATTTATTTTAATTTTATTTAGCAAATTCTTCTATCGCTCATTATATTAATTTATAAAACCATATATGATAAAGTACCTAGTACTTTAAATGAAATCTTTGATATATTCATTCATCTGAGTACAAGATCCCATTTTTTATGTAAGGGATATAACCTGAAAGACATAACACTTTATGTTGATCATCATTTTCAAGAGTTACCACTTCCCCCCATTTTCTTTTTTTTCTGTGCCAAGTTTTGATCTTTATTTTTTTAATTAATTTATTTTTAATTAGTGAGTCACAGTGAGGGTACAGTTACAGATTCACACATTTTCGTGCTTGTTTTTCCCTCATGCAATGCTTGAGAGCCCATCCCTCCACCAGTGTCCATTCTCCACCACCAATGAACCCAGTATCCCTCCCACCCTCCAATCCCTTCCCCCCCACCCCACCCCGCCTCTGTGGCGGGGCATTCCAATTTGATATCTCTCTTTCCTTTTGGGTGTTGTGGTTTGCAATAGGGGTATTGAGTGGTCATCCTGTTCAGTCTCTAGTTTACTTTCAGCACGCATCTCCCTGCCCGAGCAGGATCTCCAATCACATATTACTTGGCGTTTCCATCTCTATCTGACTTCCCCCTATTTTCTACTGCTGCTGTTTCAAAGTATAATATATTTTATATCTGAATAGAATGCTAATTTATCATCTTGCAATTAGGGTTATACACAGAAATTTTTTCTTTGTGGCTATATGCCTTGAAGGCTATAGAGGAGAATCAATTTTTTTCTTTTTGCCTTTTTTGGGGTCACACCTGGCGATGCACAGGGGTTACTCTTGGCTCTGCACTCAGGAATCACCCCTGGCGTTGCTCAGGGGACCATTTGGGATGCTGGGAATCGAACCCAGATCAGCCGCATGCAAGGCAAATGCCCTACCCGCTGTGCTATTGCTCCAGCCCCAATTTTTTTAACTTATCTTTGCTACCTTCTAGAGATCATCACTCACAACCTTGCCACCATATTCAATTATAATGACACAGTAGTCTTGAATTTTACTCCCACCCTCCTTTCTCTTCATTCCCCCTCTCTTTATCTCTTTTTCTCTCCTCATTTTACACTGTATCAACTCAGGTAATACTTCCAGTTGACTCTATCTGTAGAACACAGGTTAACTTCTTCTTGTCAACACCCATTATCAGATCTTAAGAATCAATTATTGTGGCCAGGGATAGGCCAGTTTCAAACATGAGATATGAGATGTGGGTTCAATTCTGGGCATTGAAAAAAATTCCTTGTGACATGTGAGATGACATATTGACAAGGTTTGAGGAGTTGGGTATGGACCACAGAGATGAACCATTATTCTGCCTGCCCTGAACTTCCAAATCTATTGCAATATAGCAAAACTCTAATAAGAAAGACAAGTATTTCCCACTGCTGTTTCTCAAATTTTATGTTTCAAGTAAAAATGAACAGAATATCATTCCTTGTTCATTCTTCTTCTCTGTAGTCACCGCTTTCCCTGTTCTCATTGACAAGTTCTTCCTTATTTTCTCAATCTCTAAACATCAGTTATCAAGGTAAACAAATGGATGGCTTTATGTCTACTTGAAATCAACTATTTTATTGACTTTTTATTAGTTGGTGATGTGGAATTCTAACAGTTTAGCTTCACATTTCTATTGTATCCAGGACTCTCTTGCTCAAAGGGGTGTACAAGAACACCATCACGTTGTGGGAGTTATCCATGTCATTGCATCACCATAAATATTCTTATATTTTTCTACTCATTCCATTCGTCTCTTCTGCTTTATTTCTGGGTTCCCTCATAATTTTTATTGAGTCTTAGAATTATTTTTACTGTTTTATGTCAGTTATTCATATACTCACATAAAGTTGAAACCAACGATTAATTGTCTTTCATTTCCCTTATTCATTTTACTTATAATAAGTACTTTAGGGCCATCTGTGTTGTCTGGAAAGACAGTTCTTTTGAAAGTTACTCTAGCATTTCATTGAGCATAAATACTACAGCATCTTTATCCACTAACTGTTGATAGGTATGTAAGATTTAATTATTTTGTATGTGTTGGACTGGAGCAATAGTATATCAGGTAGGGCGTTTGCCTTGCATGCAGCTGACCCAGGTTTGATTCCTCTGTCCCTCTTGGAGAGCCCGGCAAGCTACCGAGAGTATTTCACCTGCATGGCAGAGCCTGGCAAGCTACCCATGGCATATTCGATATGCCAAAAACAGTAACAACAAGTCTCACAATGGAGACATTAGTGGTGCCCGTTCGAGCAAATCAGTGAACAATTGGATGACAGTGCTACAGTGCTACAGTGTTGACAAACAACTCCCACAATGTCTTCCATCTTGAACTCTTTTTTTTTTCAAACAACTAATAGACATCTCAAATGTAACACAATTACAATAAAATTACTGATTTTTAACCAATCACACTTCCCTATTTTGTATCCTCTTACCTATATCAAATTTCATTCATTCTCCTAACAACTGTGATTCTTTTTTAAATTTTTTAAAACTTTATAAGGTAGTTCACAATATTTAATTGCATTTAATATTCAAACACCAATCCCACCACCATTACACCTTACCACCACCATATTTAAGGTGTTTCCATCCCAAACTCCAATTCCTATCCCGAAGAAGAACCAAAACAATATATTTTGTATTGTGTACAACTGTGATTCTTAGCTTTCTTATTTACTCTACTTTGTAAACTCTATTTGTCTAGTGACATGTCACTTTCACCTTCAACATATCCAGATACAATGACTTTTTCAAAGTTTCACCACATTTCACTAGATCTAAATCATCCTCATTTCTCATCTACAACTGGTCTCTCTCTTTTTAAATTTTTTTTTCCTTGCCTCTCCTCGGTAGTCACCTTCAGCCCTACATCTAGGGTAGAGCAAAGTCAGGTTATGTTCTGTCTTTGCTTAATGCTGAGTTCTTTGGCTTGTTACCTCTATAAATTTACTTCCAGTCACTCTTTCTCACTTGTTTTGCCCAAATGAAGCTAAAATCAGCAGTGATTTCAATCACATAAACATTTGTCCTTTTCAAGTGTGTGCTGAATCCTCCCCTATCGGAATGTCCCTTCTTGAATATTTCCTCAGCTCAGGTCCTCATTTCCTTGAGGTCTCTATCATAGTACCTTGCTCGACCACTCTGCATAACATACACTCTTCCCCTGACAGATGCTCCTATTCTTTAATATTTACTTGTTTTCCCCTTAAATCTATCCTCTAATACATTTGGAAGTAAATGGAAAAATAACTAAAGAGGAAAGCAAAGGCTATTTATGTAAAGTTTGATAAACAAGGAGGTCAACCTATATCTAGTAAAGCAATCAGCTACTGTCATTTGCATCATTTGGTGTGTGTTTGTTTGTGCATGTGAGCACTTCCAAGGATGCTCAGTGGTCACTCCTGGCTCCGTGCTCAGGCATCACTCCTGGAAGGCTTGGAGGACCATATAGGATGCTGGGGCCTGAACCTGAGTTGACCACATGCAAGGCAAGTACCTAGCCTCCTTGCTATATCTCTGGTTCCTAGCATTTTATTTTGACAGAAACTGAAAAGCAATAGATGTAATAGCAAAACTTTAGAGTGAAAAAGAGAAATGGCTTCCAGTGTGTCAAGACTGAGAGTTGTTGGCAAGAGGAAATTGGAAGCATACTAAGGAGAGTTGTGTGTTCCTATGTGATTTTGTATATTTGACTTCCTGTGCTTGGTCTTACACTGGAAACGTATAATAATGTGGGAAGCTATTCATTTTTCAATCAAGATTCAATGATTTTTGGGATAATTGTTACCGAAATTATCATTCAGATTCCTGAATTTTGTCCTAACTAATCTTTTATTTGTTTGTTTATTTATTTATTGGCTTTTTGGGTCACATCCGGCAATGCACAGGGGTTACTCCTGGCTCATGCACTCAGGAATTACTCCTGGCGTTACTCTGGGGACCACAAGAGATGCTGGGAATCGAACCCGGGTCTGCCGCTTGCAAGGCAAATGCCCTACCCACTGTGCTATTGCTCCAACTCCCTAACTAATTTTTAAAACAAGTCTGACTTAGAGCAGGCTCCCCCTTTGTTCTCGGGCATCATGATTGGTGGATGTTGAGGAACTTATGGTCCTGGGATCAAATTTGGGCTTCCCGTAGGTTCGAACACACAGTCTGTGCATTGTCTGTTTCTATATTCAGGTTCTTACATGTCTGCCTCTGTAGAATCTGTTCTCTAACTCTCCCCCACCAGCTTGTAAGCTTGGGGCAGACACGATGATAGGTGATTTATTTTGTAAGGAACCAGGATTGATGCTTATAAATGATCTTCGTCTCACAGCCTTGACACACTTCATGCTCAACATTCTATTTTCTGGATGAATGAATAAGAAAGGGGCAGTAGTGATCCTGTCTATTTTCATGAAAGGGTTAAATAGAAGCTAAATCGCATCCGAGAATAGAGATAAATTATTGAAATAATTTAAGATGTCAAGTTTGGCAAACACTATTTCTACTTTATTTGTGTAGTTTCAAGACTTCTTGGCTGGAAGTGACTTGTAAATTACCTTTAAAAGTCTCCAGCCTCTAAGTAAAGTTAAAAAAAAAAAGTCACCAGTCATTTTATACAACACTGACCTTAATAGTTAAAAATTGTGTTTTCCTTTACTGTGGCTCACTTTTAAAAGCTTGAGAACAACAAAATTAAGTGGTGATAAATTCTAAATTTGTACCACAATCGAATTATTATGAATCTCTGTCCCCACCATTTAGCAAGCTTTGATGAATCTTTCATCTTCTCAGTAAACAGGGCAAGCCATGGCTGTCTTTATCTCACACCGTAAGCCAGAGCGCCCCCTGGAGCTCAGGCGACATCTCTGCTCCCATTTCAGATCCCTAGTTGCAGTCTAGGGATTAGTCAATCCCCAGTGGGAGTTAGGGAGACTTTGAGGGTGTCATCTCTGACTGTAGTGAATGAGGACTAGAGTGAATAATAAATGAGTAAAAATTGCTTTTATAACCAGTTTGAGTTTAGGGTACCATTAATCTACAGATTCATGCTGGAGTTTAAAATTCCACACATTTCCCCCAATTTTAAGCTGTTAAGTACTTCACTGTGGAGATAGTGCAAAGGGTTAAGGCACTTGCCTTACATGCTGCTGACCCTGGTCAACTCTGGCTGAATGTTGGGCATCACACACTCCCTGAACAGTGATAACAGGCATCTGTCACGAGGTCAAAGCCAGAAATAGCCCCTGGAAAATAACCAGGGTGTGGCCCAACCTGACCATCTCCCTAACACTGATGTGTAATATTTTAAATTATTATTTTATTTTTTGAATTGCCGTGAGAACAGTTACAAAGCTTTTGGGTTTAAATCTCAGTCATACAATGATCAAATACCTGTCCCTTCAGCAGTGCACATTTTCTACCCCCAAGAATCCCAGTACACCCCCTATCCCACCCATTCCTCTGCCTCTGTGGCAGATGATTTCCACTTTACTCTCTCTGTGCTGTGATTACATTAAATATTTCAACAAAAGACCCACAATTATTATTTGGAATTTTCCCCCAACAATCAGACCTGCTGAAAAGAAATTGTTAGATAATTTGTTTTCTATTGCTGATAGGATGCACAGTGGATATGGTGTTTGTCTTGCATGCGGCTGACCCGGGTTCGATTTCTCCATCCCTCTCGGAGAGCCTGGCAAGCTACCAAGAGTATCCTTCCCTCAGGGCAGAGCCTGGCAAGCTACCCATGGCGTATTCGATATGCCAAAAACAGTACCAACAAGTCTTACAATGGAGACGTTACTGGTGTCCACTCGAGCAAATCGATGAACAATGGGGCAACAGTGCTACAGTGCTACAGATTATGAAGAACATATGTTGTCACGAGGATAGCTGCCACGAGATTTTTGTATTCTGATATTGTAATCATTAAGTCTGGAGGGATTTCTGTCAAAAGCCGCTGGGTTCCGAGATTCAATTGTGTGCCTCTGGGATCATGGCCATTAAGGAGCTCATTAAGTAGCTGGACGAGACATTCGTGGTTGGCAACTCGGGGTCTCATCAAGGCGGGGAAGAAGGATATGTGTAATATTTAAGGAAACTGGGTAACCACTAAATTTCCAAGAAGGACTACACATCGTTCAATATAGTTGGTTCCCAGAGTTCTGTGTCCTATTAAGATGCTCTGTAGACAAGATACTATTAAGTCTCCCAACTAAGTTAAAATATTCCACTGTGGGAAACATTTTCAAATGATAAAACTGATTATACAAGAAGGTCAACAGCTGATCTATATTTTCAAATCTATTGAGTCACATTGCAGAGTTGCCTCTGAGTAGATATAATTTAATCTAAATAGCTAAATCAGTAAACTATATAGTCTCATTCTGACGTTTGCTCCTAAGACAAAAATTGGAAACAGATCAACACTGCTCAGGTTCCTGATATATATCAAGAACACTGCTAGGAAGAATTCTCTTCATAGACAATATGCATTGTCTCATTTTAAAAATGATTTTTTTAATGTGCTAATCCTGATGGTCTTCTAAGCAATCTAGAGTCTAGCAAGACTTTCCTTTCCAATTATGTGAAGGAAAGGAAACAGATTTTGTTTTGCAAAGGTCCTTTAAGATAAGTTGAGTCTCCTTTAAAGATCAAGATCTAAAATGGTATAAATAGGTAGCAAGTTTGCTCAGTCACTGGCAGATGGTTCAGTCTGATGCCTAATGTGTGGGGTAGCTCAATTCAGTCCTTTTAGGACATTTGGGTGGGATTAAAAGCCTCCAGGGTACACTTGGCAGTGCTTGGGGACACATGTGGTAATGGGAACAAACTGGAGTTGGATGCATGTAACACATATTCCACATATTTGTCTAACCCATACAGAGAATATTTCTTATATTTGTATCCTCTTATTCTGTTCTTTCAAACAATGATATATAGAGACCAGAGTGATAGTACAGCCATAGGGCATTTTCTTTGCACAGGGCCCACCCGGGTTCAACCCTGGTATCCCATATGGTCCCCCGAGGCCACCAGGAGTAATCTCTGAGTGCAGAGCCAGAAGTCAGCCATGATTACCACAGTGTGTGGCCTCCCAAAAAAACAACCACCCCCGCAAAAAAACTCCAATGATATATAAAATTCCTTTTAAACAATGATACATAAGATTCCTTTTCTAGTGTGAATATAGAAAAACTTGAGATTTCCTTTCTTAGCTCAATAACTAAGATAAGCTAGTTTGAAAAAGAAGCCTCCATCTATTTTTTTTGTAAGTGTATGCAATGTTGAGCCTGAATTTGTGCGACTAAATATCATCTTTGACATAAAATTTGAAAAACACTTTTATTTTGCCAGAAAATGCCTGTTTGATATTTTTATAACTCACATGAGAAGTTCAATTCTACTGAAATTCTAAAAAAATACCAATGAACTGAGTGATGCTGTTTCTGGGACCAGTAAGACTTCTCACTCTAATAATTTTAACATTAACTAAAAGTTACAGTCCTTTAACTTGCCTCCCAATAAGTGATATTATTTGGAGTACAAATAAAACTATTTCACAGAGAGGGTGAGGGGGCCTAGAGCAATAGTACAGCCGGGAGGACATTTGCCTTGCAAGGGCTCCATGCAGGTTTGATTCTCTGCGTTTCACATGGCCCCGAGCATTGCTAGGAGTAATTCCTGAGTTCAGAGCCAGGAGTAACTCTGAGCATCATTAGTTGTGGCCCCCAGAGAAAACAAAACAATGACAACAAAACTATCCCACAGAGAAAGGAGAAAACAGTTAAGTGAAAAACGTTTTTCTTAAGTTTCAAAGCATCTTGGTTCTGTAATAATGACTGGAAGTGAATAAGCAAGTGACTTTGTATAGATACGCCAAATGAGCTAATGATATATCAGTGTTTCTTGCTTCCAGTAAATAACTATAGAAGGGCTCTTTAAAGGGTTTTGACTTCTAGTGTGAAAGCTGTTAACATGACTAGGATAAAAACTGAAACCATCTGTCACAGAAATGGAAGTGATTTGCTTGATTATTTTGGGAGCAGAAGGTGATAGAAAGGGAATGAACTTTAGATTAAGACATGGTTACATTAGTGTGCTGTTTCTCCGCTGTACTTTGGAACATGGTCTTTAACCTTTCTGAATATGATTTTCATCTCGTGAAAGAGCTGCTTTTCCATGTTTATGTGATGATTGTGGTTAATCTTTGCAAATTGCAGGTATGGAGTGCAAGCATAAAAAGATTACTGTAATATTTAGTATGTTCATATATCCTTTCAGTATACTATGTTTTACAAGAGCAATAAGTTAAAATTAAGTACCAAAATATAAATGAATATGAATATTCCTCATCTCTCTGGTTGGAGTTTTAGAACATTTCAGTTATTTGTGTGTGGCTTATTCAATATGCCAAAAACAGTAACAAGTCTCACAATGGAGACGTTACTGGTGCCTGCTCAAGCAAATCGATGAACAGTGGGAGTGTAGAGACAGTGACAGTGTGTGAGTTAAGCATTTTTTTAGAGGTTCTATTAAATCACTTATATTTATGTATATGTAAAGCATTATGGGTTTAAGTGATACTTGTTATATAACAATAAAATAAATTTGGATGGATTTTAATCTGCAGATCCAGGGACGTCAGCATAGAAATTTGCTTTTGGTTTATCCATTGTTTGTTTTGAAATTGCACATAGTAGCCCTATGATCATCTGTTACTAAAGAATGTGATATGCTATGTTTTTGAGACCCAAGAGTCTCAATCTTAAGATGGCAGACCAATTTCAGACTATGCACAGTGGCTTTACAGTAAATTTTGTATTTTGTATTAAGTTGAAGACATGTCAAGAACAGAATTGAAGTTTCTGAAGTTCCATCATATTTCCTATCAGAAATTATTGCCTGCAAATAGTTTTTGAATAGATTCAATAGATTTGTCTTACTTTCTAAGTTCACTTAATTTCATGAGCATTATTTAAAACTGCAGTTATTTCTTAAATGTTGGCTTTTATGTTTATATCCCCCTTAAATACTTTTAAACACCTGAGGACTGGAACCTGAAGAAGGAGTCATAGTTGGTTGAGATACAAGTATTATCAAATGTGTGATGTAGGATATCAGTAGATACACTTCCTATTGTAAACCTTGGTAGATGAATATAGTGTAAATTTGTTAGGGGATACAGTCTTAAGATTCTTCTTCTGAGAAGGTAAAAATGGAAACAAAGGTTCTAAGAAGATTCTGATTCCAAAAGAGCAGAGAACTAATGAAGTTCTGTTTTTCACTGTTGACTAAAATAACATGATAAATTTATTATTAAAACAGAACCTCATTTTCACCAAACTTAGAAAATGTTAGTTCTATTGGATACTAATGTATTATCTAATATGCCTGATAACTCAATTTTAGCAATGAGGAAGCATTTAGGAATGAGATATGTTGCTCAGATACTTAGATGAGAAAAGAGTTATAATCTCTACTTACTGAATCAGAGTTCAGTATTCAGGTGTGATAGCATTTTAGTGAAAGACTTTCTAATTGAATCCCATTTATAAAAGTCCCTTCAGTCTGAACAATGCTTTCTCATGTTTTACTCAAAACTTGTTTTACATTAATACTGATTTTGAAACTACTAAGAATTGGACCAGTAGTACCTCGGTTTACCTTCTAGTTCCAATAATAATAATAATCTGGGTCTTCTTTATATTAGTATTCTATTTTGTGCATTTCAGCTCTCAGTGTATCAGGATTCTGAAAGTATTTCCATTAAGAAATCAGTAGGATATGAAGTATCTTGAAGACAAGTATCCACAGACTTGATGAAACTTCAAGCTTTTACATCAATTAGTGATAATCTACTTTTAAAAGATCCAGAGATCAATGAAGCAGAATAAATGGCCCAGAAGCAGACAGTGAGCTATGTATGCATTTACCACTTGATAAATAATGCATCAGCAAGCTATAAGGAATGGATTATTTAACAAATGGAGCTAAAAATTAGCTCCTTGGGAAATTAAAAGTATATATTTACCTGTTTCCTTGACTAAAATAAAAGTGAATTCTCTCTGATGAATAAGATTATTTAAAAGATTAACTGCAAAATGTTGCCAAAAGCTTCTTGCTCCATTTTGTTAGCATTTATCCATAGAAACAAAATATATGGTTTATCTAGATTTCTTTGGTTTCTATTTGAAAATTTTCAAAAATCTTTTACACAAGCATTCATTCAGGCATCACTTATATTTTATCTTCACTTAAGATCATGCATTTATTTGAAACATAGCAAATCTGTTGTCTTTCTATCATGCTTCTATTTCTTGGATTTAGTCTGGTGGTTTCCCCTGTGATTTTTGTGAGGTATGGAGAAGAGAAGGAAATCTGTCGCCTTGTCCCTTTCCAGCCCTGCCACCTCGGGAAGCAGCTGAGAGAGCTAGGACTGAGAGACTCCGCTCATGAGCCCCTGCGTGGCACACACCCACCGGCTTCACGAGGCAGTTGTCAAACTGCACCTGACTGTCCACCTGATGTGCACAGCCTGGGAGCGGATCCTTGCCGTCCAATTTCTCTGGGAGCTGTGGACTCAGGCGGGATTGACGAATTGCTCTTTGCAGGAAAGACAGGGCAGTCCCAGACCTTATCCAGGCATTTTGGGTCCATCGCCGCTCCCTCACAGAAAGAGAATTTTGGTAGGGGATGAACAGTGAAGTGGATTGGAAGATAAAGAGGCCAATTAAGATTGTAGCCACACGACCTCATATCTCTTCATTCTCAGCAATAGAAAACAAATAATCAAATGCTTCCTTTCCAGCAGGTCAGACTTTGGGCGGGGGGAGAAACTCCAAACAATAATAGTGAGTTTTTTGTTGAAATATTGAATGTAATCAAAGTAAAGAGAAAGTAAAGTGAAATTTATCAGTTACACAGGCGGAGTGGAAGGCTGGGGAGGTGGGGGGTTGGAGGGGAGGTATACTGTGGTTCTTGGTGGTGGAATATATGCACTGGTGAAGGGATGGGTGTTTGAGCATTGTATAGCTGAGACTTCAGCCTGAAAGCTTTGTACCTTTCCACATGGTGATTCAATAAAATAATAAATAAATAAATAAGATACAGGCTTGAGAGAGAACTCAGGCTTCCACAGGATGGAGAGAACATGTGTATAGTCCTGCATTCAAGTAAGAAAGTATGAAAGTAGGTTTTTCACGAGGGGTGATGTGGGCAACGGGTACTCGGGTAACATGGAGGAGTGGAAACCATGTGTGCGGGCCACCTGGGCACTGGTGACACATACATACACCCAGGCAATGCATGCACACACTTCTTTGGTCCAAGCAGTTTATATACTTTTCTCCCAAATTGCCTCCCCCCAACCCCTCTCCCACCTCCATCCACTGCTAGTGATTGCCAAGGAGGTGTTTGAGCAAGGAGGAGTTTGAGGCAATTGATCATTTTTGGATATTCTTTTTGTGGATATTGTTCCAGCTGAGCTTTTACCTCCCCCCCCCGGGAATGCAGCTACCACCCCTCTCAGTCTCCTGTGTATGACCATTTTGCACCTTAATGGCATTCTGGTTCCTCGGATGGCTCCTCTGTGTCAAAGGTCTTCATGTCTCTGTCTGGTTCATGTTTCAGGTACTGTTTTCCCCAGATCACACATCCCTAGGCTGCCTTATCTTCCTGTCTGCAACAAAAGGATTTTTCAATCTGTTCTTTGTTGCTTATCCACTTCTCCTTTTAAAATTTTCCTTTGTCACGTAGTATCACCTTCCTCGATAATATATTTTTATTTTCTTCAGAAAGTAAATTCAGAGTGTAATGCTGTTTCTCACCTTTTTTCCTTCGAGAGCCGTACTGTAATTTTCTACGAGATTGTCAAAGCAAAGAGCTATATTTTTAAAAAGTATATTTCTATCCTTAAAATATGCAAATTTAAGTTTACAGATTGCTATCAGAATGAACACAATGTTCGATAAAAGTTAAAGCATAAAAAAGAGAATAAAATCACATGTAAGTTTGTATTTTAATGATTTTTTTGGTTTGTGTGTGGGGGGGGAGAGGGAGAGAGAGAAAGAAAAAGAGAATGGAAGAGAGAGAAGGAAAGTTATTTATCTATCTATCTATTTATTTATTTATTTATTTATTTATTTATTCTTATCACACCAAGCACTGCTCAGGGCTCACTCTGGCCCTGTGCTCAAGAGATCACTGCTTACAGGGTCCATGAAACTGTATAAGGTGCCAGGGACCATATCTGATCAGCTGAGTGCAAGACAAACTCAGAAAGTGAGATCAAGAGAGAGTTTAAACTATCTTTACATTTATGATGGGCACTGGATTTTAAAAGTAACAATGATTTCATTTCATAGCATTATGCCCAAAACATCTATCGGAATAAGACAGGCAGTTAGATAGGGATGCGTTCCCATGGCGTTCCTGGGAAATAATGGAATTGGAATTGGACGTAATGGAAATGGAATTCCTGGGAAGTAATAAAACCAACTAGTCCTAAGGCTGTGAGGACCCATCTTACAGACACGGGCACTGAGGCCTGAAAAGACCTTTACCTGGACCAGCACAGACCCAGAGAAGGCTGGATCCCCCGCCCCCTTAGAGAGAAACCCCAGCAGGAACAAAGCCCGGAAAGGAATTTCAAAGAAGACCATCCACTACGTCCAACTTTACCCCCTTGGCAACCACCCTAGCTATGGACTCTTACCTAGCTAGAAAGTTCCACAGTGGTAGCTTGGGAGAAACCCTACACAAATCAACTTGAACAAAGGAAGTACATATATGTGCTGCCTGTGCACATGTGCTGCCTGAGCCCGTGTGCCATAGCTGAGCTCATGTGGTGTCTGACTGAGCACATGTGTCGCCCACATCTCCCCTCCTGAGTTGTGCACTTGCATACTTCCCTAGCTAACACTGACCTGTGTACCGGGACTCTCTCTGCCTTTGGGGCAGCCCGCATTCGCTCTTGAGCATGTTTCTCTCTCTTTCTTTCTTTGCCACCTCCCCTTCCTCAAAATGTCCATATAAAGTTTATTTTACTTCACTGCTCATCCTGAAATTCTTTTTTGTGAGAAGGCTAGGAACCCAAAAGACCTTTCCTTTCCTGCAAAGAGCGATTACTCTATTCAGTCTGACCCTACTGTTCCCCGAGAAATCTGGTGGTGGGAAGAATTAACTCCTCTGCCACACGGAACAGAGAGAGTGAAAAGGAAGTTCTTACTCACTGCTGGTGAGATCATTATCTGCTTTAGACTTTATGGAAAACAGTGTTATATCTCTCAAAAAATTAAGAGTAATACTTCTGAGTGATCTAGCAATTCAACTTCTTGGGCATGTACCCCAAGAAAAAGAAAAAAATATTGATTTTTAAGGATATATGCTTACCCATGTCTACTGTAGCACTCTTTAAAATATCCAAGGTCTGGAAACAACCCATGTACCCAAGCACACATGAATGAATAAGGAAATTTTGTTATTATATACACAATAAGTTCCTCTCGGAGAGCCTGGCAGGCTACCTAGAGTGTCCCGCCTGCGCGACAGAGCCTGGCAAGCTACCCGTGGCGTATTCGATATGCCAAAACCAGTAACAACAAGTCTCACGGTGGAGACATTACTGGGTGCCCACTTGAGCAAATCGATGAACAAAGGGACAACAGTGCTACAGTGCCACACAGAACAAGTGGATATCAGGTGCGGCTAGCTAGTGGGGCTGGCAGCCCATAAGGTTTGTGCCTAGCAGAGACTCATTGCAGGCTTTATCTGTCCTCGAATTCCCTGCAGGTCGCAGAGAGCAGAGGTGTTTGGGAGAAAGTGGCAGATCCCCTTTTCAGGGCTGCTCTCTCTCTCCTCTTCCCTTCACATAAGTTACCCGGGGCCTACGTGTGTCAGTAATACTTAGGTCATTAAGGTTACTAAAATGCAAAAAAGTACACAACTGAGTGGACATACCAGGCACATCATTATTTTATGTAATCTCTCTACACGGGTCACATATTCTTTTCAATTTTTCCTCATTTGTAAGCAATGCTTAGAGGGACATGTTCATTTACAAAGCATTCCAAAATGTCTCTATTAACAAGCAAGCATATGCTTCTAGATTATGAAATATTCTCTTACCTTTCCTTTGTCTTCTCTTGGTCTGGGTTGAGGAAACACAATGAAAAAAACAGAGTCTTCCAACCAAGAAACCTTTTCCATAAGGTCGTAGAGAAGAAAGCAGTTTCAGTATTGAATACGCATTTAACCAGAATGTGATGTGCATTACATTCTGCTGAGAGACTGCGGATAGAAAGAATATCCACCACTTTGTTAGCAAAGCATTTTTTATTTAGGAATATGTGTGTGAGAGAAAGAGAACCATCAAATACATTGGGCATCCAGATTTGAGGTATGTGACTTCATTCAAAAAGCTGAACATATGAATAAAAATGAAGAATTTCCTCACTCAGAGAAAAAGCGTGACTCCGGGATGAATGTGCAGTTACATTGTAAAGCTGATGATGTCGGTATTTTCCACATTGTCTTGACTTGGAGACCTCTGTGCAGATAACTTACCCTTTTATAGACAAACAAATCCGTTCCATTCATGTTTTCAGGAATACAGTTGCTCCTGAATGAAAAGGGGTTGAAAGCACTTTTATCATTTATTGTTCACCTAAATTTATCTTGAATTAGTGTGATTATCTATGCTAGCCAATTTTCTTTTTCTAGAGAAGAAATGCACTCCTCATATCTTTCTGCAACACGGAGCAAATGTTCATTAAAGTTACATTCCTCCAGCAAAAAGCAAGAGGTATGGATATTATCAGCCTTGTTGTTTACATTGCAAAGGGTTCTAGAAAAAAATATTCCTGGATTATAACACTGGTAAAAGATCTAGGTAACTTTTTTTTTAATGCTGTTTCTAAGTTCTAAAGAGAGGAGAAAGCACTTAGTAGTGTTTTACTTACAAATCTAAATGTTTAAGAAGTAAATGGGAAAGAAATCTCTTCCTTTATTTGAAGAGAGAATAAAAGATTTCATTTTTAATTTTTATTTTTCTCTGTTCTTACTCTAATAGTAAACACATGCCTTTTTTTACCTAATTTAAAGTTTTACAAAGGTTGAACATTATTTTTTTGTGCAGTTAGAAGACTTGAAAAATGAAGTTCTGTTTATGTTCTCAAACCTCATTTTTGACCCTCATGGATTTAAGATGGTTCCTATTCTTTGCCAAGCTGCCCCATTCTGAAGTAGATTTCATCTACTTGGTAAACTCTATGGTCCATCTCCTTAACCTTGGGGGTGTTTTAATAGCGGTAAAACAACACCAAATCTGCTTAAGGGATGAGTGTTTATACCATTGGATCCTTAGTGATCCCATTCATCCAGCTCCCTAATTTGAAAGATGCAGTGAAGACTTTGTCTACATTATACAGGCAGGGAAAGAGACCCCCACAGAGAAAAATGTTCACATAGCATCACTGCCAAACAGTGAGATAACTTGTTGAATCTTTATGCTCCACTTACTAATTGAGCTCTCTGATACAGGTCAGTTAAAAACCACCCGTCCCCGAATTCTGGACCACAAAAACTTCACAATTATTTCTCAAATGGCCAAGGTTTTGGAAAAGTCTGTGGCACAGCAAGAAATAAACAGAAGAGGGTCCAATACTGAATCTTTCTTTTGTCTTATTATTCTTTCTTTGTAAAAATAAAAATCATTGTATAGAGATGATTCAGAGCTGTTGAATCCTGAAGCAGAGCTAGCTGTTGATGCTGTATCCTTTTCCTTTTGAGAAGTTCGCAGCTCTAAAATTGGGAGGAAATTTACCTTATAAGCATTTTCACAATCTAGTAAGCAGTAAATTATATCGAATAATTTATCATCTAATAAATTCTGCAAAGAGGATCTTCATATGATCATGAGGCATTATCTACTCTGAGCTCTAATTTCAATAATAAGGCATAGGAGAGCTGGAAAAAAATATAAAAATAAAGTTTCTTTTATGTTATAGGTGTGAGAAGTGGCTCCTCAAAGAAATAAGGGACATTCTAGTTCTTAAGGACCCTTGGCCTCAGTCTGTAGCTAGGAATTAATCTTTGTGGGCAAAGGGAAGTTATTCCTGGTCTCCATCCAGAGTCCCAGGTTTGTAATTTGTAGTATATTCTTTTTTGTCACACCTGGCGATGAACAGAGGTTACTCCTGGCTCTGCACTCAGGAATTTCTCCTGGCAGTGCTCAGGGGACCATATGGGTTGCTGGGAATCGAACCCGGGTCAGTCGCATGCAAGGCAAATTCCCTACCTGCTATGCTATCACTCCAGCCCCTGTAATCTATTCTTACAGGAAATAATTTCATGAAGAAGATGAATAGTAAACTCAAATACTTTTCTTCAGGAAATATGAAAGAGACAGAGAGACAGAGGGAGAGATACAGAGACAGAGATAGAGAAACAGCAATATTCAGGTACAATGGGCTATCCCAGAGGGGAAACAGAGAAGAGAACTCACAAGGTGAGATTCAGATAAATCCCGAGATGGGAAATTTTCCCTGCTTGCCTTTGAAAAGTTAATTTTACAGGGTTTTCCCTAAAACTGCTTCATTTTGGGGTTTGCTATCTGATGAGTCAGTTGCTAGAGTGTCATCAAGGGGAAGAGCTCGGTACTTTGGGTGATTTCATTGATATTCTTATCCCTGCTTTAGTTACTGTTAAAGCTTCTTCTCCTCCAGGGATCTGCTCTTCTGGGTTGATGCTGGCAGCCTTTGTTTCTGTTGCTCAGTGGGTTAAGTTTTGGCAGGTGCCAGAGCAAAATCTTTAAACCACATTGTCAACCCTCCTTTACTTTTCTAAAAACAATTCCTACTAGGTTGAAGAAAAAAAAGCACTGAAAAAGAACCTGTCCAATGGTCGAGTTTCATTCCTTCCCACCACCCTGTTCACACATCAGTGGCAAAACACAGAACTAACCACAGAGAGAAACTATTCTAGATAACAAAGTTGCTTGAAGTGAAACTTAGAGAAAGTATTTTTTAAGCCATTGTTTAAAGAGTGTATAAATTCTTTTCCAAATCTGATTCTTTGAAAAGATACTTTTAAAAGGGTGGGTGGAGGGTAAACTAAGGTGGGGCAGGAGAGCATTTATAGTCACAGTGACTTGCAGTGAAGCCTAGCTTCCTGGGTGAAGGAGAGGCTGTTAGGAGCAAATCCTCCTGGCAACACTGGGTGGGCACTGAGCTTAGCTTTTTATGTTGGAGGGGAAGATGTGCAACCACAGAAGGTGGGAGAAACAGAATCTGGTTCTCAATAGTACCCGACAGCAAGAGAGCATGAAAAGGCTCTGCAGAAGATAAGAACTGAAAGTCTTTGGGATGTCTAAGATCATGGCATCAACCAGACTAGCTAAGATATGGGCACCGCAGAACTGGAGCAGAAAGTCTGGTGAAAAGAGACGTCTGGGGCTTCACCTCTAGAGGGTCCCACTATTACACTGGCCTGGCTTGCCAAGGCGGAGAGGAGATGTTGGGTTTATCTGTTGGGCGGAAAAGGTGGTACATCTGAACTCGAAGTTCAGTTGGACACATTTCCAGCAGTTTCCTAGAGTTCTGATTGAGGATTGCTCCAGAAGATGGCAGTCTGGATGTGCCCTCCTTTGCAGCTTCGGCCAACAATTCTTTTTATTTATCCCAAGAATCATGGCACACCACGTTCTACTCTTTGCTGTCTACCAGGCCCACACCATTTTTTCTTTCTTTTTTTGTTTTTTTGGGGGCGTCACACCTGGCGATGCACAGGGGTTATTCCTGGCTCTGCACTCAGGAATTACTGCTGATGATGCTCAGGGGACCACGTGGGATGCTGGGAATCGAACCTGGGTCAGCCGCGTGCAAGGCAAATGCCTTACTGGCTGTGCTATTGCTTCAGCCCCAGGTCCACACCATTTCTTTAGCAATTCATTGTTTCAGTATTTGCTAACAAAGTCTCTTGGTGAATGATACTGCTGTTATTGCCTGACACCTGGATTCTTTCATTCTTCTTAGCAGATAATAGCCGTTTCTATTGGGAAAACATTTCTTGATTAAGGGACTTACACCCTCATTGCCTTGTGAATCTATCTTTAAGCGATCAGGGTTGTGATTGAGATATTTGAAGAAACTATGATTTTGCTATTGTTGGGTAATTTTGCATGATTGATGCAAACTTGAATTTTAGCTTTTGGACTTTGAGAATTTATCTGTGCTCCCTTCCAACCCGCCACAGAAAATATCTAACTGTGGGGTTTTTATTTGCCATTGACTTCCAACATTATAGAATATCAGTGGAGTATTTAAAATATTTTTTATACATAGGACTTTGCACAATCACCCCAGAAAGACCCTTTGCTAATTCTCTTTACCACTTTTTCTCCAGTAATCAATAAGGTTTTCACCAAGTGTATGAACTGGTTTTGTTACATTTTGCTTATTTGTTTTAATCATTTATGGTCCAAATCTTAGTGAAATAAACAGTAATAGGGTAATTGTCTTTCACTTATTTATTGATTTCACTACATGACTCACCTCAAGACCCATCCATTTCATCCCCAAATAACAAATTTTCCGACCTAGGATCTCAATATATATTTTTTAACTACACTTCTGAGTCCTTAAAAAATTGAAGAGATTAAATTTAAAGAACATTTTTCATTTAAGTTATATTTCTTTGGAAGTCACTTAGGCCACGCCCTTCTGTGTAAGGACCTATTCCTGGCTCTATGCTCAGGTATTGCCCCTGGAA
The DNA here is from genome assembly GCF_027595985.1 of Sorex araneus. Lineage (NCBI taxonomy): Eukaryota > Metazoa > Chordata > Mammalia > Eulipotyphla > Soricidae > Sorex > Sorex araneus. The sequence continues at coordinate 194,097,297 of NC_073303.1, forward strand.
ATGCCCAGGGAACCTGATTTGATCCCAGGGATCAAACCTACGTCAACAGCATCGAAGGAAAATGTCGTACCTTGTACTATTTTCTTAGCCCTCGAATTTTTTACATTGTGTTTTCTAAAATTTGAAGCAATTGTCTTTCCTTGTTTTTGTTGGTCTTTATTCCTCTCTGATTTTACTTTAAATTTATTCTCCAATCCTCTTCCATTTCGTTTGCTCTGTTATTTTGTTTGCTTGGTTTTTATTCAGGGGCCATACCTGGTGGTGCCCAGGGCTTACACCTGGCTCCATGCTCTAAGATTACTCTTGGCGATGCTCTGGGGACCTTCTGGGGTGCCACTGGGAATTGTACCTTGGTCAACCCTGAGCAAGGCAAGGACACTAATCGCTGTTTTACCCCTGTAGTTCTGTTTTCTCCGTTTTAGGCTTTACTTTCATTTGATCTTCCCAACATCCAATATTTACCTCAGCGGGCAACTTTCCTCAACATCCAGTTCCCTGTGGACGTCTTACATGTGAAAACCATGTTATTTTAGTGACAAGAAGCTTTTTAATCTTGAATTTCAATCTGCCCTAAGCTCTGAGATATATGTTTGTGTAAGATGTCCTCTCTCTTTCCCAGGAGATCCATTTCCTCAAAGGGTGCTTGCCAATTATAGGTATTCAGCTTGCATTTCCTTTTTCTACTGGATGAGTTGCGTTATGTGATTCCGGCATCCTCCTGGATGTGATTTTGCGGGCTCATGGTGTGAGAGACAGCCAACTCGGGTTGGCAGGCACTTTTACTGTTGAAAGATGATCTAGTGTCTAGAAAGCAGATCCCCTTCTACTGGGACCCCTGAGTTCTCCACATTCAGCATTCTCTCTCAGTGATTTCACATGAGACACCCCAGAATGAGACTTCCAGCCCCTACTGGGTCCTGCTAACCGTTTTGTGAGCCCTGACATTGTGCTCCTTGTGTTGATACAGACGTACAGAGTTTCACTGCTTTGAGACCATTTGTGAAGTGGACTGTGAGTCACATTCTCTCACCCCCACCCCTGCCCTCTATTCAGCCCAGCCCAGAGCCTGAGGCCTGGCCTCAGGCCTCCGCTCCAGGAATCCCTAGTTTCTCATTACACTCTGACTGGAACACATCGCTGCTCTTTCCTCCTGGAATCTGGCCGAGCCTGAAGCATCGCAGAAAGTCAGCCTCTGGGCTGTGCCTGCTGGCTGGGACCCAGCCGCTGCTCTGCTTCCCTATGGTAGCTGGGTCAAGGCAGAGTGGGGGAGTCTGGGAGACTGTTCAGGCGGCCTTCTCAGGCCTGAGGGATTTGACATAGAAAGATGGTGACCGCCATTTGGACGCCTGGATTGTTTTCCAAGGCAGAAAGGAATGAAAGTCAGAAACTTGAAAGTCACGCCAGCGATGCACAATGGGGAGAAAAGAAAGGGAAGTTTGTGTGTGGTGAAGGGAGAGGATGAAGTCCCCTTCGGGGCTCAGGAAGAGTCACAGGAAGTCAGTGGGAGGAAATGGGGAGGGGACAATGATGAGCCAGAAAGGAAACTTGAGGATGGATGGTCTTGGCCCACCTCTGGCGCAAAGAACAGAAGTAATGCCATTGTAGGGCGCGTACTTCTTTTAGATTCTGTGTTCTCATCTCTGACTAAACAATTCACAGAATACTTAAGTGGTCAATGAGGCAAGAAGAAAGCCACATGGGGCAAATACATGGCAGGAATTCGGCCAAGGGTATATATTTCTCACATTTATCTTTCCTTGTTAAACTATAAAGTTCTTGAAATCAGAAATGACTTATCCTCCCTTTAACACGTGGAATTTCTTTCAAAAGTCCTTAAGTGACTGGTTGTGAGACAGCCATTTTGTATAGAGAGGCAAGAAAGGGTGATGGTGGAGCAGCAGGTACTGGAGCATGGGGGTGGAGGCACCAGCCCTCACTATCAGGGAACAGCATAAAGTCACATGCTCTCCTTCCCGTGTTCTTCTCATTCCACGTCCTATTTTCTTCACAAAACTGAGGAAACAAACGTTCGCTTGTGCAGTTTGAGAACTTCAGACTCAAATAACCTGGAATTCAGTGCATCTCATTACAGATGCAATAAAGACCTATAGCATGTGACCAGTTCTGTTCCCTGCACATCTACTTTATAGCTGTTATGATGTATTGATGTTACTGAGTGATCAAATTTGTTTTGAAAGCTATCAAATAGGTTTCTTTTCAGACAATTATCATCTGAAAAGGTGCTGGGAGTTTTTTCATAGGCAGGTACCTTCTTTTTACAAGGACTGTAGGTTAGTTGTGATAGGATGTTTCTGGCATTTGGGCAAACAGAGAGGACTATGAGACTCAATTGGGGAAGAAAATTCTGTAGCCTTTAAACAAGCATAGAGGCCTGTCATGTGTAGCAGTGATAACTGATGTCAGTAGATAGGGAATGCTCAAAATATTTTTCAGAGAAATCAAAAAGTAATGTAATAGTTATTCTGTTTTAGGAAAAGAGGAGTATTCTGTTTTTGTAAAAACAAACAATACAAATTCTGTTTTAGGAAAAAGAGGAGGGCAATAACAAATTCAGAAGATCTTTCTGGGCAAAAAAAAAGAGAGTGGTTAAGACTAGTGTTTAGAAAGATGATTTCTTCTCCAATGCACCCACTTCCTTTTGTTGGGTATAATTTCTAGTCTTGTGAATGCTTTGCTCTAATAGGGTAAAATTGCCCTCCATACATTAACACTGACTATTGGAAAAATCACCAGTCCTTGAACAAACTCTGAAAGTTTTCTCAACTAGAACAGGAGTAGTTAAGCAGGTCATTATACATAAATAGAGGAGGGAGGAAACGAGACACTGCTGGAGAAATCTACTTTCTCTGGAGAGAAAGAACATGACTTTTAATATAAGATTGATTTGTTGCTTTTTGCTCTTTTGATTTTATCAGCTAATCAATGTACTATCCTAAAGTATCCTTACCTGAATTAATCTTCCTGTACCAATATTAACAAAATATTGTGACAAGGTTTTCATAAGGCAGTAGAGTTGCTATCATACACAATGTGTGATCACTCAGACTCTAGAGAAGTGGCCCAAAGAACATGCTCTGCATAACAGAGGTTCAGATTCTGTCCCTAGAACTATATGGTCCACAGAGCCAGAAACACTCTTGGGTACCACTGGGTGTAGTCCAAGAAACCTAAACAAACAAGCAAACAAACAAACAATATGTAGCTCACCAACCTTAGTTACTATTATTACTGTTTCTCAGAGGTGGCCATGAATGTTTTGTACAGAGATGGCTATTACATACATAATAGCATATAAATTTGTTGAAAATAACCATACTATCTTAATAAATTAAAAAATATATCATATGCATCAAAATTAGTTTGTAAATCCAAGTAGAAAAGATATCATTTATTATGATTTTACTAATACAGTTTTTAATATAGTATTTAAAAAATGTTGAATCTTCTTTATATGTGAACTTGGTTTTCTTTTTAAAGTAGGAAAGTAAAAAATATCAGTTTTTAAATATTGCTTGAAATTAAAAGAATCAAATTATTATAAAAGGCACAATTTATTATACAAGGACAAAAAATAGAAACAATGCTTAGTTATTTAAGTAGATACAAACTTTCAAAATGAGTTTTTAGTTGCATCAGATTTGGGAAAAACACACAGTGATAGTATTTCTAGACCGCAGTAAAACTGAGCAAGAATGTGACAAATTATCTTTTGCCAACATAGAAATGACAATTTGTAAGTCTCCAAATAGTTTACAAATAACAAGTCATTTTGTTTTTTTGGAAAGAAAGAAAGAAAGAGAGAGAAAGAGAAAGAAAGAGAGAAAGAAAGAAAGAAAGAAAGAAAGAAAGAAAGAAAGAAAGAAAGAAAGAAAGAAAGAAAGAAAGAAAGAAAGGAAGGAAGGAAGGAAGGAAGGAAGGAAGGAAGAAAGAAAGAAAGAAAGAAAGAAAGAAAGAAAGAAAGAAAGAAAGAAAGAAAGAAAGAAAGAGAAAGAGAGAGAAAGAAAGAAAGAAAAAAGCCCAAGGAATACTCTTTCTGTCCTAATACTCAAACTGATAAAAACTCAAACTCTGTGATCAAATAATTATTTGCATTCATATATGATTTGTTGTTAAAATGCATCCTCTATGACCAAACAAGTTAAGAGAGAAAGAATTTACTTTTTGAATCTTTATGCTTCTTAGATCACAGACTTTCATCTTTCTTCTTATTATAGCCTTGGAAAAGCAGTTTTAATGCAAAGCCCCTTGACAAATATCTGCTTTTTAAAAGATGTTAATTTAATATACAAGAAAAGAAAGGCCTCTGGGGAGGATAAAGGAGTTAGGATTTCTAACTCCTGAGCTAAAAAATGCAGGATATCAGAAAGCTTTTTGGTTTCCTTTACACTGCTGATTAAAACCTTCATTTTAACCTTCGTTATAAATTGAGTGCATGAATCTCTAAGCTGTTTTTAAACAATTAATATGAACCTTCTTCAATCTTATCCCCTTATTCCCCCGAAAAGCAAGAGTTGAATTCTATTTATTCAGTGTAATGGATAAGTATTTCATTTAAAATAGAACCATATAAGCCTGACTCTATTTGTGTGAGATATAAATGTCACTCATCTACATAGAGAATGAAATGGCATAGAGCAATCGTGGCTGTAAAATCAGAGTCTTTAACAGTGTTCATTTTGAAGTAACTGATAAAGTAGGAGAGGGGAGGGAAAAGCATGAGAGCATTCTAAAAAACAAATTGCCGTGGCTCTCCAAACAAAGCAATATGTGTAATATCTCATTCTGCTGAAACCAGCTTATGGAATCATACATAGCCAATGCAGAACTCCTGAAATTAACGGCTGGCAGTTCAGAAAGGCAAATCAACATTTCCCTGGGTTCCGTTTCTAGAAAAACAGTGGACACCCTTTAGTCATTTGCCTGACCTGAGAGGTAAAGTGAAACAGCAGATGCAGCTACACGTACTGGCTTTTCGAGTACACGCTCGGTGACTTCTTCCCCGTGTGATAGCTTTTGGGGGTGGTGCGATGGGACGGGATGGAGTATCGGTAGCTGCCACTCTTCCCGCCGGAGCAAGAAACACAACAGAACAGTGCTCCCCCCGCGATGAGCACCAGGGCCGTGGTCCAGCCCAGGTAGAGGGCTTCTCCCAGCTCACGTTTTTGGGCCGCATCCACTATGGGGTTGTAGAAATCCCTGATGATGGAATTGGCCACCCAGCTCACGGGGATGAGCACCACGACGCCCGTGACGATGAAGATGATTCCGGCCGTGAGCAGGATGTAGCCCTTCACTCTCTGGTCCTCCCCCGTGCACCTGGTGCACTTCATGCCCAGGACGGCCGTCATGAAAGCCAAGAAGGAGAGCACGCACGCCGCACACATCAAGCCTCTGGACGCCTGCAGGTCCGGGGGGAGAGCCAGCAGCGAGTCGTAGACTTTGCACTGCATTCTGATGTTCGCGTGCCTCATGCAGTTCATCCACAGTCCTTCCCACAGGTTTTCGAAGACCACGATGTTGCTTCCGATGAAGGCAGACACTCTCCACTGAGGCATGATCGTGACAGCGATGGTGCCCACCATGCCAACGCCACCCAGCACCAGTCCGGCCATTTGTATGGCATAGCTTGCCATGATCTCCCCCGGGGGTGGGGGTGAGGTTGGCGGTGGCTGTTTTTTTTTTTCACCCCCCCGGCCTGGAGGGCTGCTCTCTAGCAAGTCTCTCTGCGTCCCCAAGGAGAGCACAGTTTCCCCGCAGCAATGAACTCAGAAGCCAGAGGTTTTCAAATAAAAGCTGCTTTGCGACTTCTAGCTAGATTAAATCCAGCATTGGCTGGCTGTGGTGCCCCCTCTATTGACTAAGACAGGTAAACCTACAAATCAGGTGGAGCAACTTTCTGGGCCAATAAGAGGGGGGATGGTAACTCAGGTGTGTCTAAACCGACAAGAGATACTTGGAACGGCTGGACCTGCACATAAACATTCTTTGTACTTCTCAGTTTTCGAAGAAGACAGCCCTGTGTTTACCTGCAGCTCCTTACCCGAGGCTGTTACCCACATACTGGTCCCATCACCCAGCAACGCCCCAATCCCTGGGGAAAGGTGTATCTGGGACAGGCAACTTTGTCTTAGAGCTGGTGTTGTTGTGGAATATATTGAGAATATATTTTTAAAAAAAACTTACCTAAGAAAATTTTGTTATGACAAAATGCCAAAGTGAAAGTTGAGAAGAGGATTGATAGATCATTCCCACTAGGGAAACCACATTCATCAGGTTACATGTGACCCAAGTGGCTGACTTAATATGTCAAGATTTCAACGCAAACTGGACTGGGTGAAATCAGGAAACTGAACATGCCCAGGGATGAAAAGCAAAAGTAGTGAAAAATAAAAGGTTGGGCTGGAGCGATAGCACAGCCAGTAGGGCATTTGCCTTGCACTCGGCTCACCCCGGTTCAATTCCTCCTTCCTTTCGGAGAGCCCAGCGAGCTACTAAGAGTATCCCGACCAATGGCAGAGCCTGGCAAGCTACCCGTGGAGTATTTGATATGCCAAAACCAGTAACAACAAGTCTCACAATGGACACATTATTGGTGCCCACTCGAGCAAATCGATGAGCAATGGGGTGACAGTGACAGTGACAGGTCTATTCTTTGGCACCAAACACTTACTTGTTCTTCAGTCAGAAAAGAAAAATGCCTGGCATTAGTTTACTCATTATTGTTTTGTAAGATAAAACATTCTCAAAAGATTTAGATATTTTCGTATGTAGCAAGCACACAATTAAATGCTGAAATTACTGATGTGTCTAATTCATTTTGTGTTACTGTCCTTATGTTCTAAGAGGAGTTCACTGCATCACTGCCATCCCGTTGTTCATTGATTTATTCGAGTGGGTGCTAGTAACATCTCCATTTGTGTCAACCCTGAGATTTTAGCAGCCTCTTCTTACTCGTTTTTCCCAAAGATTGGAGGCTTTTTTCAGGGTCAGGGCAATGAGACCTGTTATTGTTACTGTATTTGGCATATCGAATATACCATGGGGAGCTAGCAAGGCTCTTCTAGAGGAGTTAGAAGTCCTTAAAAATGTAATGGAGAACTGAACCAGGTCTTCTCAAAGAATGATGATGAATATAAACCATGTCAGCTAAAATAAGTATATTTACATAATGTCTAGTATATTTACATAATGTCTATAAGATCAATTTTTATAAACATGATAAATGTATCATGTTTATATATTATAAAACATATAATAAGGTTTTATGAGTCAAAATTATTAAATTTGGGGACAATCTATTAATAGCTATTCTTTGGAAATTGCCTTGAACTCTGCTGTGCCTTTCCAAATTTAAACTATATTTTTCTTTTCTTCTTTCTTAATATCTTAAATTTCATCTTAAAAATGTTTGTTTCTTAAGTCACAACAAGCTGTGCTCAGAGTTTTCTCCTGGATCTACACTCAGGGATCATAGCCAGCAAAGCTTGAGGGACCATATCTGATGCCTAGGATTGAACCGGGATTGGACACTTGCAAGGCAAGCACTTTACCTGTTGTACTGTCTCTCTGGCCCCTGTCCTTTATTTTATTTTATTTTTTAATATTATTTACTCTTTTCTCCCTTGCACTAGCTTAGTTCTGTGTATGGGTGAAACGTTTTCTGCACAATTCTTAAACTTATGCAGTCTGATGGCACATGAAATCTGAGATGTATATAGTGATTATGGGAGCAATAACAGTTGATGTTAGGGAGGATAAGAAGATAAACTGTCATTTGAAAAAAGGAATACATAGTAGTGAAAGTTATTGTTTCATAAGAGTCTACATTACAAGTAAGAAGAAATGACAACTTGATATGGACGTTATTCTTTTCTTTGATGGTCTTTTAGGAATATATCACAATGTGTGCATTATGCTGACAAAAGTGATCTAGCATTTCCTTCTTTAGGCTTGTATTGGTTAGAGACTTGTAGTGGATAGGGAAATAGACTAATCTTGGGAAAATCAATGTAAACAGCAGGCTTTTGGCCAAAGAACTGAATTTAATAGAAGGGGTACATCTCTGGGGAAGGAGTCCTAATAGATTGTTGGTGGGTAGATTTTGGTTCTATGAACAGAAAAGGGGTAAATTCATTTCCACAAATCATATGTGTTCTTATAAATCAAGGTTACTCAATTCAGTTGAAACGTAAAGTAAAAAAATAAATAAATAAGTGGCACACAACCAAAGAAAAGGAAGATGTTTTTAAAGATATCTGATGACCCGCTGGGGAAATAAATGCTTGAGTTAAGACGCAAAAGAGGGCCAGCTCTAGCATACCGGAAGTAAGGTGCTTGCCTTGCCTATGATTGAGTGACTGAACGAATGTTCAGTATCACATATGGTCCTTTCAGCACAGCTATGGCTCACTCCTGAGCACAGAGCCAGTAATAACTACTGAGCATGGCTGGAAGTGGCCCCTTCTGGCTCCCTCCCCACCCCTCTAAAAAATAAGTGATGAAGGAAAAAGGCACAGTTCGTTGCAATAATAACAAATTATATACATTTGGAGAATCAGGTGGAAATTTATTTTCTAAACTCTTATGTGACACTTTTGCTGGGTTTTATTAAAATAACTCTCAATAGCTACATGAAGAGGAAAACCCTCATCAGATCTCTCTGTCCTGGAAATTGTTGAGTTTCTAGACCCTTCCTCGAGTGTGCAATGATTTTGATGAGCATTCTTAACACCTATCTCATATGGAATGTTTTGCTTATTTAAAAGAGAAATAGTATTTTGCTGCTATTTTGTCCTAGCCAAAAGATTAGAATCAGTTTGAGAAACCAAATTCTAATGTAGGGATCACACTGAAAAAAGAATAGTGAGCTGTGATAGCAAGAATTACTGCAGGAAGCTCTTATCAGACTATGATCTAGTTAACTCTCATTTAGTCACTCTATTTTGAAACAGCAAGGTCTAAAGTTTACAGGAAATAAAAATGCTAAAAGAAAAATGATAATATCAATTGGATGATTTAGAGAGGCTGAAATACAGATATTAAAAATATGATGAGCAGCCTGCTCCGCGGCCCTGAGCACCCCGGGCTTCCCTCCCCTCCGGACTGCCGGCCGAGTGGCCGGCACGCCGACCCCAAGCGCCTCCGCCGTCCTGTCTTCCCGCAAAGGTCTGTGGGAAAGGGGCGTGGCCTAACCACCAGGGGGCGTGGCCTAAGAAAAGTGGGCGTGGCCTCATTGCCGGCGGCCAAAGCTCACGCGGCGGAAAGTAGTTTTCTCAACATCCTATCCAAGACTAACATCCTAGCTATTCGCAAGCAGTAGGACAATAAAACACAAGACTTCACATAAGACCATCTCAGTAGGAGACCAGGTTCTACACCGGCAAGTAAAAAGCCAACCACTATTAACTGAGCCTATCCACAATCCTTTTTCGCAACAAAAGGAAACAGGGACACTCATCATCAAGAGCCCTCTTTCATATCACCACAAACAACATGAAGAAACAGCGAAAATCCCCATTGCAACCAGAGGACGATCAAAGGAGTCCGGAAACCACAATGGGCGCCTCCTACAAACTTGACCTCTCTGAGAAAGAATTCAGACTTGAAATCCTCAACATGTTCAATCAACTCAATGCAAAGATGGACAACTTCAAGGAAGACCTGGTGGAAACAATACAACAGACAGCCGACAAAATACGGGAAGAAATGAGAGCAGAAATAAAAAACCTTCAAAAAGAAATGAAGGATTCCGTACATGAAATCAAAAACTCTCTGACTGCCCTCAACAATAGGATGACTGCAGCCGAAGACAGAATCAGTATGCTTGAAGATGAGCTGCAAGAGGCCTACAGGCAACATCAAACCATGGCAAGAGACCTCAAAATAGCTCTAGCCAGAATCAGAGTCCTAGGGGATGAATTCAAGAGGAACAACATTAGAATCATTGGACTACCAGAACCACAGGGAACCAACCCCAACGAAAAAGACACAGTCAAACAAATCATTGCGGAAAACTTCCCACAGCTGGACAATGCAGGCATCCAGATTCAAGGCGCCCAGAGAGTGCCAGCTAAAAGAGATCCTAACAGAAAAACCCCAAGACATATCATAGTTACAATGATGGACATCTTCCAGAGAGACACAATACTCCAAGCAGCAAGGTCCAAGAAGGAAATCGCATACAAAGGAGCACCCCTTAGGCTCACAGCAGATCTGTCAGAGGAAACCCTCCAAGCTCAAAGGCAATGGTGGGATATAGTGAAAAAACTCAATGAAATCAACGCTTCACCAAGAATACTTTATCCGGCTAAACTCTCATTCAAACTAGGAGGAATCATACACTACTTTGGGGATAAACAACAGCTCAGGAACTTCATAGACTCAAGACCAAACCTAAAAGAAGCACTAAAGGGGCTATTGTAAGACAAGAACAACCTCTACAAGCACAACAAACCCTTGCACAAAGACGGCACAAAATCCCATAACAATAATCTCCCTTAATGTCAATGGTCTGAATTCACCAATTAAGAGACACAGACTGGCAAAATGGATTCAGAGACTCAACCCAACCTTCTGTTGCCTGCAAGAAACACATCTGAATAGCCAGAACAAACACAGACTCAAAGTCAAAGGATGGAAAACAATCCTGCAAGCAAACAACTCCCTCAAGAAAGCCGGAGTGGCTTTACTAGTATCGGACAACATAGACTTCAGGTTGAAAAAGATTAGAAGGGATAGTGAAGGCCACTTTTTATTAATCAAGGGATGTGTACATCAGGAAGAAATCACACTCCTAAATGTCTACGCACCCAATGAGGGACCAGCTAAATACCTACAACAGCTACTAAGAGACCTCGAGAAGGACATCTCGAGCAACACAATAGTAGTTGGAGACTTCAACACTGCACTGTCTCCTCTGGACAGATCTAGAAGATTAAAACTCACCAATGAAATACTGGCTTTGAAGGAAGAAATAGAAGAGAGAGGGCTAATAGATCTATACAGGGCTTTATATCCCCAAAAAAAGGAATACACATTCTTTTCCAGTGCACATGGAACATTTTCCAGAATAGACCATGCGCTGGGCCACACAACATACCTCAACAGAATCAACAAGATAGACATTGTACCAGCTATCTTTTCAGACCATGATGCACTGAAGATAAAACTTAACTGTGGACAGATGCAGAAAACCAAATCAAACACCTGGAAATTAAATAGCTCGATATTGAACAATGAGTGGGTCAGGAAGGAAATCTAGGAAGAAATCAAAAGGTACCTAGAAACAAATGAGAATGAAGACACGAGCTACCAGAACCTGTGGGACGCAGCTAAAGCCGTTTTAAGGGGAAAATTTATAGCTCTGCAAGCATATCTCAGGAAGGAAGAAAGGGCCCACATAAATAACTTGACTTCACAGCTCAAGACCTTAGAAAAGGACCAACAAAAGGAGCCAAAACCAGGCAGAAGGAAAGAGATAATAAAACTTAGAGCAGAAATTAATGACATGGAAACCCAAAAGACAATCCGGAAGATCAATGAAACCAAGAGCTGGTTCTTCGAGAAAATAAACAAGATTGATAAACCACTAGCAAGACTCACAAAGAAAGAGAGAGAGAGAACCCTTATAAGCCGAATCAGAAATGAAAAGGGGGACATCACGACAGAAACCAATGAAATTCAAAAGATCATCAGAGACTACTTTGAAAATCTCTATGCCACGAAACAAGAGAATCTAGAAGAAATGGATAAATTCCTCGACTCCTATAATCTCCCAAGGCTGAACCAAGAAGACCTGGAGTACCTGAATAGTCCAATTAACATCAAGGAAATTGAAATGGTAATCAAAAGTCTCCCCAAAAACAAAAGCCCAGGTCCAGACGGATTCACTAGTGAGTTCTTCCAAACATTTAAAGAGGACCTTTTGCCAGTCCTTCTCAAGCTCTTCCAGGAAATTGAAGAAACAGAAACCCTCCCTAACAGTTTCTATGAGGCTCATATCTCCCTAATACCAAAAGCAAACAAAGACACCACAAAAAAAGAAAACTACAGGCCAATATCCCTGATGAACACAGATGCAAAAATTCTCAACAAAATATTAGCAAATAGAATTCAACAACTTATCAAAAAGATCATACACCACGACCAAGTGGGATTCATCCCGGGGATGCAAGGATGGTTTAACATCCGGAAATCAATCAACATAATCCACCATATCAACAAAAGAAAAGATAAAAATCATATAATCATATCAATAGATGCAGAGAAAGCATTTGACAAGATCCAGCATCCGTTTATGATGAAAACACTAGCCAAAATAGGTATAGAAGGGACCTTCCTCAATATAGTCAAAGCCATTTATCACAAGCCTATGGCAAGCATTGTCCTCAATGGGGAAAAACTAAGAGCCTTCCCTCTGAGAACAGGGACGAGACAAGGATGCCCACTCTCTCCACTTCTGTTCAATATAGTACTGGAAGTACTTGCAATAGCGATTAGGCAAGAAAAAGATATTAAGGGCATTCAGGTAGGAAAGGAAGAAATCAAGCTCTCACTATTCGCAGATGATATGATACTATACTTAGAGAACCCTAAAACCTCTACCAAGAAACTCCTAGAAACAATAGACTCGTACAGTAAAGTTGCAGGCTATAGAATCAATACCCAAAAGTCCATGGCTTTCCTATATGCAAATAATGAGAGAGAAGAAAGTGACCTGAGAAAAGCAATCCCATTCACAATTGCGCCTCAAAAAATCAAATACCTCGGAATCAGCTTAACAAAGGAGGTAAAGGACTTGTATAATGAAAACTATAAAACACTACTGCAGGAAATAAAAGAGGACACGAGGAAATGGAAAGACATCCCCTGCTCATGGATTGGAAGAATTAATATTGTCAAAATGGCAATTCTCCCCAAAGCATTGTACAAATTCAATGCGATCCCTATAGGGATACCCTTGACATTCTTCAAAGAAATGGAGCAAGCGCTCCTGAAATTCATATGGAACAATAAGCCCCCACGAATAGCTAAAGCAATCCTTGGGAAAAAGAAAATGGGAGGAATCAACCTCCCCAACTTCCAACTCTACTACAAAGCGGTAGTCATTAAAACAGCATGGTACTGGAACAAAGGCAGAGCGGCAGACCAATGGAACAGGGTTGAATACTCTGACATACACCCCCAAATATATGATCATCTAATCTTTGATAAGGGAGCAAGAAATGTGAAGTGGAGCAAGGAAAGCATGTTTAACAAATTGTGCTGGCAAAACTGGACGGCTACATGCAAAAAAATGGGCTTAGACCTCCATCTATCACCATGTACAAAAATCAGATCAAAATGGATTAAAGACCTCAACATCAGACCAGAATCCCTAAGGTACATTGAGGATAAGGTCGGCAAAACCCTCCACGACATTGAAGCCAAAGGTATCTTCAAAGCTGACACGCCACTGGCTAAGCTAGTGAAAACAAAGATAAATAAATGGGACTATCTCAAACTAAGAAGCTTCTGCAACTCAAAAGAAACAGTGACCAAAATACAAAGACAGTCTACAGAATGGGAAAGGATATTTATGCAGTACCCATCCGATAAAGGGTTGATAACAAGGATATACAATGCACTGGTTGAACTCCACAAGAAGAAAACTGCCAACCCGATCAAAAAATGGGCTGATGAAATGAACAGAAACTTTTCCAAAGAAGAAATCCGAATGGCTAAGAGGCACGTGAGAAAATGTTCAACATCACTAATCATCAGGGAAATGCAGATCAAAACAACAATGAGATATCATCTCACACCACAGAGACTGGCCCACATCCCCAAAAACAAAAGCAACCGGTGTTGGCGTGGATGTGGGGAGAAAGGGACTCTCCTTCACTGCTGGTGGGAATGCCGACTGGTTCAGCCCTTTTGGAAAACAATATGGTCGATTCTCAAAAAGTTAGAAATTGAGCTCCCATTTGACCCAGCAATACCACTCCTGGGAATATATCCCGGAGAGGCAAAAAGGTATAGTAGAGATGACATCTGCATTTCCATGTTCATTGCCGCTCTGTTCACAATAGCCACAATATGGAAAAAACCAGAGTGCCCGAAAACAGATGATTGGCTAAAGAAACTCTGGTATATTTACACAATGGAATACTATGTAGCTGTCAGGAAACATGAAGTCATGAAATTTGCATACAAGTGGATCAACATGGAAAGTATCATGTTGAGTGAAATGAGTCAGAAAGAAAGAGGCAGACATAGAAAGATTGCACTCATATGTGGAATATAATGTAACTGAGAAGTACAAGTTGGCAACGATGCAACTTCTGGCAGATATCTCTCTGGACTTAGTTACTAAAATACTAAATTACAGAAACCCAAAACTGAGAGGCCGCTAAGTGTGGTCACTCGACCTCACACTTCTTCATCCTCAGCAATGGAAAACAAATTACCTTATGCTTCCTTTTCAGCAGGTCTGACTTTAGGGGAGAGACTCTCCAAACAATAATAGTGAGTTTTGTTGAAATATTGTATGCAATCAAAGTGAAAGTAAAGTGAAATTTATTAGTTACACAGGCGGGGGGGGCTCAGGGTGGGGGGGCTAGGGGCGTGGGGGTGTTTGGGGTGTGAGGGGGCGGGGTGGAGCTATACTGGGATTCTTGGTGGTGGAATATGAGCACTGGTGAAGGGATGGGTATTCGAGCATTGTATAACTGAGATTTAAACCTGAAAACTTTGTAACTTTGTAACTTTCCACAATAAAAAATTTAAAAAAAAAATATGATGAGCTGTTTACTTACTTTTTCAAGAATGTTCCTATGAGTTGATTAATGTCTCTGAAAAAAATTAGATAGCAGGAATGGTTAAGCAATTAAAAAATTAATAAGACTTTTATCACCTCTTAATTTAGACCTGAAAAATAACCCATACCAATTATCCTGTGATTTAACTTCCTTTTCTGTGGCAGGACCCACTATAACAAGAACACAAGAATGAAAATTGTTCAAGTTGACCCTCTGTGCTTTGTCCCCTGAGATCCCTTTGATTTATACTATCAGAAGTATGACTTGTCCAACAATTAAATTCACTTAATTACATTCAGTGCTGTAGCTATGTAATACATGCAAATAATCTGTCTATTTTAATGATACACAATATTGACCAACTACCCTTGTTTTGTCATCCTTTTTACAATGATTTTTAGCTTTGATTCTTGTTAAATCTCATCACTACATGAAAAACCTCTGTATTTGCCAGATTCTGATTTCTATTATTTTTGCATTGGTTTCTCATGTTTTGAGAGATCTCCTGCTGCATTTATTTTAGTTGTTTCACTATTAATTAACTTTTTTGGCTGACCTTCTTGTTTTGAAATAACATATCAATAGAACTTTGTTTCCCCCAGAAACTACTATGCATAATCACATGTTCTCATGAAGTATCCTTCTATTAGTTTTTCAGGGTGAGTATTGGTTCAAGTTCTTCATTCTCAAAGTTGTGTAGCACATTAATTTATCCATATACATCACCTCTCTCTGACATACTCTCAATGGCTCTCCTTAAAAACTCTTTGTCTTGTCTAAGGCAATATAGACTATTTTAGCAAAATATAATAGACTAGGTGGCTTAACTAGCGAATTTATTTCTGACCCTTCTGGAAGTGGGGAAGCTTAGAAATTCAGTGATCAAGATGGTGGAAAAAGTATGAGGACAATCTGCTTCCTGTTTTGCTGACAGCCATCTCCTGTTCCCTCACAATGCAGAGAGTGAAAGCTCTATTCTCTTTCTATAAAGCAGGCATTAATCAATCTTTCATGAGGATTTCTTCCTCGGGACCTCATTAAATTAGCTCCCTAAAAGTTCCAATTCCAAATGCCATCTCAATGAGGTTAGGTTTTCAACAAAGACATTTTTGGAGGTTGGGTAATTTTGAAGTCTATATTTAGATTCCAACAAAGCTCATGTTCTTTCCTGTGTGGTCCAGGATCTTTCCTCCCCAACCCCCTCCCCAGAAAATGAGAGAAAAGTAATTTCTTACATAGGTACATGGTCAAAGTTACTGAAGGAACAGACTTTGTTTACATTTTTTGTCTCGTGGGTGCATTGCTGAAAATCAGTGGCCAAGATCTTTTTGGTTTTTTCCAAATTATCTCCTTCACAGATACTTGAAATATATTACTGTGTTACTCTATTCAGAAAAGTTTCCACTGGGAAAATCACACAACAATTATTCTTTATTATAGTTTCAGAAAATCCCCAACTTTGAAGTCACCATCAGCACCCCTTTCTTAGCAATCTTATCTGTCTTGATGGCCCCTTAATAACAGACTGGGTCATTATACTTAAATGTAGTTAAGCACTGCTGTCATGCATTTATCCAAAATAAATAGTTCAGTAGTTCAGCACTACTGAATGCATGTTTGTCCAAAATAAGAATTAAAGTCAATACAAAGGAGTGAATTTTTAAGGCCTCAGTATCCTTAGCTTATAGCACAAAGAAGCCAACAGAAATTTGCAAACTTAGAGGCCCAGAATTAAGTGATTTCACTTTCTTTATTTTCCCATTAGAATTGCTCTTTTCAATGAAACACTAATACTTCAATATTTGAGAAAAAACATTTTAAGTGGCCTAAAATTGCATTCTCTCTAATTGATAGTAAAGTAAGGTTTAAAATATCTCTGAACATCTTACAATTATTTCCACTGAGGTGTACGGGATGATAAGCACCCTTGAAAGAGGAGAGCAAATGGTCTGCAGCAAAATTTAGAAACAGCCTTTTAAAAATAAAAAGAGAGACACATTTATGGCCAGTTGGAAATATTAATGAGGAATAGACATGGTAACATCAGTTAATGAATAGGACCAAAGAAAGAACACTTCTCAGAATTTTACCTTGACTACACAGCAATTCACATCAAATATGAATCCAGTTAATTATAAAAAGGAAAAGAAAAGTAAGATAGTAACTTCACTATGACTACCCGTGCTACATTAAACATTATTTGAATAAATATTATTTAATACTCACGCTAATTATGAGAACTGTCAATTATAATATAAACAATGAAAATCATTAGTGATAGCATTAATTACATGATTAGGTCTTCTCCATCACCTAATTAATCACAGTACTAAGAATACATCAGTATAACTAAGGAAACTGGTTTAAGTAATAGTCCCAAAGCTTCATGACCAGCAGCTAGAAGGGTTATAAAGGGACTCCAGTCTCTCGAACCATGCACCCCTTTCGTGATGTCTTCACACAGCTGGTTCTAAATCAGGCCCGTTGCTTGCATTACTTCCTAGCTTTATCTTTTCCCATTCTCTCCACTACCCAGCCACACTCCAGGCCTCTTTCCGGACACTCGGGCCGAACCTCACGCACGAGTGAAGCCCCAAAGAACCAGATAAAGCAGAACTTTGCGACTTTGGACTGCAGGCTCAATGAGACCCAGAAACAAGATCCTCTGTCTGCCTCCTCCAATCTCCGGCGCTCCAGGGATCAAGCCCAGACGCCCCATCCTACCAGAGCCAGATAAATACCTCACCAGCCACCTCCACTACCTCCACTACCCAGCCACTACCAGACTCCAGGCCCCTTTCCGGCCGTGCGACACACCATAAGATACTTAATATCCATTTTTCATAATTTTTGCACCATGTTTGATGGGTTCAAATATGGTGTGAACCATGGGAACACCTGTAAGGACGATTGGAGACTGCTCTAAAAGCCTCCATCCCTCTTGGAGAGCCCGGCAAGCTACCGAGAGTATCCCGCCCTCACGGCAGAGCCTGGCAAGCTACCCGTGGCATATTCGATATGCCAAAAACAGTAACAACGGTGAGCGTAGGCTTCATCTGCCTGACACTGAAAGAGCCCCCAATATGGCAGCCTTCAGAAGGAAGAGCCATTCTCTGAACCAACAATCTGCCCATTCTGGGTTTGTAATAGTATGCTGAGCTGCAGGAAGAGAAATAAAAGCCAAAGTTTTTGTTAAGTATGAAAAATTGTAAGGTGAAAATGTATGAAAATGTATGAAAAAAAAATCACACATACATTGAAAGCACTGAAGCATGTAAGTACACACATATACACAAACAGATACACACACACAAGCACACACACACACAAGCACACACACACACACACACACACACACACACACACACACTACCTGTTCTTATGAATGTGGGGGCACCAGGAAATGACTTTCTCTTGTAAAGTTGAAGTTAACAGGACAGGGAAAAGTAATTAACTGGGCAAATAGAGCTAAGCCATGTTACTGATTAATTTACAAAACAATTAACTTTCCACTTAAAATTCAAATTAACATTCTGTCTGCCTTAGGCAACCAATGTTTGCAAATTTTAATAGGGTTAGACATTAAGTGCCTTACTTAAAGCCAACTTTAGACCACATTGGTAAGACTATTATTGGAATATGCAGTGCATAGCATTTTTAAGTTTTAGTTATTGGGGGGGTAGGCATAAATGAATGCAATATATTACATCATACTGTACTTGTGAATTTTTTTTTGGGGGGACATTGTCTCCCAAGTAGTGATCAAGAAGTCCAGATGTCTCTTCCGGTGATTCTTGACCAAACAGGCCAGCAATTCAATGTGTGGGCTCAACATCACAGTGCTCCTTGGGCACTGCATTCTGGGGATTACTTGGGCCACCCGTTTAGTTGCTCAATTTCTCTAGTGTTTTCTGTGGTTATTTTCAGGGACCATGTGGTACCTGGGATCAAACTGGAATTGTTTGCATGCAAATCATGCGACTTTACCCCTGTACTAGGAATGAGAGCATAGGGCACCAAAAGTTCAAATTCTGGGGTTGGAGTGATAGCACAGTGGGTAGGGCGTTTGCCTTGCACATGAACAACCCGGGTTCGATTCCCAGCATCCCATATGGTCCCCTGAGCACTACCAGGAGCAATTCCTGAGTGCAGAGACAGGAGTAATCCCTGAGCATTGCCAGGTGTGACCCAAAAAGCAAAATAAATAAATAAATAGATAGATAAATAAATAAATATAAAAGTTCAAATTCTTCTCAAATATATACCACAGTCATCAAATTTGTGTAAATCTCATAAAATACCTCCTGAACATTCTCAAGTGTCCAACAGGTATGCTGTGCTCAAGGTACTTCAAGACCTCAAGCATCAAGAAAAAGGCACTGTCTCTGCTCTCCTTGAGTTTATAGATTTGGAGTTGTGGGTCAATTAGTTGTCTTCTTAAACCAAGTCATTAAAATAACAATACAAAAGTCAGTTCGTACCATTATGACTTTAATGAGATTCAATTTGTCTATTCCAGCAGGTAAGCAACAGGAGATACCCTCGACCTGAATGTTTATGCTCATCAAAAAAGTTGCACCAATACGACCAGGTAAATTTTTGGATCTTTTAGGAGCGTGTGTATATATTTACGTTTCCTGGGATCAGAACACTGTAGAGTCTGATCTCAGAAGAACAACTCCCCTGCTTCCCATCCCCCACATGGGCTTAGAATTCTAGAAATAGTAGGTAACGGTGAACTGAACAGAGTAAGGGTTTCTGCTGTGCTTCTGATCGTAACGTTTATATTGAAAACACCAACATTCACCACACAGATAGGTAAGACTTATCTTCACCACATAAGAAATTGCTTCTATGTTATAAGTCTCACAATGAGAGATGCTATCGGTGCTCGCTCGAACAAATCGATGAGCAACGAGGTGACAGTGACAGTGATGTTATAAATGAAATTCAACCCTCCTTGAAAAGATTTTCCAAGCACCTGTGAATGCATAGCAGAGGTGAGTGGACAATTAGAGTTTTCTGGTCCATTTATCCAGCTGCCTCTTCATCTTGTCTTTCCTTCCTTCTGTTCATTGTTTCTGATAGATCCTACACTGGGAACCTGGGTGTGATTATTAAACTGAGTTCTGGAAGTCCCTCTGAGATCATTTCATCTATCCTTGTAGAATCTTGAACTCACTAACAACGTTTTATCTCATCTTTGGATTTCTACATTGGGTGGGCCCGTGCTTGGGTGTCCTTTGAGGGGTAGAATTTGGAACAGAGAAGTGTGCTTTTTGTTCACAGAAGTAGGATGAGAAATTTGACCTAGAATATGTTTAAATGATTGTCTGATGCGTCCAAATTAGTCTCTAAATGCGGAGACTAAGGGTCTATGGAGAAAAAACCATATCTGTTAGACTTGTCCTTGCAGCAAAGAACTTGAATAGAAATCACTTGATTCAAAATATTATACAATATTGGAATTTCTATGTTCCAGTTCTTGACATTTTCTTGGTGACTCTGGGTATAAATAAGACACTGTAGTCAGGGAACATAATGATTTTTTGTTCACATCTGTCATGGTCACTGTCACTGTCATCCCATTGCTTATCAATTTGCTCAAGCAGGCACCAGTAATGTCTCCATTGTGAGACTTGTTGTTACTGTTTATGGCATATGCAGTACACCATGGGTAGCTTGCCAGGCTCTGCCGTGTAGGCGAGATACTCTTGGTAGCTTGCTGGGCTCTCTGAGAGGAGCGGAGGTATTGAACCCGGGTCGGCTGCATGCAAGGCAAACACCCTGCCCACTGTGCTATCGCTCCTGCCCAGATTTTTATGTTAGTCTATAATTTTTCCATTGTTGCTTTTCCCTAATAGAATGGAGAAAATGACTCTATCTTGTTCAAAAATGTATCTCCAACTACAAGGATACTTACAAGTAAATGAATAGCATAATTCAAGAAAAGGTTCTTTGAGTGTGCAGAATTGTTCATTGATGCCACATGCAAATTATGTAACCATTCTAGCCTTTTTTTTCAGGTAACTAGCTTACCTGAATAATCAGTTCAACTTGAATCAGTTGAAACTAAGTAATCAGTCATTTTAGACTGCAGCAGCCCTTCAATGCCCATTTAGCTGAGAGGTAAAGACAATATACCAGTGGGTCCATGCATTATTTTTTTCAGATTTAAGGTTGTTTTTGTCTTGTTTTCTGTGCAGAGAGTCTCTTGCCTTAGCCCCTGGCTGTCTTCTCCGGGGCCCCTTGAAGGGGGTAGGATCCAGCTTCCCTGCCTGCCCTGAGCAGTGCTCCTGTAGCCGAAGACCTCTGGAGCCTAGCCACAGCCGTGCTCAAGGCCCCTCTCCACACGTTTGGATGAGCCACATGCATGAAGGTACTGGCAGAGGAACCCACGTGTGTGGGAACCAGGGCTGAGACCTCAAAGCCTGCTCGGATCGGGACTGGGCCTCTTCTACCCCGATTTCCCATTTTCCAGTAGCTAGGTGGTCACACCCAGGGACTACCCTGGGCGCCGTGTAATCCCACCAACGGCCAACATCCAGAAACTTAAAACCAAGCTTCTCATCCACTCGACATCTTATAGCTTAGTTCTCCCTCTGGGAGAACCTGGCAAGCTACTGAGAGCTTCCTGCCCACATGGGAGAGCCTCACGAACTCCCCACGGTGTATTCATTAACCAAAACCAGTAAGAATGCTGGGTCTCATTTTCCTGACCCTGAAAGAGTCTTTAATGCAGCATCGTTTGGAAGGATGAGTATAGAGAGTCTTCTAAAATCTCAGGGCTAGGATGAATGGAGACGTTACTGAGACCGCTTGAAAAATTCGACGATTGATGATGATGATGATTATGATGATGATGATGATGATGATGATAATGATGATGACGATGATTTGTCTTCTTTTGTGTGTGTGGTATGAAAAATTGTCTTTACATTTCTCTAGTGCTTCCTGAAAATAGATTCTTTTCTTATTTAATCTGCTTTGCTTTTCTCTTCTCCTTCACAAATCCCTGTTTTCTACAAGTTACTGTTTTTACAATTTACTGTTATTATTAAGATCTCTCTCCAATAGCACACTAAATATCTGATTATTAGTTTTGTTTAATATAATATTAATAGGCATTCAATGTCTGAATGCAAGATTGTATCTCAGTAGAAAACCAGTAGGACCATTCTGTTGTACAAGAAGAGAGATATCCAGGACATCGGCAACTATTGCCCAATCTGCCTGCTGTCCGTCGTCTACAAGTTGTTCACTCGAGTCAGCCTGAATAGAATAGGCAGAACACTATACAAAGGACAACCATGCAAGCAAGCCGGGTTCCGAAGGGGATTCAGCACGATAGTCCATATCTACACAGTAAACAAACTCATTGAAGTTTCGAGAGAGTTCAAGATGCCGCTCTGTCTAACGTTCATCGACTTAAAGAAGGCCTTCGATTCTGTTGAGACTGAAGCAGTCATCAAAGCCCTGGCCAAACAGGGCATTCAAACTCAGTATATCAAAATCCTCCATGAGCTGTATTATGGATTCGACACGAGGATCTCACCATTCTACAAGGAAGTGATCATTGATGTAAAGAGAGGGGTGCGGCAGGGTGATACCATTTCACCGAAACTCTTCAGTGCCACCCTCAAAAACATCATGCGATGACTGGAATGGGGAGGAATGGGAGTGAAGATAGACAGTAGGCAATTACATCATCTCTGCTTCACTGATGACATCATTCTCATAACACCAAACATTAGCCAGGGGCACAAATGCTGGCCTACTTGGACCACGAGTGTGAAAAGGTCGGATTGCAGCTGAATCTCAACAAGACAATGCTCATGAAAAACGAACTAGTTCCTGAAGCTCCATTTGCTCTCAATGGAACGAACATCTCCAAATGCAGCAGCTATCTGTACCTGGGTTGAGAAATCAACATGAGGAACATTGTTTCCAGAACTGCGCAGGAGGAAAAGAGCAGCATGGAATGCTTTCAAGAGCGTCGAAGAAGTGGTTAAGAGGACAAAGAACCTCCGACTTTGGGCACACCTTTTCAATTCCACTGTTCTTCCTGCACTAACATATGTCTCAGAGACTTGGGCCATATGCAAACAGGATGAGAACACTATTCGGGTATCCCAGAGAAGAATCGAAAGAGCTATGCTAGGAGTATCACATCTCACTCAAGTGAGAGAAGGAATCCGGAGTTCTGACCTCCGTCGACAGTCAAGAATCAGGGATGCTGTCTCATTTTCGAAGGCATCAAAAATCAGATGGGCCTGTCATGTAATGCGATTCAGAGATGACAACTGTACTAGAGCTGTTACCGAATGGATTCCATGGGATGTCAGAAGACCGCATGGCCACCCACCAACTAGATGGTCAGATTTCGTCCTCAAATCCCTGAATGAATGATTTGAGACTCTTCCTGTTCCTGGAGCAAGCAGATATCATTGGGCTGCACTAGCATGGGACAGGGACAAATGGAGATGTTATTGGCACTCGCTTGAGCAAATCAAAGATCAACTGGACAACAAGTGATACAAGTGAATATTAATATTCTGGATTGCCAGTTATATTTTTATTCATAAAATTGCCAAGAAAAATTAGAGAAATTGTGTTATAAACTATTGAGCTATCAGTCAAAATTAAAGTATACACATTTAATCTTAGAAAAAAACATGTATATGTTTACATTTGTGTTATTTGATACTAGAAAAGTAAAATATATCTTCCTACTACTCTAAGGAGTTATTCTGTTTTTTGGGAAGGACTTTAGTCTTCTGGATTCTTTTAGTTGGAAGTTTTATAAGTTAATGGTGTTACCAGGGAGAGATTTTAAAGTACTTAAATAACAACCTCAAGTGCACTGGCCAATCTTTCTCAGTTTGCCTTGTGCTTCATAATGTGTGAGTGACCGGTTTGAGATTCAGTAAACTAACTTATGGATGAAACAAACATGACTTTATTTGAAATTATTGTAAATTTGCCAGGATATCTATTTGTGTGTTTTACCTCTTTTTTTCACCTTTTTGCAAAAAAATTTTTTTAAAAGTTTTTCCTTTCTGTCACATTTTATTTCAAGTGCAATGGTATCTGAACAACTCTATTTAGAACTAGAAAAAACGTGTTTTAAGATATATATTTCTGATATCTTAAATTGTGGCTAGTAGCTTGCTTTGGGATGGTTACTGAAACATAGATATGTACATTGGAAGAAATGCAAAGAACCATCATGGAAGAGTTATGAGATTTTGTTGAACTCTCTGTGGGTTAATTATTGTACATGAGAAAGTGTCCATGAGACACCAAGAAAGTACAGTTTTGTGTGCTGTATTCAATATTATTGATACGTAGCACTGCACTGTATCAGTGTCACCCCATTGTTCATCAATTTGCTCGAATGGGCACCAGTAACGTCTTCATTGTGAGACTTGTTACAGTTTTTGGCATATCGAATACACCACAGGGAGCTTGTCAGTCTCTGCCTTGCAGGTAGAATACACTCAGTGGCTTGCCGGACTCTCCGAGAGGGGCAGAGGAATGGAATTTGGGGCAGTCATGTGTGCAAGTCAAATGGCCTACCCACTATGTTATTGCTCCAGTCCATTAATATGTGTATTATTAAAATATATTATAAATATATGTATTTAATATTCAATCCAATTTCTACAGTTCTTTTGACATTTAGATTCCACTCAAATGAACTTTCATGATCTTTTGGCGCATGTCAAAAGCATTGCATGTACTACTACATTTCTTAATTTGAAAATGAGAGATCTTGTTTGGTAGAGGTGCTGACATTAAACAAAAGTCCAGAGCAAATTTTACAAAGGAAGGGCTTTTCCATCACAGCAAAATCCACACCTAACTCTTTCCAACCTATGATAGGCAGCACCTGGAGAGGAATTTATCGGAAACAATCTGCAGCAGACCAAGGAACAATGCATACCATGCTTTGCTTTTCCAGATTATTGTCAAATATTTCATCTTAACACCTTTCACTCCGCTACTTATTCATGGGACTTTGTGACTTCACTCTGTCATCCTTCACTCCAGACTTGAATTCCCAATGACAGTGAGCCTTTTGTCAAATGTTGATTATTGCAAACGATGGAAGACCACCAACTAACTGCATTTCTACTTTGCTATTCATCTCTTAGTTTACAAAAGTTTCTTTCTAGCAGCAGTTCCAGTTATTCCATTTTGAGTAAGGATTCCAGTGACCTCTTTTAAGTAATTCATTTGTTTTCCTGTCTCTAATTCAACCAATGATCATTGACCTGGCACTACTCAAAGAAAGGCACTGAAAACTAAACCATGAAGACGACACAGTGCCTTCTTACCTCAAGGTAGTTCATGAATTACTTGGGAGTTAGTAGCTCAGTGAACATGACTCCTATTTGGCTCACCTTTCCAAATTGTTCTAAAGTCATGGACTGGTCTTCCAAAGATCTGCCTGGAGGATTCTGGGAGGGAAGACAAAAGAATTAAGCAGAAGAGGTGAAGATGGGAAACTTTTATCCCAGAGTTTGCCACATGGGGAACGTGGAGCTCTCTGTTCCAGTATAATCATGAAGTCATAAATCTGGGTTTTTGTAAAAATAAAATGTTTTGACTTGTCCAACAAAGTGGTTGATGGGGGAGAAAAGGAGCATGTGAGACACATTTGGTTCAAGGTTGGTCAGTTTCTAACCACTTGTCATGACCCAGTGACCTGCAGGTATTAATTGCCCTCAAGAAAGCTTTTTAGTTCAGTGGTCACTGAACTTACCTATGTTTCAAATTCTCTGTCAACACCAGGCAAGCAGAACCTGCTTGCTGCTGTTCCATGGAATGTCAGAAGAATTAATGACCCAGTTAAAGGCTTAGATCTCCTGGATAAAGGAACTGTGAAACACGCATTGTAATCTCTGTTGCTATTCCTCATATGTGCGTCTCTCTCTCTCTCTCTCTCTCTCTCTCTCTCTCTATATATATATATATATATATATATATATATATATATATATGAGGAGTGTGTAGTGGAAACAATTTAATATGAGCATCTAGCTTTCCTTCACTTAAATAACAAGTGTTATTTAAGGCATGAGCATTCTTGTTACTTGTAAACTACTTAGAGCATTGTGAAAAGCTCCTGAAGAAAATTGCAAATCTACTTGTACAAAGCATCCTCACTTGTAAAGGAAATCTCAATCATAATTTATGATCCATTCATGTGACTCTTTTCCCTTTTTCTATAAGTTGTAGGGACTCAAGTAGTGTTAAAAATATTTTAAAAATATTTTATACTTTAAATTTTAAATATTTTAGCACACGGCTGGCCGTGTGCTAAAATTCCTTGGTAGCAAACAGCATAGCAAACTTTTCCACTCCTGAAATGGAAAGTTTGTCTGGTAGCAGAGAGAGAAGGAGTGAGTGAGAACCCCTCCCTAGTCTTTTCACTGCTTACCAACTCCTAGAACAAGGAAGTGGATAGAACAACACTGACCTCTGCGAAGTCATTTTCCCTGCTTCTAGCAGATATTCTGTTTTGATAACATTGCTGGTCAAAGAAAGACTCACACAGCAGGCTTTCTCCTGTTCCCCTGGTTTGACTGGTGCTTAATAAGTAAAAGGTCCAAGATTCACCACCATCAAAGCAGTAGGTGAAGATATTCTCAGCTTCAACCTCATTGATTAAGGATTATAGGCTTTCCCAATGTTTCTCAAGTTTTCCAGAGAGACTTAGACAACCTCAATTCTCTAGAGGAAAAATTTATCCGTGCAGAATAAGTAATTATGTGATCATTTTTTATTATCCATAACATTTTAAAAAGTATTTGTTCTAAGAACACTCAATGAGAAAATTAAATTAACTAATATGTTTATTTTCACAAGAAATGCTGGTGGACTGGTTGGAGTTAAAATCATGGTGACAGGGACCGGAGCCATAGTTCAATGGGGAGATGGAGGGCATTTGCTTCACACGCTGTTAACCCTCAGCATCCCATATGGTCCCCCAAGCACTGCCAGGAGTAATTTCTGAGCATCGCTGGGTGTGACCAAAAGAATATATAAATAAATAAATAGATAAATAAAAAAGAAATAAAATCACAGTAACTGAATATCTGCTAACCTAACTGGAAACTTGTTGATCACTTAGGTTATAACATAAGAGTAAATAGAAGTTGTTGAGGTATTGGTTTTTAGATTAAACAAACACAGATTTCTTAAATGTTTTAAGTAAAGGTACTATGTGGCATTGCTCCCTATATATAACTGGTCACTGGTCACTGTTATCCCGTTGCTCATCGATTTGTTCGAGCGGGCACCAGTAACATCTCTCATTGAGAGACTTATTGTTACTGTTTTTGGCATATCCAATACTCACGGGTAGCTTGCCAGGCTCTGCCACGCGGGCTCCGTACTCTCGGTAGCTTGCCGGGCTCTCTGAGAGGGGCGGAGGAATCCAACACTGGTCAGCCGAGAGAAAGGCAAAATCCCAATCGCTATGCTATCGCTCCAGCCCCCTATATAAAAAACATGTAGCATTTATAGATTATATTTATAGTATAAAATATAATATTAATCATTTCATACTGTATTTTATATCATAATATATCGAAAGGGAGAGTGCTGGAACGACATATTCATCTTGCGGAATTTGGTATATGGGCAGGTGGACGTGGCTATCGAAGAGATCCAAGTAGAAGTCGTGGACAACCTTCTCCATTGCCCTTCTGGAAGATGTTATAGATCCATTAGAACATTGAAGGACAATCACTTTGGCCTGGTAGTTGGCAAAGGACAGGCAGGCATTGCGAATACTTTTCCCAGCTTCTGCGGCATTGGCCAACACTGCTGTTCTTCTCTCTTTGAGGTCTTCCTTTATAACTTCTCTGCACAGCTTTGGGAGCTCGGATGTTAGCATGTGATTGCCTGAGACTCACATCAAACCACATTGGCGAATGAGCTCGAGAGCTTCTGAAGACAGGCGTCTGTTTGTGGCTTTCCCACTCTGGGCATTTTTCATGCAATCATGGAGATGCTGAACCAGTCGATCGTATTCCTCATCGATGTTGTCAACGATGGCATCTTCCCACGTTGCTGCAATAGTGCCAAAGAACTCCCAGTTGGTATTCATTCTGGGAGTTCTCTTCTTAAACTTTGCAGCCCTTTCTCCCCACTCTCTGAGGTAAGTAAAATTTTGCATAAAGGAGACAGTGGTCTGATCCCATTTGGAATTTTGGGATAATAGCTACATCAGTCAGGCAAAACCGTTGATTGAATATGATGTGGCCAATTTCGTTGGGAACTGTCCACCAGACTCCTGTGTCCTATGTATATATGTTTAGATCTGGCCTTCTGGAACTACGAGTTAGTTACCATGGATGGTCTTGGTCAACACGATAAACTCAGACAGTCTCTCACCCTGTTCGTTCCATGAAACATGAGGCTGCCCACCTACAAGATGGTCAGACTTCTTTGTTAAGACTCTGAACAAGGGGCTGGAGCGATAGCACAGTGGGTAGGGCATTTGCCTTGCATGCGGCCGACCCGGGTTCAAATCCCAGCATCCCATATGGTCCCCCGAGCACTGCCAGGAGTAATTCCTGAGTGAATGAGCCAGGAGTAACCCCTGTGCATCGCTGGGTGTGACCCAAAAACAAACAAAAAGCAAACAAACAAAAGACCCTGAACGAACAGTTTGAACATGCTCCTTGTGTTCCAGGAGCGAGCAGATGCCATTGAGCTATACTAGTACGCAACAGGGATGAATGGAGATGTTACTGACACCTGCTCAAGCAAATCGATGAGCAACAGGATGACAAGTGATACAAGTGATACAAGTGATCAAAATATATCATATTATATATATATATATTTATCAATTGGAGAAATAAAAACTCTTCTCCATGTGCAAAATATATACAGTCCTGGGAATATATTATCTATAAAACCATGTATACATCATTGATACTTTCATCTAATGGTAATATCATGTTACTATTAATCACCCATTAAAACACAACATTCTGTGAGTGACAAAAAAAAAACCCAAACCTTTCCTAAGTTCTCCTAATAGAATTTGTTATGAAGCATGAGATATGATAAACCCAGTCTTGGAGATGATTCAGAAACTATTTTTTTTATTTTTTATTAGTGAATCACTGTGATGTACTGTTAAAAACTTATGAACTTTTGTGTTTGCATTTCACTCACACAGTGATTGTTTACCCATCTCTCCACCAGTGCCCATTCACCTCCACCAATGATCCCAGCATCCCTCTCATCAGAAATTATTTTAAAACATTTCATCAATTAAGAACACTAAGATAATTCAAAATTTTTGCGATAAATTGAAACAGAGTTAATATAATAATTTTTTTCAGTTTTCCCCTGAAATAAAATTTAATGGCATGAGAGTTTTATAGTATAGAACTGCTGTACCCAACATCTGAATGTGTTTGGTTCTAATGTGTTTCAAATATACATATTTATTTCAGGGCTAACTTATTTCACAGGGGTTCATTACCCTGGTTCAAATCAGACAGAATGAATTCGTAGTTAAGGGGCGTACGCCAAAATTTAAAAGTCTGAGTTCCACATACTAATTTTTTATTTTCTTAGCAGTGTTGGAGATCTTGTACAATTTTACAATTTCTGTCTCAACACTTAGACCTAACATTTTTTTGAGGTATTCGGTTACAACTTCATTAAAATTCCAGGCATACTGTCATTGTTATTTAAAAATAAAGAAGAGGGTTTTAAAGTGCATGACTCATTGTTTAAACTTGTGTCTTCTGTAAAATTGTGCCATGAATAATGCTTTCATTTGAATCCAATAACAAGGATGTAAATTTATAACTTTATGGAAAAAGATGCTATATATTGAAAAATGGCTTTGAATTTCCGGAATCTAATTAAGGTGACTTCCTTAAGAAACTATTATAGTGGCCAGACTGTTTCTAAATGATACGGAATGAGAATTAAGCTGCCATGGTCTTCTAACTGGCAATTAAAAATTAGTGGGAACATAGGTCAATGATACTGAACAGCAATGTGTTTCAGTGTGAAAATTCAAAGTGGGGCATAGCAGTTCGGAGATCAGGGTAGCAGTGACTCGGAGGGACCTGGGAGGTAGAGGGATGGTTCACTGCTGGTGAGTGTGGTATAGGAATAGTGTACACATGAAGCCCTACTATAGTTGTATAGCAAAATACAGTCCTTCAAATAAAAAAGTAAAGATTAAAAATAAAATAAAAAATAAAATAAAATAGAGACTTAAAAAAAGACCATTACCTTGCTATTAATGAATAAAGTGACTGATATATTTTTTTATTTCCTCAATTAGAATTTCTGTATAACTCAAAGTCAACCTTATCACCTTTGAGGAATGGAGTCATTCTAAAGTCATTTTAAAACCAAGCATTGTAATACATGATTTAAAAAAAAAAACAACAAGTGACAGAACGTCCTGACCCTGCAACAGGCTGTCTTCACCCGGGTAACTCCAAAGGAGATGGGTTGAGTTTCTTTCCCTCCCCACCCCAAGCAGCACCTCTGTAGCTGAAAACCCAATCATGCTCAAGGTCACTCTCCACAAGCTCAAAAGGGCCTCACCTATGACAGAACCTGCAGAAAAACCCAGGTATGCTGGGCCCGTGACTGAGATCTCCAAGCTTGTTCAGAGCAGGAATGGGCCTCCTTCCCCAGCTCCCCAGTTTTCCAGTAGTTTGGCAGTCAGACCTACAAACTGTCTCTGGCGCCATCAATGACCAAGTTTCAGAGACTATGAAATAAAGCTCCTGGAAGGGAGCAACACAGAGTGTCCTAGACCTCAATAATCTTACCCACTGATGTAACAAAAGTAGTACACATTTGTTTGGGTTTAACAAATATGTCTATAATCTCTTAGATAAGGGCTTAAAAGGCTCCAGGGTGAAATACAACAATCTTCACACACTTTTCTCCTGTGTTGGTGGGAAGGTGCATAGTGGTGGGATTGGTATTTGAATATTATTTGTAATGAAGTATTATGAACATTTTTATAAGAATAAAATATATATTTAAAACAGGCATTACAGTGTTAAATCTGTGCCTTTTTCCATGAGAGATATTATGACTTCCATTTTTTGTTTAATGGATTCACTTAGAATAAAAAGAATATATGATAGAGTTGGGACACCAGGCTAAGTCTTTGTTCCAGTGTCATATTTATCTACTTCTGTTTTAAATTCCAGTTCATCATAAAAAATTCATTGGTGGCATAGAGGTGTGCTATATGTATACATCTAAGTTAGAGAGCCAACAATACTATAAGCATAAGATCCAAACTGCAATAATCAAACTTAAAAATGGCCTGTGAAGGAGTCAGGCTGGGGGGCGGGGTGGAAGAGTACCTGGGGGCACACTGGAGAGAAGTCAATGATAGTGATGGGATTGGTTTTAGAACAAGACACACAAAACTCAACCATGAATAACTATAAATATCATGGTGAATTAATATTAAAACTTTTAATGTAGCACTGTTGTCCTGTTGTTCATTGATTTGCTTGAGCGGGCACCAGCAATGTAATTTAGTAAAAATCAAAATGGTTGGCATATTTTTGTGAGAGAATGTAGGCCACTCAACACATACAACTTATCAGCAAGCTATGAAATAATTTAATTATTAAAATTAATTTAAATAAGCATACAAAATCCTAAAATATACTTGAGTCCTATAATAGAGTCAGATTTGGAGCAGAGATATGTTGGTAATATATAAAAATAATAGAATATACATTTATATATGTCACAACAATATAATGCATAGAACAGTGAAATAGTACTAAGCTATTTCAGTTGGTAGAATTTGAGACTCTTAACCTCAGGGTAGTAAGACTGAACATCACAATGGACAAAACTTTCCTTTCTCGGGGCCAAGAAAGAGTAAAGTGGGCCGGGTACATGACTTGTATGAAGGTGACCTGAGTTCCAATCCCTTGTGCCCTGCATGATCCCCTGAATCCTACAGGTAGTAATCCCTGAGCAAAGAGACAGTGTAATCTTTTAGGACCTCTGTGTGTGACCTCAAACCAAAAACAAATACAAGCACGGTAAAAACATTGGGAGAAATGGGAAGGAAAAATGAGCCTATTAGACATCACAGAAAATATAGGTACAAGAGAAGTGAAACAGGTAGAAAGAAAACAGGGAGCTATAAATAGCTGAAGAATCCTGGAGTTTATTAATACTTTGCAGTAGTATTCTCAAATGTTGTCCTGTAGTAAAGACATTGGAACATGAAAAATTACACAGGATAGACTGATATTCAGGTGTCTTTAGACTTCACATAGCTTCCAAATATATGAAGTCGAATGGAATGTTTTTTCAAAGGAATAGATGGTTCTAGCATATTACTTTTGTTAGCATTGCTAATGACAGAGGGATATGTTTCTGAACCCTGAAAATGCTATGGGACTTCTTAAAATGAGAAATTACTGGTATTTTGATTTTCAGAACATAGCCAGATTCATATTTTCCAAAGAGCTCACGTTTTGCTTTGTGATTTTGGAAATTATTTCTTAAAACTAAGGCCATAGTTTTTTAGCAATTCTCAGTAATTTTATAGTTACTTCTATTTTTTTATAAATACTTAACTGGAAGCTCTTGTTAACTTATGGGTTACAATAACTAATTTTGAATAATATAGAAGGGGAGCTGGAGCGATAGCACAGTCGGCAGCGTGTTTGCCTTGCACGTGGCCGACCCGAGTTCAGTTCCTCTGCCCCTCTCGGAGAGCCCTGCAGGCTACTGAGAGTATCTCACTGCACGGCAGAGCCTGCCAAGCTACTGGGGATGTATTCGGTATGCAAAAACAATAACAACAAGTCACAATGGACACGTTACTTTTGTCTGCTCGAGCAAATCTATGAGCAACGGGATGACATGATAGTGATACAGTGAGTATAGAAGGGGAAAATACTTAATCTGGGTGGGATAGAAAGGAGAGAAATCCATTAGCTTTCCTTACTAGTGTTTTCTAAAAATGATGGAATTTGTTTCTTACTGCTTTTGGGAAGTTGAATGATTAATCATTCTTATTAGCACCTCCTTAGTATTAACATATTTAAGAGAGTTCACTTCATACATGAAAATACTCATTTTCTTTATTGACAAAGTTTTTAAGATCCATCAATGAGAAACACATCATGGTCACATAAAATAAGGTCACTGCCATCCCGTTGCTTATCAATTTGTTAGAGCGGGCACCAGTAACGTCTCTATTGAATAGCACAGCAGTTGGGTGTTAGCCTTTCATGAGGCCTGACCCGAGTTCAATTCCTCCACCCCTCTCGGAGAACCCGGCAAGGTACCCAGAGTATCGAGCCCGCGCAGCAGAGCCTGGCAAGCTACCCGTGCATATTGGATATGCCAAAATAAGGTCAGTATGCAAAATATTCCTGATTGTTGGTGGTCAGTTAAACATTGAAAACATATTTTATTCTTTTATGTTTTTAAAAATATTATAACAAAATATGTGTGATTTTTATTGGGAATAGAATATCAGAAAAAGTATGATTGAGAAGAGAATGCCAACCAGAATGTATCATTAATTAATGTTTATGAAAGAGCTAAGTGAATTAGAGACAAAAAACAATGGGCTTATGCAAGTCACATAATAAACGGATAAGAATGGCTTATTTGTATATTAAGAAAGAGAAATATTTAAGAGTAAATAGGCCCTTTTATATCTGAGCACATAAAATTAATTGTGACATGTACCTATATGCATATGTATTACAGATGTATATTGCATGTGCTATATTTATGTACACATTAAGGTAAATAGAGTAATCACTAATTTCATTTAAAGCAATATAAACTAATTAAGCAGCATAAAGTACATAGGTTAAGGACTGAGAAGCAGTGCTTAAGCTATAAAAAGATTCCAAACAAATGCTCACACAGAATTTCAAACTGAAGGCAGCATTTTTTTCTAAGTTATTTAACAGAAAAAAAAAGTTCTACATTGACAATCATGTTGCATAGAGAAAGGGGAAATTTTAGGTACCCAATTTATGAAAAGGAATAAAAGTAGATTGCAAATAAACATATTGAAACAATGTCAAAACAACCCCAAATCCCTCTGCATTCTCCAATGGTCATAAGGGGTTCTTATGTGAGAGAGGATTTATTTCAAGGAGGAATAAGCTCACATATATAACAAAAATCAAGTTTTCACCCTTGGAACAAGACAGAGTTCTTATGAAAGTGAATAGTCATTAAGGGTGGGTTAAGATGGCGTAAGAAGGTGCCTCTCTGACATTTATAGTGAGGTGAGTAGCTATAATTAGAGTGACACAGATTGGGTGAGTAATGGGGAAAGCAAGATGACGCTGGCAACAGATTGACCTTCGCAGCTCAGGATCCCTTATTATTAAATAACTTTTCCCACAGCTGTTTCCTTGGCACAATCTTAAATAATGTTAGCTTTGTAAAAGATCAAATATTTTCGGTGGGGTAACAACCAAATTTTGCTCCTACCAAGAATAGAATGAATGTTTATGTTTAGATTGTTATTACTCTGTGAAATGGGAAAGTCATATTATTCTCACTTCCAAAAAGACTTCCTAGCAAAGGGCTTGTTATAACCACATCTGCACTTTCTCCCTGGTATGAATTCCTACCAAAAATATTAAAACAGTGGGTTTAGTTAGGAAGGACATATATTCATCACAGGCAAGATCAGAATTTCTTAGAGGCATAAAATCGAGGATGAATTTCTAGTTCTTTTCTCACAACTTAATAAAATAATGAGCAAATATACAAGAAAGACCAAGATTTAGCAATAAAAATTCCAAGGATAGCAACAGAGACATTTGTGATTAACTGTAAGAAGAATAAATCTGTGATTCAGCTGAGGGAATGTTTGCTTAATAACTACCACTATGGATTTTTTCATTTTTCACGAAGCTCAATGGAAGATTCCATAATCTCTATGTATCCTTTTATAGAACTATACTATGCATAAATGTATAAACCATACAACAATTCCATTGAAAATATAATAATCCACTATTTGACAGTAAAATTGAGACTGTGCCTTCCTACTCTTGAACTTTGCCTATGACTTTGCTACAAACATATTCCTCACATGTGGTTGTCTTCATTTGCTTTCTAAGAAATAAATGTGGTTTTCTCTAAGTACCGTAAATGTGCACTGGAAACTTGTAGTTTCCTGACTCTGCTCTGAACATTAGAGAATTCGTTTTTGAGTAGGAGAGTTTGTTTGAGTATGAGCATTTTTTTGAGTAGAAGAGTGCTATTTATTTTTATAAAAAAGAGTGTTGTTTTAACATAGCTTTCAGGAAAAAAATTCACAAAAGTATAGGTGTCAGTTTGCTTTCTATTTTCACTAGAATTCATGATCAATTGCTATTCTTTATTCAGAACATTCTATGTGCCAGTGACTATATGCAGTTGTGTCTCACATCACAATTAGTTAAATTGCCTCCATATCCTAAGAATAATTTATCTTGCTGTTATCACCTATTTTCAAAGAGAAAAACAGAAACTTGAAAATCTCAGTAACTTACTTAAAACTGTATGGAATGTATGTGGTTTTCAAGTATTTGTACCCAGGAGACTACCTTCTCATGGCCTCTTTTGTTTTTGCAGAGAAGTGGTAACTTGGGAATAATTTAGAGGTCCTTTTGCTTATTCTATTACTAATATCATGAAAAATTTTCACATACTTCCAGATGGTTATATAGATGACATCTCTGTCTCTCTCGGTATCACTCTCTCAGGATATTGCTAAATATCATACCTGGAAAGAAACATAAATATCTTTTTTCAACCTTATAATAAATACTCAGTGAGGTGTTTTGGTAGATTTTATCTTATAAGGAAAACAAGTTGGTTGACTAAATTTTGAATAGAGTAAATAATTTTTATAAAACCATACAACTGATAATGGCTAATTTTTGATTAACACAAATCCATAGAGTTCACACAAGATATAGATTTTCCTTCAAATAATGCTCATTTGTCTCATTTGTAAAGTACTAACTTCATGAGATATTCTTAACTCATGAGAAGCTTCAACATAATGAGCAAATACTAGTAAACTAGTGAACACGGAACCACCTGCAAGAAGGAATTAGAGACAACTGTCTTAATCACAGAAACGATCGGCTCATTTGCCATCAGTGAGGCCCCTGTGATGACAGTGTACTTTAAAAGCAGTAATATCCCTAGTGTTTATTCAAGTTATAGAGAAGATTGATCTATCTGTGTTCCATCATGTTTGTCAAGGGAGTTGATGACTTGAACTTGGCAAATCAGGGTCATTGATGGAATGGAGAAAGTAATCAATATGAAAAATATTTGCTGCATTTCTGCTATCAAACATAAGCGGCTTATTGTTTAGCCTCTCAAATTGAGATATTATGTATAACCAGGAAATGCACAGTGATGAGATAAGACTGAGGAGAGAGAGCGTGATGACCAGAGAGGGACTTCCTGGGTGGTCAACATTTTCAGACTTTAGAGAAGTAGTATGAAACATCCTAACTGGTGACTTTAAATACTATTTCATATACTGCCACAAATACATGACAGGATAGAGATTGGGGAATTTTTATTAACGGAAACCAATGCTGGATGTTTCTAAAAATTTTCATCGTAGCCCTGGCATTTTTGCCTACGATATCATGTTTCTACTTTCCAGGATATATCTTTTTCAGAGTCTCATAGAAGAAGCCAAGAAGCGTTGACTTAGCATTTGGGGGTAAATGGGAATTTTGAAGTAGGATATGGGTTTTTCGTTTCTTTATTTGAAATTATTGTTGAAGTTTAAGTAGGGTGTTTATAATCATTGTATCACTGCTATCTCATTGTTCATCGATTTGGTTGAGCAGACACCAGTAACGTCTCCATTCGTCGCAGCCCTGAGATTTTAGCAGTCTCTCCTTACTCATTCTTCTCAATGGTGCCATATTGGAGGATTTTTCAGGGTCACGGGAATGAGACCTGTTATTGTTACTATTTTTGGCATATTGGATACGCAACAGGTAGCTCGCTAAACTCTGCTGTGTGGCGGGATACTCTGAATGTATAGAAGAGAATAAAAGTACATTAAAACCAAACACGTGTGTTTTTAATAGAGTTAACATTTAGGATATATCAGAACACATCACCACCACCAAGTTACCTAATACTCTCCTTGCATTATTGCTGCTAGCCTAATTCTTCATTCCCCCTTCACTTACCCCTCACAACTCACTATGTTGCCTGCTTTATGGTCTAGAACCAAGAGTCTATCATTATTCATTATGTTCAATCCCCTTGTGTTGCCTCTCTCTCTATCTATAAAATCATCCAGTATTTATTCCCTCTCTGACTTATTTCCCTAAACATGATACCCACTAGTTCCATCCAAGTTGCAGCAAGTTGCAAGACTCCATATTTTCTTTGAACAAAACCAACGAGGACACAAACATCAATGGGGGAGATTTAAATAGCTCTAGAAGAGTGGGAACCTGTTGTGGTTGTGTTGCTTCAGATAAATTTGTAGAGTTTTTAGTAACTCCATAGATTTAGTTCTTTTAGATAGGTTACAAGCAACTGAAGATACAGGCTTGACCACCTGAAGAAGAATGCTCACCGCTGACCTATTCATGAAGCTTACATTTTCAGAACCAAACTGGAGAAAGCAGATGGCAAAAGAAGATTCCTCTTATTCCCTACTGCCAAAGCAACAATGCCCAGTGCTGCTGTAGTTTTCAAGAAATGGCACAACAACTTTGTGGATCTACAGCTTTAATTTTAGAAAAGATCCAGTCTCTTATGCAGGCACCCCTCTGAGTTTGTCTGGATAAGTCAGTATCTGTGTCTCTATTATTTCTGAAGAAAGCAAGCGGAGAACCAGTTTGGATTAGCAAGAAGACAAAGCACAGTGGAACTTCTGAGTTGTGTAAAGGAAATGCAAAATTTTCCTGAAATGCAAGACAATGTTTTCACTTCAGGTAGTTACAGGAAAGAGGACATTAGGTCTTATGAAGTTGCTGATATGGAAAATGAGAATTCTTTTGTGTGGTGTACCTCTCAGCTGAATTAATATACACTCAGAGGACGGTTTCCCAGTGTTCCATTAAGTAAAAATAATATCTCTCACTTAATCACTGTGAGTAGGTGGGGTCTCTGTGCTTCCATATGAATGAAGATAACTTCATCTGTCTTGAGGCAGACCCAGCTTCTTGAATGGTGGACTAACGGGGTTCGAAAGGTTTTACAGAGGGTAGGTGCTTGGATTGCACATGACTGACCTGGTTTGTTTCCCAGCATCCCATATGATCCTTTGAGTATCACCTGGAGTAATTCTTGAGTGTAGATCCAGGAGTAACTTCTGGACATTGATGAGTGTGGCCCCCAAACCAAAACCAATGAAAAGAAAAAGAAAATAATAGAAAAAAAATGTGGGCAAAATAAGGCAGACACATGACTCACCCAAAGCTTTTTTTTCTGATGATGGTCCATTGCTAACATTAGTTATTATTGTATTAAAGTATGATTATCTGTCTGCTCCGAATGAAGTAATTAAGTATGAAGAAAAGTAAGACAAATACTTTTCAAAACAGCATAGAGGTGAGAGAACTGAAACTAAGGATAAGTGTCCTGATTGGACGGCAGTGATAGCACAGCGGGTAGGGCATTTTCCTGGCACACGGCTGACCCAGGTTCAATTCCTCTGTCCCTTTTAGAGAGGCTGGTAAGCTACCGAGAGTACCCCGCCTGCATGGCAGAGCCTGGCAAGCTACCCATGGTGTATTTGTTATGCCAAAAACAGTAACAACAAGTCTCACAATGGAGACGTTACTGGTGCTGGCTTGAGCAAATCAATGAACAACAACGGGACAGTGCTACAATGCTACAGTCCTGATTAAATGAACTCAGTAAAAAATACCTACTTACTTACTTCAAGGACACCTTTAGTATATTAATATAGTAGTCACTATAATAATAACATGTTGGCATAAGTGAGAAATCATGGAGTTGAAAGAACATTTTATGAAAGGGGGTCATGGGGAGCTACACCATGTGGTGCTCAGGGCTTACTCCTGACTTTGTGCTCAGGGATCTCTTGGCTGAGCTTAGGTGACAATATGGGGTGCTTAGGCTCAAACCAAAGTGGGCTGTATGCAAAACAAGCACCCCCCTCCCTCATACACTGTCTTTTTGGCTCCTGACAGAACTCTTTCTTAGATAACATACTACACGTGTGCTCAGAAGATAATTTCAAAGAAAGGATAATAAAGTAAAATATCTGTATTCTAGTCCTTTCTAATACTTTTCATTTTCTTACAATTATAAACTAATATTGTTCCTGCTCAATTCTTAAAAAGCCTTTCCTTTAATGAAAGCTCTTACTTTTATCCGTATTATGAGCAGGTATTTTCACCTTAGATTTTACGATGTATTATGCAACACATCATTAAAAATATATTTTATTCTTCTCCATAGTTTTTGTTCAGAACAGTAATTCACTTTTCCGATGCTAAAATATGAAGACCATTTCAAAGGAGAGAAAACCTAACAAAAACTTCAGAATTGGAGATGACCTGAAAAGTAACATATGCATTTGGATTAACTAAGCAGAATCATCAAATTTGTCACAAGATGCAATAAAGTCATTAGGAGA
The DNA here is from genome assembly GCF_027595985.1 of Sorex araneus. NCBI lineage: Eukaryota > Metazoa > Chordata > Mammalia > Eulipotyphla > Soricidae > Sorex > Sorex araneus. Next base: position 194,136,783 of record NC_073303.1, read on the forward strand.
CCCCCTTAGAGTGTAAATGCTGGATAGGTATCCTACTAAGACTTTATTCATTTGATTATTCCCTTAACCGCTACCTGCAGAGAACACAAATTGATATTTTCATTGAAGTCATTCCTGATGAATAGAGGCCATTTCAAAACAGGACACTGAGTGGCATAAATCTGCAAATTTACAGGGTCTGACACATTCATCTGTAACATACAATAAGCCAACCAGATCTTCCCAAATCTCAAAAGGCAGAGACACATTTTTCTATGCAAGTAATTTTAAACTAAAACAAGTAGAGTCTAAGAGAGCAGTGCTTAGTATTGATGTTCACTTAGTTCAAGCTGTCCTCAGCATGGACAACGCCATGCTGTCCAACTCCAATAAAAATGCAACAAGCTTTGCTTTGCTTTCGTCGTTATGGAACCTTTTAATTACCACGAAAGACACTCTCTTGTTTCATTAACTGACATCTACTCAAAACTTGGCTGACTTGCTGATCTATTGGTGTAGGGGTCTCTCATGGATTTCAAATATTTGTGAATAAAGATAGAAAATACATTTGCATATGGTGACACTTCCTTTCCTTAAACTTGCAAAATTTTATGCCAGTTGATTTAACCCACTAATTACAGATTTGGCCTCAGAATGCCAGTTAGACTAATTGGACAATAACGGTTTTGCTTTATGACATTGGGTTGTCATGCTTGATCTAAACTGTAAAAGGTTAAGAGATATGAGAACTGTGTTTTGGCGTCAACCAGTCTAAAAGTGGGTGTCTGGCACCAAGAACCAGAATCATGACATTCAAGTTCAATGAAGCCAAAGTCCTAGAACTCCAAGGTGATAATTAGTTGGGGTACCCTCAAGAGTACCAAAATTTAGCTCTGAAAATCAGATAGAGTCCTCCTGATGGCAAAATATTTTTTTTTCAAAAATCTAATGCAATGCTCAGAGTCCTGACTGTTGCCAACCCTACATGTCATGGTTTTTTGTTACGTCTGGTCGTAAATCATATCTGAAAAAAACTATGCTCCTTTTTTAGTAGACAGATGTGTAAGAAACCTCACATTTGAGCATAAAGAAAACAAATTTTAAAAGTGTTTAGTGTCAACCATGGAGGAAAAATGTCTTTATCTTTAGGGTTGTGAAGAGCCCAGGGTTCTCTCATCACTCACCATTCGCATTTGGTGTCTTGCTAAGATAACCTAGCTAGAAGGACAATAACAGCTCTACAGACAAGTCAAATGTCCTCCTAAATAAAAAACCAAACAGGATGAGTGTAGAATTTCCAGTTGCATTTTCTCATACCTGGAATGATTGTATTTGAGAGATAAAAATTTCTTTAACACAGACAATGCAATTTTTTTGTTCAGCCAGGATTTTAGGGATACTATATGCCTATCAAAAATAAACCCTTTATTGGGGCTGGAGCGATAGCACAGCAGGTAGGGCATTTGCCTTGCACGCAGCCAACCCGGGTTCGATTCCCAGCATCCCATATGGTCCCCTGAGCACCACCAGTGGTAAGTCCTGAGTGCAGACCCAGCAGTAACCCCTGTGCATTGCCAGGTGTGACCCAAAAAGCAAATAAATAAATAAATAAATAAATAAATAAATAAATAAATAAATAAATAGACCCTCTATTTTAAATAATCAACATAGATTTTTCTTTTGTTTTCTATTTTAAAAATATTTTATTTAATCACTGTGAGGTACTTAAAAGCTTTTATGTTTGATTTTTAGTCATACAGTAATCAAACACCCATCCCTCCACCAGTGCACATTCCCCACCACCAATGTCCCCAGTATATTCCCCCTTTCCCACCCTTCCCCTGCTTCCATGGCAGACAATATTCCCCACTCTCTCTCTCTCTCTACTTTGGGCCATGATGGCTTGCAACACAGACACTGAGAGGTCATCTAGATTTTTCCCCTGTTGATAATATCTGCTCCAACTTCACACACAACTGGAAGTATGTGATGGGGAGAGGAAGGGGCAGCTAATTATAATTCAATCTGGGTTTCTTTCTCTAGGCAGCTCTCAGCCTTACATGGGCTTAGGGATCATCTTTTCACTCAAAGTACTCGCAGTGCACAAGGTATGCTCCCTGCTCTGTGCTCACGTGTCATGCCCCATGGTGTTTAGGGATCCATGTGGTACTAGGAATCAAATATGGTACTCCAGCTTGCAAAAGTTCAGTGATCTATATCATTGGTCCCTCAGCCTTAACACTATAAAAATTTTGTTTCTTTGGAGCTGGAACAATAGCTACAGTGGATAAGACATTTGTCTTGCTTGCTGCTCTCTTGGTTTTGCTGGTTTTGATCCTGGTAACTCAGATGGTCCCCATAGCACCATCAGGAATAATCCCTGAGCAGCACGGGGTATGGCCCCAAATTTAAACAAATTAATGAATAAAGTTCTTTCCACATCCTTTATTCAGTGGCTATTATTTTATCAACACAAAATACTTTTCATTCACAGGTTATTAAAAATATTTCAAGGACATGCATGTCAATTTTATTTCATTATTTTTATGGTTATTACCTCTAACGTATGTTAAGTTTGTTATTATCTTTTCATACTTGTATTTTAGAAGATGCTGTGTCTAAGGAACAGAAGACCAGGGAAGCAATTTTAAAGGAAGGCCATACATAGGCTTGTCTTTTGTTCCTGCTGAAGCTTCTCACAGAGGGTGGTGGGTGGGTGGGTGGGTGGGTGGGTGGGGTTCCAGCCTTCTTGGAGTCTGCTGCTGGCTCCAGGTGAGGATCATTTCAGGCCTTTATTCCTGTGTTGTGTTTGCAACCTTGGCCCTATTGGCTTTAGTACTTGCCAGGAATTCCATTGCCATGGGTCTTTCCCTGTCTACTTACCTGCATCAGTGCTACCAGGCAGTGGAGAGGCCTTTTGTGTCCTGATGCAGAATGAATGTCCAGGTGTGGTTCCTAAGTCGGGATGTGATTCGTGATTCTGGTTCATGACATCACCACCTTAGTTCTGGAAAGATAATTAAAAAAGATGAACAAGACAGTGAAATAAAGGCTCTGCCAGAGGCATGTTCAATGGGTTTGTTGCACCAAGAACGCTCATTTTCCAGGTTAAAGGCCAAGGTTGATAAGTGGGTACCAGAGCAAGGCTACAGAGATCTATAAAGTTGTTTTGAGTTGTTGAGCTGATGACTGCTCATTTCAAAGGAACTTATCATGTTACAGGCTTTGTGCAGGTTGACCACAGAAAGTACAAGGTGATCTCAAGGAAATACATGAGTAACAGTGTCTTGAATGTTTTTTTATTTCCTTCATTCTCTCAATAAGCTATGATGTAATGGCATGATCCGGTTTAGAGCAGATCCCAGTACTTATGGTTTAATGCCCAGCAGCAGGAAAATTGCTTTTGAAGTTGACTAAGACTAGAGTTGTGTTTTAAATATTAACAACATTTTATTGAAAGTCTCGAATCAGCCTTTAGAGTAGAGTGTTTGCTTTGAGATGTGAGTTTGGGAGGGGAAGACAAAGAAAAAAATCTAATGAGAATTTGAATTAAAGTAGAGACTCATAAATTGTATTCCCAGAAACAATGGGTGAAATTGTTCATTGAAAAAAAAAAGTCAGCTATCCTTTAATGGATGCAGTTGTGTTTTTCTCTGAGGACATAATTCCATTCAGGCTGTATGTGTTGGACTGTTCCTATTAATTCTTGTGCTTGGCCTGTTATAAGGCAAAAACCTCCAGCTCTATACTATTGCCCCCTGTCAATATATACATATGTTAAAAAAAATCTGTGTGATAAGTATGGAGACTCTGAATAATGTGGTGTTACATCTGTAATATATTTCTGCGAAACATTCCACCTATGTCTTAGATAGGACAGTGGAGATAAAAAGGCATTCTTTAGCCACAAAGAACAAAGGATAGTCAGCTAAAAACTTTTCCAAGGGCTTAAAAACTTTCCAAGACCCCAAATTGTGAAAGAGTAGCAACTTTCTAAAAATGCTGAATTAATCCCTAAAGTTGTACAACTTGAAGCCTTTTCCTGGTATTTTTTTTTACCAGTCTATGAAATAGAAATGTGGTGAAAGAATATATTCTCTTCATGGGGCTGATTATCCATTTCCTCCCTCCTGCTGTCTTTCTACTAGACATGTGGCTACTCATTAGCCCCAGAGGGAGGGCTGGGGAGGGAGAGGGGAAAAGTCAAATTAGCTAATTAAGCAGCCCTGGCCAAAGTTTTGGTAGGAAGAGGCGGTTGAAACTAATGGCTAAAATGAGTCTGTTAGATTTAATGAAACTCTGAGCTTTTACTTCCCCATGACTATATGAAGAAATGAGAATTTGCTTTAATGTGCTTTTTAATAGTGTCCCATTTGACACAAACTCTTAGACACTTAACTCAACAATTAAAAGTTTGAAGGTACAGATGATGCTAAGGGAAACAGCACCCATTCAAACTTTAGGTGTTTATTCCCTGAGAAAGGCAAGATATGAAATCAAAAGTTACATGAGAAAGTCTATTTGCTTAATGAGAGAGTACATAGTGCTACAATTATGCACTAGAAAATACTATTTTTTGGTGTGTGTAGGTAGTAAGTAACATGGCAAATGTTCCTTATTTTTAGTTTGAGTTTATGAAAATAGACAATAGAGAGAACAACTTCTTCACCTAGTAGATTTATTCCCGCAATCATCCAATATGAAGTAGCACCTTCTAGAATGGAGACATTTTTAAAAACCAAGCATGATTGTGATCAAGGACCCCAAAATTGTATTGCTTAATTTACAAGCAAATTGATTGATAAGTAGTTTATTTTTTATTATTTTTTTAAAACTTTGTTTTCTTTTTTTTGGGGGGGGTCACACCCGGCAATGCACAGGGGTTATTCCTGGCTCATGCACTCAGGAATGACTCCTAGAGGTGCTTGGGGGACCATATGGAATGCTGGGAATAGCACCCGGGTAGGCCGCATGCAAGGCAAACACCTTACCCTCTGTGCTATGGCTCCAGCCCCAGCAAGTAATTTATTAAAGAATGAAAAACTTTTAAAAAAATGTCTCCAGAAGCAAACATTTGATTAAGGTAGTGCAATTAGTATACAAGTTTAGTCAACTGGCTTTGTTGGGGTGTCAATATATTTTAGTGATCATCTAGGTACGGTCTCTGGCATCTTGGTATCCATACTTGAATAGGTAAAACACCGGGAAAAAAGTTAAACAGCAATAGTTTAATGAGGCTTGAAAGGAAAAGTATGCACAATGGATAAATGACAAAAGAAAGATGAGTTTATATTGAACTAACAGAAAGGAATCACAGAGAAAATTATACTATGAAACAGCAACCACCCATCTCTGAAGTGGAAAAAATATATATGTATATATATATACATATATATAAACTTGGAGAAAAATTCATATTGTGGTTGACTCATTTATAGAAACAGCACAAAAATAGTAACCACATGGATCTATGAGGTAGTAAATTGTCAGAGCAGAAATGGGATATTAATGCACGGCTGTTAATACATGGTCGGTTGCTAGCAGATGGTTGATAGTTTAGCATTAGGTTGCTGATAACTGTCCTCTAAGGTCAAAATTTGTGCAAAATATCAAAATATCAATCAAGCTAATCATTTGATCTCTGAACCTAGAGAGTTAGGAGTTTGCAGCAGTTTGGTATCCCTTGTATCTTACTACTCTAATATGTTTATAATGCCAGGATATGAGATTTTTGATTTGTGAGAATGATCATTATAAGTTTTACACACTAGTCGTGAAAGAAGAATGAAATTGGGAACACACATTATTCATATCTCATCTATAATTATCATACCAGCCCTATGCTTCCAAGACAGCTTTATTATATAGCTGGATTCGTCAAAATTCTCCAGAAAACAAAGCCAATATGGTGTGTGTGTGTGTGTGTGTGTGTGTGTGTGTGTGTGTGTGTGTGTGTGTAGGCAGTGGGGAGAGAGAATGAGAGAAAAAGACAGGGAGAGAGAGAAAGAGAGCTTATATTATTATGGAATAGAGACTGACAAAGTTTAATGTTTGTATAAGTGTCTGTCATGTTAGAGACCCAGGCAAGAATTGATAGTGTAGCTTAAGTCTGAAAACAGTGTGAAGCAAGAATGGCCTCTTTACTGCGGGAATCTCAGTACTTCAGCTGATTGGATAAGGCCCACCCACATTAGCGGGGGTAATTTGGTCAGAGAGAAAGCTCAGTAGGTGGAGCAAGGCTTGCAAGCAGGAAAGCCAACTTTATGCCCCAGCACTTCCTGGTTTCCCTGGCAACAGCAGCACGACTCCTTAAACGTCATTCCACTGTGATCCCCCCGAATAAAACTATTACTAAATAGTTTTGAACTATTAAAAATATTATTCTGCATGTTTAATTGATTTCCATGTTACTCTCCCTGAAGACGTATCTCAGAAACACTGAGTTTGGTATTTTATCAAAATCCCTGGGCTCCATGACCTAGTCAAATTAATACGTATAGTTACCCAACACACTCACTCACATCCATACTTTCCAGTATAGAGCATCTGATTTGATCAGCTCGAAACTCAAATACAGAACACTGGCCTGGGGAGAGTTTTTCACCCGGAAGTCAGAGACCTGTGCGTTTCTCTATAATCCACTCTATATTGATAGCTGATACCTTTGTAGCGAAAGAACTAACTGCATTTCTAATAGATGTTCATGAATCCTAACAAAGAATGCAAAGAGCACTTCACTCAGACTTTCAGCAATTACCGCCGCCCCCGCCCAATGCAGCTCATGTTTGCATCCATGTCCTACACTCTCAAACGCTGCATCGGCTCAATATGAAAGGAGAATGTTCTAATTCACTTTTCCATGTTCTTATTTGTCTTTCAGGTATGCAACAAAATTCCAAATTGTTTCATTTGCTTAAATACTAGCTCAAGAAAATTTCCCTAAGCATTTCTTTCTTCTTTGAATGAAATGTTTAGTCTTATTACTCATTCGTCCATTCATTCATCTGTTGAAAATCTTCAAGTTTTCTTTTATATTTGAGTCTCATTTAAAATACTGAAACGAGTTGCTTTTCTATCCCTTTATCATATTAAATATACAAATTTCGCATTTAGATTTTTTTATTTTTTTCTGGTGGGGGAGTGGAGAAAGGCCCACACAGTGGTATCCAGGGCTCACTCTGGCTCTGTGCTCAGGGATTACTCCTGACTGTTCTGTTGGGAAATCTGCAGGATGGGTTGAACTAAAGGTTGAAGGCATACAACGCAAGATCCTTAACCCCTGTACAAACACCCAATACTTTCTTTTTAGTTTTAATTTTAATCACATGAAAAAATAAAATGACATGTCTTAAAATACCAATCTAATTAGAATTTATTCTGCTTTCTTAAAGTTTGAAATTACAAATTGAATAAATATTTTATTTTGGGGTAGTTTAAAAATACTAAAATTAACCAAGCCTCAGATCCATCTGTAATTTATTTTAGAGTATGGAATCTAATATTTTTCTAACAATTTTCTCCATGTATCTCAAATAAATTTATAAAATACTTGCTTATTTATTCCCATATTCTTATAAGATTAGTTTAACTAATTGTAAATATTTATATATGATGTAATTTCATTATTAGACTACTCTAAGCTCTGTCAGACACTATAAACAATAAACTTACATAGTACTGTAGTAGGTTACAAAATCAATATGCAGAAATCCATGGCATTTTTATATGTAAGCAATGAAGAGAAGAGAGAAAACTTTTAAAAATGTCTTATTTACAACTATAGCTCAAAGTCAAACTGATCTGGGAATCAGGTTAACAAAAAATATGAAAGAATTGTAGCACCATAGCACTGTAATCCCATTTTTCATGGATTTGCTCGAGTAGGCACCAGTAACGTCTCCATTGTGAGACTTGTTGTTACTGTTTTTGACATATCGAATATGCCATGGGTAGCTTGCCAGGCTCTGCCGTGCGGGCAGGATACTCTCAGAAGCATGCTTGGCTCTCCAAGAAGCACAGAGGAATCAAATCTGGTTTGGCTGCATGCAAGGCAAATGCCCTACCCGCTGTGCTATCGCTCCAGTCCTTACATGATATACCAACTAAAAATTAAAATAAAATAACCTACTAATAAAGTTATACTAATAGCTTAGAGATAGATTCTCAATTACATGGACAGCTAATCTCTGAAAAAGGACTATGAGTTTGAAACAGAGTAAGGAAAGCCTCTTCAACAAATGTCTTGGGAAAACTGGTCAGTCACATGTAAAAATAAATGAATTCAGATACTCGTCTCTCACAGTATGCTCAAACGTCAAAGCAAATGGATTATAATTCTTGTTATCAGACCAGAATCCATAGATTACACTAAGGAAAACAGAGGGAAGGCACTCTGTGACATTGGATCTAGAAGTATCTTCAATAAGTCAATGATACTTGCCAAAGAGATGAAAGCAAAATTAAACAAGTGGGACTACATCAAACTAAGAAGCACCTTCACTGCAAAAGAACTAATAATCAGAATAAAAAGATACCCCACGAACTGGGATAGAATATTTGCCTATCCATGATTTGATAAAGAGTTAACATTCAAGATACATAAAGCACTGGCAGAAATTTACAAGGGAAAAGCAATCAACCCCTTCAAAAAATGGGGGAAAGACATGAACAGAAACTTCCTCAAAGAAAACATACAGATGTCCACAAGATATCTGAAACAATGTCTGCATTATTTATCATCAGGGAAATGCAAATCAAAACAGCAGTGAGATACCATCGCACACCAGTGAGACTGGCCCACATCACAAAGAACCAAAATGACTAGAGTTGGTGGGAACGTGGAGCAAAAGGAGTCCCATCCATTGCTAATGAGAGCGTTGACTGGCTCAAACTTCTTGAAAAACATCATGAATACTTCTCAAAAAACTAAGAATTGAGCTTCCAAATGATCCAGCAATTTCACTTGTTGACATCTACCCCAATGACTAAATATCTCTATTCAGAAAAGATATTTGTACTCCTTCGTTCATTGCAACACTACACCGAATATCCCAGTTTATATACATATAATATATATATATACTATTCCATTGCATAGTACACACACATATATACATGTATATGTATATATGTATACATATATAGATGTGTGTATATATGTGTGTGTATTATGCAATGGAATATTAGCTGGCTATAAGAAAGGACAAAAATAATAAAATTTGCTGCTATGTGGGTGAATATAGAGATTATCCTGCTGAGAGAATTAATTCAGAAAAATATCCATGACATCTAGTGTATGAGGAATATAAAAAACATTATAAGGGAATAGCAAATGACAAAAGGCAGTAGAGCCTGAGCATAGAGTCTGAGTTCTGCTGTATAGAACTAATAAAAATAAATAGTTATTTGACTAAAATTGCACATATGTATATGTAAATACAAATAGGTCCATGTTTAATATATGTATCTATTAACATGTATATAGAGATTTTTTTCATTATCCATATCTATCTCCATGTTCATATCTATTTATTTATCTATATATCAATAGTTAACCATTCAAAGAAAATGCAGAGAGATTTTTTACTTGCCTATTCAATAACAATTTTTTGAGACGCTCATCAATGTCAGAAACATGGGAATTTCAAAATCAACATAATTGCCGTTTTGTTCTAGAAAAAAATATTCTTGAACAAAATTAGTAAACCCTTTCTATATCCCTGCATTGAGAATATGTGAGGAAATTCTTGCTAATGAATAAAATCATATGTCAGTGGAAGAGACCCTAGAAAATCATCTTTAGCTAAGTGACAATGAGCTATTTTTTTCTCTTAAACTGTTTATCCTTCCCCTTTTCTTCTTAGAAAAAGATAACAGCCTAGATAGATCTGATGCCTGCAAAGGTAGGTCTAGACAGATCTAGTAGATTTGGTGCTGAAGATAGAATAAATATCCAGAAGACAGGAGTAGAATGCCACAGGCTGGAGTTTAATCAGAGGCTGGAAGATCCTAAGTTTAAGTGACATCATTGGCAGTTCCATCAGTTCTGGCTTCCCCCTTCTCCCTCAGTCTTGTGGGAAAACAACTGTGTAGTTAAACCTGTGTCAGGTTTCTGATTCTGATGCTGAATGCAACTCTAATGAATGAATCTAGTTCTATTCAGGATATGGCAGTTTTTCTCTCACTGAAAATGGCAAATTTGTTATGCAAATCAGTTTTTTTGTCTTAAAAACTTCCATAAAATAACATAATACTTTACAGAGATGCTCTAATTTTAAAGATAAATCGAATTTAAATAAACCCATGCAGGATTTAATTTCTGCCATGAAACATCATGGGTCTACGCTATGGGCTTGTGGGTTATGATTGAGTACTGGCCTTTGTTCTAGGAATTTAAAAGTCTAGTGTTTTTTTTTTTTGTAAAAAAACAGGGTAGGAATAATTATGATACACTTTGATAAGTACAGTGAATATAATTTCCTCAATATTTAACCCAAGTTCTCAAATCAGTTTTTTTTAATCTCCTCTTTTTATTTTAAGGAAGCCTTATTAACTTACCCAGACTTGAATTTGTCTTTCATTTTCTCTCCCCTCATAAAAAATCCAAATTGAAGACTTATGTGGACAATGCATCTGTGTCCATTTATAACACTACTATTTGTGTTTGGTGATCCTTTAATATTTATAGTGCTGTTCTATTTAGGGAACTTCCATTAGTCTTTTCCTCCTTTCTACTTTTATACTTGCCACTGAAGTCATCTGTAAGAAATTTTTTTTAAAAACCACTACTTTTATTTTTCTCCTCAATGCTTTTAGCTCCCCATCATCTACCAAATAAATCTTCACTCTTGCACATCACTCAAAAGACCCTTCACCCTCCCAAGGCGTCTACAGCATAGGAACCAACCTCAAAGTTACACTGGTGCGTCCTAAACATGTCATGCTCCTTTAGACCTCAACCCATGTCACAGGAACCCTTCTTTCCCTTCTCTATGACTTGTGTTTTCCAACTGTGCCAATGAACAATCCATGTAAATGTTTTTTTTTTTTTTGCATTTGTTTTGAGAACATTTCCTGCTACCTTTTTCTAGCTCCAAATTTTCTTCTTTTCCCCCTGTGGTTTTCTAGCAAATATCCTTTCCTTCCATATTTTCTTCCTTTCTCCACCCATCCACTCCTCCCTACATTCCTTTCTTCCTGACTATTTAGTTATTACATGGTTACTATATCTACACTTCCCAAATTTGTGTTTTCCTGTAGCTGCCAGTTTTGGTGACAGGGAGTTTTATTCACACACAATATTGAATATAACATAAAAATACAAAAGGTTAATATTAAAAGTCAATTAAGTCCTCTTAAGTATTACTATACCTAAGAGGACTTAATTAAGCAATAACTAATGCTTACAATATCAGTCCAGTCTAATCCTGCTATTGCTCCAGTGGAGTGATAGCACAGTGGGTAGGGCGTTTGCCTTGCAAGCAGCTGACCCCAGTTCGATTCCTCTGTCCCTCTCAGAGAGCCCGGCAAGCAACCAAGAGTATCTCGCCTGCATGGCAGAACCTGGCAAGCTACCAGTGGCATATTGAATATGCCAAAAACAGTAACAACAAGTCTTACAATGGAGATGTTACTGGTGCCCACTCGAGCAAATCGATGAACAATGAGATGACATAGCTACAATGCTACAGTGCCAAAATATCAGTATCACATAAGAGTTATGTCTGAATAGTCATTCAATATGCATCGGTTTGTGTATATACAATTTGCACCACTATATATATATTGTTCTAAGTTGAAGTATGTTAATAGAATTCTAGGGTAACAGCAGAAAGCATCTTTTCTTCTTTCAATTTCATACCATTATTTGCAGAAATCTGAGTGCAGACTTTGTATAATCTAAATACATCTATATGATAGCTCAATTAATTCTATTTTCTCTATTGTACAAAATTACAATAAGTGTTTCATCTTTCTGTATCAAGTTGAGGGTAATTCCAATAAAAATTTTAGGTATTCCATCATGTCCCCCACATAAATTCTTCCCTCTAAAGGTTCTGCATTAGGCCTACATCTCTGTATTTTCTAAGTCTGAAAATGTCTCCATTGCTGATCTCCAGGTAACCACAAGGGGTAAAACCCATTCTCTTGTTAAATTCCTCCCCCGTCTCCCCGCCCAGCAATGCTTCATTCTAAATTGGCGTTGACAGTACATTTTCTTTTTCCATAATATCCTAACCTAAGTCTTGAAAACGAAACCTCTTAAGCTATCGTTTAGAATGTCCATGTCAGACTCTGAAAGCTAATAACTGCCCCCTGGTGGTAAAATCTGTTTGTCTTTAGGAAAGCCAAGATGTGGGTCCCTTTCTAAATGAAGCGGGAAAGTGCCATCTTAATTTGCTTCATATTTCAGTTAGAACTTCTGAATCAGTTGTTGTCGTTATCAAATAGATCTTGATGGAGCCATCTGGTTGGACTAGGTCTGGTAGCAGAGAAGCATAAGCCTACAAGCATGTTGAATAAAGCAGAAACAAAACTTTAATATCTGATCATATTTGTTTCATTCTCAAAATGCCAAGCAAGGTGAAATAAGAAGGGACAATAGTTGAAATGTGCATCGCCATCAAATTCTAAAGCTCTGTCATTTAAAACTCTAGGGGTCACCTAAAACATCTTTTCACTATCTTTGATATCTATTTCCTGGAGAAGATAAATTAGAAGTGGAGAGTCCAGCCTAATTCCCAGTCATGGTGATTTTGTACTGCAGGGGACTCTTGGAAATGCCTTGAGATTATTTTTTTTATTTCATATCTTGTGGTGAGGTCGTAGTGCTAGAATTTCTAGTCTTTAGTTTCTGGATAGAAATAAGGAATACTGTAAAGCATTTTATTAAGAACAAACCTTTAATTCCAAGAAGAATTTAGGTACAAAGGGCTGATATATCTGGAGGCAGTCAATGAGTTTCAATTAATCACGTGGGGATATAAAATCACATATTTTCAAATGTCAATATTACTGGGAAGTGATATTCTGGTGGAGGGTGTGCTATTGAATCATTATATACATGGAATCCTTTCATTAGCAGTATTGCTATCTCAAGGAATCAGGTTAATTTTTTTTTAAAAAAAGAGGCAAGGAAATATAAAAGAATCAATCTTTTTAGGGAAGAAAGTTGCTTTCCACTGTGACTAGGCATGTTACTTTTGAACTATCTTATGTCTGTGTCAACCTTATAATCTTTTGGTGGTCATTTTGCCATCAGTGGCAAAGGATATAAAGCATGGATAGGTCCCTTCCCCTTTTCTGTATCCCCTTTCGTCATGGGCACACAGGTATCCCACAAAGTCTAGCATGAATGCAAGACCTTTTAGTGTCTTCTTCTTGTCCTCATTTCTTGCAAGCAATGCATATGCATTTTAATTTCAAAAAGTTCCTTTTCACAATAGAAAGACATAATTCAGACACAACTCTGTGCCTATGCCCCTTTAAATAACCTCTCTCATTCTCAACTTCATCCTAATAAAAACACAAATAAAACAGTCACTCTTCAGATATCCTTTGATTAAACCCAAAATTTATAGTCTCAAAAGCAAAGAATTTTATACTTTCCCTGTGAACTGCTAATAATGCAACAGAAATTTGTTTCATATTTGTGTATCTATAAAACTTTTCCAGTGATTTATATAATGCAAAGAGATTCAGACAGTGTTAAAGCATATTAAAATTTCTTGTGTCTGAGGATAGAAAATTGATTACAATTTCTCTTCTTGTGTCTCCACCCTTCCCCAACGGCACCCCCTCCCCCCAACGACAGAGTCTGATTAGCTAAGACATCTCGCTGAGTACATCATTCATTTCTAACAAACTCCTGGATTGTGCACAAAATATGTTGTCTTCATTTTTAGAAGCATAGAAAAAACATCACATCTCATATCAGTTTATAATTCATGCTGGTGAAAGGCACAGGATAAAAACATTCTTTGTTAGAGCAAATCTTACAGGTCAAAGAACACTAAATTGGAATGTTTTTTTCCTTCTATTGAATCCCAAATTTAGACATATGGAAAGTGAAACAAGAGGAATTTGCTGACAATACCAATGCCCAGAGTAAGTTAGTTGTTAATCAGTAACTCTGACCCAAGTCTTCAGTTTTCTGTGTTTTAAAGACAGAGGAGAAGGAGAGCCAGAGCAATAGCATAGCAGGTAAGGTGTTTACCTTGCTTGTGGCTGATGCTGGTTCCATTCCCTACCACCTTATATGGTCTCAGAGCCCATCAGGAGTCATTCCTGAGGGCAGAGTCAGGAATAAGTCCTGAGCATCACCAGGTGTGGACCCAAAACCAAAATAAAGAGAGGAGAGATATGTGAGATCCTAAGTGAAACAAACAACATAAAAACAACCTGATAAACAGGCTTACTTATAAAAGAGTTCCAAGACAAGAAACTTGAGTCATAGAATTATAGAAATGATATTGTAAATGCATGCTATATGCATGACTAACTGTTCATTAAATCATAAAACTGAAATTTGATAAGTTCCACCATCTATCTTAAAGTTCCACCATCTATCCTTTGACATTCAATGTTTGGATGCCCTTTGGAACATAAAGAGGGAATGGTTACTTTCTATTTTTGTAACTTTAGGGAAGATTTAGTCAAACATGCTGAAGTTACCATAGCTTACTATCTGTTTCTTTTTTTGTTTGTTTGTTTTAGGTCGTAACTGTCAATGCGCAGTGGTAACCCCAGGCTCTGCACTCAGGAATCACTCTTGGCAGTGCTCAGGGGACCTTACAAGGGGATGCTGAGAATCCACACATGGCCGTCTGTGCAAAGAAAGCATCCTCCCTGCTGTACTATCTCCCGGGTTCACATAGTGTAGGAAGTTCTGATTTTCAAATGACTCCTTCCCTGAGATACTTGGTGACTTATACATATCTCATTTCTTTTGATAGTGATGGCATTAAAAGTGGACAAGATATTCAGTTACAGAGAATTTTCTGGAAGCATAGAGCTTCTGTGACATGAGGAACCTTGTTCTCTTTCATCAGCAGTCTTGTTAGTATGTAGAAGCCAGATTGACTTTAGGAAAGGAAAAGGAAAGAGAAAGCCTATTCTATACATGGTGCAGATGGATAAAAGCAAACATATCTGTGCTTAATAAAACCATAGTGTTGTCAAATTAGTCCTCTTAGGACTAATTAGGATTCTTACTATGATTCCAATCCTAGTGAGATAGCAAACTGATAGTTGAAAAGGTCATGGGTTCATAATTATCTTAATCGTCCTTCCTTAAACATCTTAAACAATATGCCTTCTCATTTTAAAGATCTCAGTCTCCTCTAAGACAGCACATTGAGTGCAGTTTTGCTTGTAGAGAGAGGTCTTTTCCCCACTACGTACTAAGGAGAATTTTTTCTCCTTTCAGTCTGCATTGATTGGAAGTAGGAAAGTTTACTAGTTCACACAGTACAATTCCAACAGAACAGACAAAAGGGCAACTTTCTTACAGCAGGATAAAAACATGTGTGAGACGCGGTGTTCCATTTTCAACAAGAGATATGTATCTAAGATAATAATATCATCTGTAGTAAGCAATTAGAGGAAACTGTATTGAGCATTTATAGCAGTGTAAATTTATACTTTGGCAATGAGAAGAAGCTATATGGGAAAGATAACATCTGAACTAGATCCTATAAGTGAGCATTTGGGGGTGTTGAATGGGGAATAGAATATAGGGCTTTCAGCACCCTAAGTAAAAAGACGATAAAACAACAGAAAACAAGCAATCAAAAACATCTACCTGTTAATATAAACAAACTGATGAAAAATTTTAGTAAAATGAGAGAGAGAGAGAGAGGGGGGGGGAAAGAGATTTCATTTCTGGTATTTCTACATCCATTGGCTTCTGTAATGTTTACATATGCTTCCTAAATATTTACAGTTATCTTTATCACAGCAGGTAGGGCGTTTGCCTTGCATGCCATTTACCCGGTTCGATTCCTCCACCCCTCTCGAGAGTCTGGCAAGCTACCGAGAATATTTTACCCGCATGGCAGAGCCTGACAAGCTACCCGTGGCATATTTGATATGCCCAAAACCAGTAACATCAAGTCTCATAATGGAGATGTTACTGGTGCCCGCTCAAGTAAATGGATGAGCAATGGGATGACAGTGACAGTGACAGTGATCTCTACCTCTCTGTTTTAATCTTTTCTAAGTATCTTCAGGATTCTCTTTCTCATAACTAAGGCAAAATTAGAACAGGCATGTATAAAGTGTGTAACTGGTTTTTCAGAGAACTTGTAATGCCTATATATACACTACGTTAGTATTATTGAAGATTATATGTCTAATCATATCAGAGTATAGATACTATTATTCAATGTTACCTTCTGAAATTTAAACAAATAAATGTTTCTATCTTTGCAGTTAATATTCATGGCTCTATTCAGGGACTCATAGTAACTTTTAGAGCAATTGATGATATTTGATTCTCCAATACACGTTGTCATTGGGAAGTATTGTGCTGAGCAGACACCAAACTTCAAATTGCTTTCACACATTGCCTTTTCACACACATCTGTAAGTATTAGTAGCATCTTCAATGACACCTATTGGAGAAAATTTCTGAGACAAGAGCCATTAATTTCTGGACTCTGATTTTGGGGGAAAATTTTAAATCAACACAAGTAAAAAATAATAACAACAGAAGTATTCAATTAATCTCCAAGCCAATATTTAGAATTTTACTGCATAGAGAGTTGGCAGGAGTTCATGGTCCTTGAGAAGGCACCGCTAACCTGGGTCAGCCTGGCCTCATGACTCAGGTTACAAGTAGAACTCAAAGCTTTGGAGGAACCCTTTCTTCAAGTCTTTGTTCTGTTCTAGTTACACAAGATCTCCTTACATAATATAACTTGACCTTCCACACCCATCCTCTGCCATCTCAATAGGCCATTCTTGGCATCCCAGGCCCTGTGCTTAGTCCTCCAAGCTTCCAGGTAGGTTAACCTACAAACTGACGTATCTGGGACTTTTTGAAAGCAGAAGCAGTTTTCTCTCCTTTCCAGCTGGATCTCGGCAGCCTTCATCTACCCACTCCTCCAGGTCAGCTCTTTACTCTTTTGACAGGTTGTGGCCATGCAGAGTATTCATCACATATCACACTGTTCACCCTTATTGTGTCTGTCAATAAGTAAAGATGAACAAAGAAAGAAAAGAGTGATGTCCAGCCTGACTCCTCAGACACAGAACAAAGATTCACACTCATCACAGTAGAAACACAGCAAATTCAATAAGAAAGATGCTTATTATTTCGCTCATTGAGTAAAAATTATAACACCGAAACATCTAAAAATACTGACCAGCTCTGTAAACTCACTGAGAGTGAATTTAGTGATGCCATGTTGAGGATGTTTAATGAGTTGCAAAGGAACAATGACTAGTCAGATTTATAAATTAATTATCTGCTATTTGTTATAGAGTAGCAGGCTAAGTAAGAATAGCTTTTAGTTCTTGATAGAATATTTTCATTGGTATTTCATTCCTTGATGAATTTGAATTACTAGCTTCTATCCTGATTTCTAAGTAGTAACTGGGCTAGTATTTCTGGAATATTGCTCTTATTATTTCTTCAGAGGGAGTCAGTAATGATCCTTCCAGACAATTTGAAGCAAAAACAAATGCACAAAATACCAATGTCTCTTGACCATTCTGAATTTGCTAGCACCTCTATGAATGACCACTTTGCGTTACATGGCAGAGTCCTCTTATTCTCAGATGCTTCTCAGTTTCTACATACTTCTCTTGGTCATATCCTATATCTGTCTCCTATGATGTCCCTTTGTCTGCTTTGAGAATTTCAGCATCACAAGGCTATCCATTTTGTATCATCTTTCTTAACTTCACTATTCATGCTAATGTGTTTGACGTCATTCCTTGTCTTACAGTACTTCCAAATGAAAAATTCTTAGATATACCTCATAATCATCAAAAATAGTAATGGTATGATAATAATAATAGGGATAACTATAGAGGTCATAGTGTCACTATATCACTGTATCCCTGTATCATCTCATTGCTCATCAATTTGTTTGAGTGGGCACCAGTAACTTGTTGTTACTGTTCTTGGCATATCAAATACACCACAGGTAGCTTGCCAGGCTTTGTCATACAGTCGGGATACTCTCCAGTAGGTTGCGGGCTCTCTGAGCGGGGCAGAGGAATCTAATCGGGTCAGCTGCATGCATGGCAAATGCTCTACCTGCTGTGCTATCACTCTAGCCCAAAAGTTTCCGTAGTGTAGAAGTCATAGTAGTACTACAAAAAAAACAGTAATTACTGTGGTTTCTTTATGGTTGGTTTATTTTAATTTTTATTATTTTCTTATTAATTTGGGGGCCACATCTGTCAGTGCTCAGAACTTACTCCTGACTGCACTCATGGATCACTCCTGGCGATCTTGGGGGACCATTTAGTGTTCTGGGGATTGGACCCGGTTCACCGCATGCAAGAATAGTGCACTATTCACTGTACGATAGCTTCTGCACCCAGATTGGTATACTTTTAAACCATTGAATTTGTAGCCCTGGAATGTGCCCTCCAATAAATATGAATCATCTCACTTAGTCTTTTTAACTATTTGTTGAAGTAGATGTTATTGCAATTCTTATTTTATAGATGCAAAACCAGGACACAGAAAGACTAAAATAAACCATCCAATACCATGTCACAGAAGGAGTAATCCAAGCCCAAGAGACTTCAGAAACTATACTTTGACTATGAATCTAAACATCACCTTCAGGTAAAGTTGCATCCCATATAGAATTGAATAACATTAAAATTAGTTTTAAAAGAAATATATGTATGATGTATTCTTTCAAAAAACTTTTGATTTGTAAAGAATGAAAGAGATACTAAGGGGTTAAAGTGTTTGTGCTTTGCTTGTAGCTGACCCAATTTGGGTCCCAGTACTCCATACAGTTGCCTAAGCACCACTAGGAATCTCTCCTGAGCACAGAGCTAGAATAGCCTCTGAACACGAACACATGTGGGCCTCGAACAAACAAAAAGAGCAACAAAAGGAAAAGGATTTATAAACCTATCATTTATATATATACATTTGTATATATGTACATATGAATATATATACATATATATATGTATATACATTTTACCCAACCCTGAGTGTGTGTTTTACCCAACACACTCAGGGTTGGGTAAAAATTTAGTGCATTAAAAGGAGTCATGAGTGAAAATGACTTTAGAAGCACTGCTCAGAGCAATTGTATAGAGGGGAGGGCATTTGCCTCTCAAGAGGCCAACCAAGGTTGGATCCACAGCATCCCATAGGGTCCCCCAAGTATCACCAGGAGTAATTCCTGAGTGCAAAGCCAGGAGGAACCCCTAAGCATCAACAGGTGTGGCCCCAAAAAGCCAAAAGAAAAATAAAGAAAAAAATAAATCACTGCTTTGTACTACTCCTAGTATAGAAGTACGAATTCCAACGAAGACAATAACCTAAATTTTGACTGTTAATACTGAATTGCCCTTAAAATGACTATATTCATTTAATTTCCATAAAACCTAAGTAAAATCTTATGTTCCCTCTCTGACAGGGGAACAAAATAAACTCAAGATGAAAATTCTTATTTCCGCAGGCAGCTTTTGACTCTACCTGAGCACTGGCCTGCACTGCTGAGGGCTGGATTTGAACTAGACTGGAGAGAAGTATGTTAGTTCTTTTATTTTATGAACGAGAAATATTAGCACCTGTATTATGTATTATATTATGGCTTCTGTGAATTCCCACAGAGATTTGATCATAAGGTTTAAGGGGAATTCAGATGTTCTTCTCTCTCTCTCTCTCTCTGTGCTGCTAATCTGTTCTGCCTCCTCTAACAACCTCCTATGATAATCATATGCTTGCAGAATACCATGCGGCTACCATAGAGCTACGCCAAATGCTAGGGGAGGCGATCAAGAGAACATGACTGCTTATTGACCTAGCAGCTGGATGAAACACTTGAAGACTTTTCACCCCCTCCCCCCTGGAATCTGTGTACCCAAAGCTGCTCTAAGGATATAGCCTTAAGAAAATGCATAGATGGGGCTGGAGTGATAGCACAGCGGGTAGGGCATTTGCCTTGCACGTGGCCGACCCGGGTTCAAATCCCAGCATCCCATATGGTCCCCTGAGCACCGCCAGGGGTGATTCCTGAGTGCATGAGCCAGGAGTGACCCCTGTGCATTGCTGGGTGTGACCCAAAAAGCAAAAAAAAAAAAATGCATAGCAATACACAAGGCATTGTTGAGAGTATCTGGGCTGTGTATGTGACTGATCTAGTTAAGGCTCCTATATAGCGTTTCAGGCTTGGCAGCAGCAAGAGAGCTATTGTCTTAAGGCAGCTGAAGACAAACCTTATAAATAAGTCCCCACTCTCATTAAAAGCTGTACTATCTCCCCGGGTGAGACACTCCAGCAGGAAAATCGGTCACTTTGCATGTGAAAGACAGGCAGGGTGTTGATCTCCAGCACTACATATGGTTCCCCAATAGAAATGATCCTTGAGCACAGAATCAGGAGTAAACCCTGAGCACTGCCAGGTGTGGCTCCCAAACCAAACATAATAAACTTTGTTACCTACCAATTTGGAATGCTTTATTATTTTATTTTTTTTGCCTACTTTGGGTTTTCAAATTTATATATATGTATGTATATATATGTCTATCTATATAGATAGATACAGATAAATAAAATCAAGGTTATGATATATATTATACATACATATATAGATAGTAGATAGATATACACACACCAAGGTTATGACTTAACAAAAGTAATAAATAGGAGTTTGGATGCTTTACTGATAAAGAAGGCATTTGGAGAGTAGGATTTAAAATAATGGTACTATTTTAAAATCTTTTATATTATTTTGCATCTCTCTCCTGAAGTCTGGGTTCTTTTTAAAAAATTTTACATACTGTGGTTTACAAAATTACTAATGGTACTCTTTCATGCAAAATATATTCTAGTACCACACCCTTCATCAGATTGTTAGCTTCCCTCCACTAGGTGCCAGTGCATCAACCTTCTCCCTACTGTGATATGTTTCCTGTTTGTAACAGATTCTGTTGCCTCTGAGTATTGGTTGTTTCTTTACTCTGTTACTGTATACTGCACACCTGAGGGAGATCATCCTGTGGCTGCTCCTCTCCTGAATAGCTTCACTCAGCATAATACTCTCTGGGTCCTTCCATGTAGCCACACATTGCATGATTTCATCTTTCCTTATAGCTGAATTATGTATTTATAGTATAGTTTCTCTATTCAGTTATCTGTTCTTGGACATGAGCTTTTTCTAGATTTTGGTCATTGTGGTTAGTGTTACGATGGATACAGGAGTGCAAATGTCTTTTATGAATAGATATTTGGGTCCCTGGGGAGTAAATAAGAAAAAATAAAAGAGATAAATTCCTAGTTTTTTGAAAAGTATCCATATTTTTTTCAAAAAAATTGGACCAGTCACCATTTCTACCAGCAGTGGATGAAGGGTTTATTTATTTATTTATTTATTTATTTATTTATTTTTATTTTATTAGTGAATCACCATGAGACAAAGTTACAGACTTACAGGTTTTCATGCTTACATTTCAGTCATACAATGATTGAGTGTCCATCCCTCCACCAGTGCCCATTTTCCACCACCAATGGTCCCAGCATCTCTCCCACCACCCCCACTCTGTCCCCTTCACCCCACCCTGCCTTTGGGCATGGCATTCCCATTTGCTCGCTGTCTCTTTTTGGGTGTTGTGGTTTGCTACAGAGGTATTAAGTAGGCATCTTGTTCGATCTATAGTCTATTTTCAGCCTGTATCTCCCATCCCTAGTGGGCCCACCGAGAAAACTTTGCTTGGTGATCCCTTCTCTATCAGAGCTTCGATGAAGGTTTCTTTTTGTCTCACTTTTCCACCAACACCCGTTGTTTATATCTTTGTGATGTGTGCCAGTCTCATTGGTGTAAGGTGATAGGTCATCATTTTGTTTTTCATTTTCTTGTGGACTATTTTTTTTATTTAGACTAGACTACCACGAGAGTGGAATTAAATTAAATATTAAATTAAATAATGATACAAAATAAATTCTGATCTATGCCTTTTGGTTTGTTTTTAACAATAATGAAGTCTTTCTTTGGAAATAGTTTTCTACACTGAAATTAGATAGTAATTTATTTAGAGAATTTCCTATGTGTGTCTGTCCTAAAATTCACCAAAGGATTTATACTGTCAAAATAACAATGTTGCCAAGACATTATTCAAATTCAATGCAGCCCATATAAAAATATCCATAACATCTTTTAAAGACACAGATCAAATGCTGTTAAAATTTATACCCTCCCTCTTAGCAAAAACAATCATAAGAGACTAAGGTACGCTTCTCTTTATCCAACGTCAAACCATATTATAAAGCTGTTGTTATCAAAACATTGTGGTACTGGAATGGGGACAGACTCTTAGACCAATAATAGAATTCAGGTCAAGAGAGAGATACCAAGTTATATGGAACATTACTCTTAGATAAAGGAGCAAAAAAATATGAAGTGGAGCAAAAAAAGCTTCTTTAACAGTGGGAAAACTGACTGGTCACATGCAAATTGAATCTAGACTCATATATCAATCATACACAAAAATCAAATAGAATGGATTAAAAACCTCAATTTCAGGAATAAATCCATTGATTATATTATGGAAATATAGGTAAAACAATTCATGACATTGAATTTAGAGGTATCTTCAATGGTTCAATGTCATTGGCTAAGGAAATAGACACAAAGCTAAACAAATGGAACTACCTAAAACTAATTTGCTTCTGTACTGCAAAATTAACAATGACCAAAATAAAAAGAAAACACTCCATGGACTCTGAGAGAATATTTGCCCACCTGATAAATGGTTAATATCAAAGATACATAAAGCATTGATAGAACTTAACATGGAAAAATAACAATTAGCACCATCAAATTATGAGGGAGAGTAATGGATAGAAGCCTCCTCAAAGAAAACACAACAGATGTTCAAAAGGTGTTCAAAAAACACAAACCAAAAGCAATAAGGAGATATCACCTTGTACTACTGATATGAGTATACATCACAATGAACAAAAACAACCAGTGTTGGCATAGTTGTGGGGGGAAAGGAACCCTTACCCACTACTGGTTAGAATGTTGACTGGCTCAACCTTCTTGTAAAACAATATGGTCACTCCTTCAAAAAAAATAAGAATTGAGTTTCCAAGGAAACAGCAAATCCACTTTTTGGAATCTACCCCAAGTGCTCAAAATTGTTATCAGAAAGACATTTGTACTCACAATAGCCAAAATATGGAAAACTTAATTGTCCAAGATAGATGACTGGATAAATTAACTAGTATACATAGTACTGTAGCACTGTTGTCCCATTGTTCATCAATTTGCTCGAGCAGGCACCAGTAACATCTCTATTGTGAGACTTGTTGTTACTGTTTTGGGCATATCAAAAACGCCATGCGTAGCTTGCCAGGCTCTGCTGTGCGGGCAGGATACTCTCGGTAGTTTGCTGGGCTCTCCAAAAGGGATGGAGGAATTGAACCCAGGTTGACCATGTGCAAGGCAAACACACTACCCGGTGTGCTATCACTCCAGTCCAACTAGTATACATACAGAAAGGAGTACTAGCTGGGTATAAGAAAGGAAAAAAA
Source organism: Sorex araneus (assembly GCF_027595985.1). Lineage (NCBI taxonomy): Eukaryota > Metazoa > Chordata > Mammalia > Eulipotyphla > Soricidae > Sorex > Sorex araneus. The sequence goes on from NC_073303.1 coordinate 194,160,499, forward strand.
TCATGCAATCTGTGCCATGTGGATGTATCTGGAAAGAATTTTGCTGAATGAGGTCAGGAGAAGAGACACAGAATAATCGCTTGCATTTGCAAGATATAAAGAACTATGGTAAGGGAATTAAAAAAATGCCCCAGAACAATAGAAAGTAAGGATTGGTTTTCAGTAGGAAGATTAGGGTGTGGAAATAGTAAAGTGCAGATTTGGGGGGATGAATTTGGACAATAGGGGAAGGAAGCAAACACTCTGGTGTATGTGCTGTTGGAATATTTTATGCACCACATCCTGCCATTAACAATTTGTAAACCATGGCATCAAAAATAAGATAAAAGTAATAATTAATGCAATTTTTTGCTGATGTAGGAATGGGGTAGTGGGACTCTGGAGCAGAGGTTAGCAAAGAATAAAAGCAATTTTTATTTAAGGAAAAAAAATAAAGTGTCTTCCACAAGTACAACATTTCCTTGCACACTGTAATGGCATCTAAGGTGGAAATACGGGCAAAATTCTAGGCACTCAAGAAAATTACAGATCAGGGGGCTGGAGTGTTAGCATAGCGGGTAGGTGTTTGCCTTGCACGCTGCCGACCCGGGTTCAAATCCCTGCATCCCATATGGTCCCCTGAGCACCGCCAGGAGTAATTCCTGAGTTCCTGAGTTCCTGAGTGCAGAGCCAGGAGTAACCCTGTGCATCGCCAGGTGTGACCCAAAAACCAAAAAAAAAAAAAAAGAAAATTACAGATCAGTCTGTGGTAGTTATTAAACTATCCTCTCTGCATTTAATTTTTTTTTTTTTTTTTTTTTTTTTTTTTTGCTTTTTGGGTCACACCCGGCGATGCTCAGGGGTTACTCCTGGCTCTGCACTCAGGAATTACCCCTGGTCGTGCTCAGGGGACCATATGGGATGCTGGGATTTGAACACGGGTCGGCCGCGTGCAAGGCAAACACCCTACCCGCTGTGCTATCTCTCCAGCCCCCTCTCTGCATTTAAAATCATCCATTCTACATTCTGGTTCTGGGATGAGGCCAAAAACTCTTCTGCCAGGGAGTCCCTGGTGCGTCCTGTCAATAGGGGGCAGTAGAGGGCAGCTATGAGGAAGACAGCACCTGCCGCTTCCTGCTTTACATACTTAAACGTTTACATCCTGTATACATTCTGTTGGAAAAGGCAGGACTTCAAGTCTCCAGCCTCCACCTTCTCATTAGAATAATTACCTCAACTGCTCATTCCTTCGGTACTGCCTCCTTCTCAAAAACATGGTTCCCAGCTCCACAGCATCTCTGAGTCCTACAGGTTCACCAAAAAATGGAGACCTCTGTACTTTACCCTTAGAAAAAATTGCAGGGATTTTTATTTTAAAGCCTTTAAGTTCTTTCCTTTGTTCCCTGGCTCTAAGCCTGAGACTGCTTCCTGCAGTTACTAAGCCTGCAGTGAATAACGTCACATTTCTCTTTGCCTTTCAACTCACAACTCTTTCTTTAGCCATTTTCCTTTACTTGTTTGCCATGGCTTCATCTAAGGACCACCATACTTTATATATTCAGAAAACAAGCTGGTCAAAATGGTCATTCTCAAGTCATGTCATCGTTATAGTCGACAAATGACAAAGGATTCACATGTAAGGATCTCAAGTATGCATCAGCATTGTCCTTTTGTCAAAATAAGGAATCAGGCAAACAGGGTGTTATTTAAAAACTCTTCTGAAAGTACTTTTCAAAAGGAGCTTAATAAGCATCCTCATCACACCTGATTTTTGCAATTAGGCAGAGGGTCAAAAGCTAGGATCTTGGCAACTTGACCCGGCTGCTAAGAAATTAGCTTGAAACGATCCTGTGTATTTAAACTAGTTTCTCAGATACATTATTTTACAATTAATGTTGCCTCCGGGCAAGAATGTCTAGAGAGAAGAGGGAACAAAAACATTTTTTTTTCCCAGCCTTACCTTGGAATATCATTACTGAGAATGATTTGGTAACCCACGCTCACAAGAGCAGCCTTAGAAATGAAGTAAAAACTCTCTCTATTGCTTCTTAGCCTGTAAATGATTGAACTATTTGATGACAATCTATTCCTGAATCTTGATCTGCTCTGCCACCAGCTCCTGTGATCAGGTTATATGCTGCTTGGTTCCAAGAAACATTTCATCTTGAACATTCCTTGAGTTTCTAAGTGTGATGAGTGCATCAATCAATGTGCCTGTCCATGTTACGTGTTTTCCTTTAATTTTTAGACTTTTAAAAAATAAAAAAAAAATCTCTGGATCCTCATATGGAATAAAAAAAGTATGATTATCCATCGTTTGCATCAGCTATTGGAAGAAGGCCAGCTCCCAGCCCAATCCAATCTAATTTATGTGTTCTGTGCAAAACTATGTCAGACATTTTAATATTTTACTCTTTTTTAGTAAGGTTAATAAGTGGCAGAGTTTAAACGGTCAACATTGGTGTGTATCTTATTATTACCTTACTACGACATTGGTGTTTTCGGTTGTGAAATGCAATCCACTCAGACATCAGGGAATGGTGTCTAGTAAAAAAACCTTTAATAGTCTTGCCTGGGGGCCTAAGCAGGTTTTACCTGTGTACTTAGGTGTACATGTTTTATAATAAAGGTGTGGTTCTTGAGTTAGAATCACTGCAGTTTGCAACTTATGCTCCAAGAATTAGCTCATGGAGAAAATTCACATCTTTTTTTTTTTTCCATTCCTTCAAACATAAAGTAGCATTGGTAGAAACTCAGTGTCTTCAGGAATCAGGTAAGTGAGATGTAAAGCTTCTATTGGTAACTCTTGATGATGTAATAATTAGGATGTGCCCAAAGTACATCTGTGATTTAATGGTTTATTTGCCACCTGTAATTAAATTGTGTCTCTATGATTAAAAAAAATATTGGTTAGGCTTGGGTGGCTCCTGATAAGCATGTTGGGATGGGAACATAAGGAAGGAAGGCATCGTCAAACGCCATAAAAGTTTAACACAGCTTAAATCAACAATAATAGGATCATCGTGTTTTAGAAGGACAGAGGTTCATTAAATTCAACCTCCACATTTTACAGGCAAGGAAACTGAGGTCTAAGGAGAGAATGTGCTTTGTATCTTAGTCACACAATTTTTAGTTGCAAAAGTTGGATCCCCAAAAGCAGACTCCTGACTGACTGCAAGTCTTGTTTCTTGGTGTGACCATGAACTACTTTTCCTGTCCCTAAGTCAACTGTTTGGCTGGTTACCTACAGGGGTTTCACTCAATCCACTACTCACAAATATGGTTCTCCACAGACTACCAGACAGTAATTTTAATGGGACTCAGTTTTACAAAGAACTGTTGAAGGACTTTGCCCTTTGAGTCATTTGGTTTATATTTTAAAACACAGTAATTAATAGGGTTGCTGTAATGGTCTTTAGGATCTCTTCTGCCAAACATAGACAGGACAAAATCAGCACACTGTATCTAAACCACTTGTTTATTGCCACCCCACTCCTGAGGAAGATGATTACACACAGAGACGAAGCTCTTCTGATGTTCGGATATATCAAAATGCTATCTATCTCTAAAGTTTCTTGCAAGGAAATAAGGACAAGTATCAGCAAATTTTCACCGGTACACAAAATGATGAAGCTTGCTACAAAGATATGGAGAGTAGGAACTATGACTTTGCAGCTTCTAGAAACAATGGACATTAAGGATTTGGGACTGTGGATTGAGCTAAGCCAGTGTTCACTCTTCATTAGCATAGAACATGGAGTCCATTGAAATAAAAATAATAAGATTTAGCTGGAATTTAGTAAAGCAATATTTGCTTTGACTTTGTGTCCGGCTTAACTACCATCATCTAAAATCCTCATGTCTGATTGTGCTTCCCAGTAATATTCTCCACAGAATTATGTAAAATTCTCCTTGTATTGTTTAATAACAAATAGTTGACAGCATCTTATTTGTGCTTTCACAACTAGAGTGATTAGGAGATAGAGAAATGAATGTGTGCTTCTTCTGGAGTGAACAAGGATAGTTGAAAACCACGATAGTTATTCCTATGAAACAGAACTATCACATCAGATCAATGAGCTTTTATACTGTGTATCTATTAATATTTTATAAGCACACTGTATTTTACCTGAAAGCTACAAGGAATGTAGATGTTTCATGCCTCAGGCTGGATTGTACTGTTATACTTAAAATGCCCATTATCCACAGATCAAGATAGGCAAGAAAAAAATAGATCCTGTCTCAGTTCTCAGCTTTTTGCCAACTGTTTTCTAAGTTATGGAGATGACATACTCATATGATTGCTGTTATAAAGATTCTTAAAACAGAAGAGCGCTTGTTCATTTTCAAAAGCAGTAGAATTATAACTTCCAAAAACATAGACAAGTTTATTATAGGACAGAGAGGGATCTTTGGATATGTATATATCTATAGCTAGAAGAACATATTTATTCTATTTTTTTCATAAAGCTAGCCTAGTCATTGTCTTTATCTGAATCCAAGATAACTTTCAAAGCACCAATTGGATTTAGTAGCAATCGAACTTTGTGATCCATATTAATAAGCTTGTACAAGATGAAATTCTTGGAATTAAAAGTGGCCCAGCCTGTCAAGGGAGTTTAGGTAAAGATGAAATATACTGGTCTCCAGTTTGAGGGCTTTTCAGGTTTTTGGGGATGCCTGGGTTATGCATTTCCAATTACGTTATTCTCATATGGAGCTTACAAAGGTGATATGCAAATAGATATATGTGATCCATTGTAGGATAAGATTGGTTTGTCCTTTCTCCCTTGCCACAGGGAGCTTACTTAGGTTTATCAGGTTACACCCATCACAGTGCTCCTGAGTCACTCCCATTGCTTTGCCCTTATCTGTAACTTCTCTGTGCTCTCTTTCCCAACCGGTCTGTCACCCTTTTTTTCCCTAACCAGACTCTGTTAATTTATAAGGTCAGATCCTTCTAAGGTCACTTGACTTGTATTGCAAGTTATGTAGTGCCTCTCTCCTCTCCTTATATCTTTTGCATAGTTTATTTTAAAGTAATGTCATTTTTGTGAAGACACAGAAAAACAGCTAATACTATGATTTTGTAACTTGGGAGTTAATTGACTTTGACTAATATTCTCTCCCGGGCATCTGCTTTCTCTACTTAAGCCTCAGTTGTCCTTAGTTCCTAGCACCACAAAAGCAGGGTCATAATGAAGGACCGAATGGACCCAGGGCAAGCTGTGAGCTGTCCTGGCATCAAAATAGGCTAGGCCAAAGTGCCATAATAATGAATTGTAAGTTAAGAGCATGGTCATGGACAAACTCTGTCATGATCCAAAAGTAACAACAAGATTAGGACCCTGCTAAAGTTAGGAAAGACTAATCTTGCCTGAGATCTATAGCGAGATGGTCCCAGGAGAGCAATCCTATAAGCTTAATGTATCTCTTACTGTGTTCATATAAAATGATTAATGTTATGAATGTATGCTTGTTGGACTAAGTGGAGGAGAAAGACACCATCAATGGAATTTTGCTCTTGGGCGGGATGTCTTATTGAATGAGAATTTGGCCAGAAGAAGCTTCCCCCAAGGGAAGGACTTTACCTCTGTTGATTGTATGACCACACCTATGTGTAATCCCCAACCCCTCATGCTTTGGGGATATAACTAAGGCTGTAAGAGTGGGCTGGGGGATCCAGAAGAATGAAGCAGAAGGGGAGGCAGAAGCAGGAAGGAAAAGTATGAAGGAGTAGGATCCCAAGAAGGGGATGAGGGAGATCGGAGGGGCAAAAGTTGAGGAAGAATCAGAGGAGAATGGAGATGAGATTGGAATAAAGTACAATTGATGCCAACAAGCCTGGCCCTCATTCACTCCTTTGTCCACCCATCTCCATTGGCCTCCCCAGCGGTGAAAGACCACCTACTGCAGGCAGTGGGAGAGAGACCTGCTGAGACTTTTCATATTTTATTTTTTGAATACACTAGCCATCTTTCCCCTTTGAATCTATTGTTTTCTATTCTTTTACATTTATACAGGATTAGGAGCACAAGTTCTCTCTAAGATTTTAGAAGCAAAATTCTCTCTGAGAACTAAAGAAGCAAGCCACAAATATGAGTCTCTAGGATTATTACTACTACTTTTGTCCAAGCTTTAAAGTTTTTCTGTAGCTATCAATTTATTGGTGCATATTTTCTTGTTCAGTTTGTAGATGAATGCAAATTCACATGATTTTAGACAAAGTCCTAGAGAGAAAATTATAAAATACTAAAAACTTGCCCTTGGCATTTTTTTATATAATTTCCTCACCTTAGGACACCAATGAAGTGTTCATGACACAATATGATCTTACATCATTGCTATTAGAAGGTTTAAAGATTTAAATCTTTGGGTCCGAAGATTTATATTGTGCTCAAACTTCCCCCTCCTCCACTAAATGACACTAAAGTAAAACTAAACTAAATTTATATTTCTGTCATGATAATTTTTGTCCCATAATCTATTGCTTTTATTCATAATATTAGTTTCAAAAACTGTTTGCATGCTATCAAATAAATATTTTACAATTTTAATTTAACCTACTACATCAGGGGGAGTGTCAGTTGGGCCTCATCCAGTATTATACAGGCTTACTCATGATAATTTGTTATACTAAGGTCTATATGTGGTGTCAGGGAGTAGGTTAAACCAGGAATGGTCACGTGTAAGTGACTTAATACCTGAATTATTTTGTTGACCATTGATCTACTCAATGTACTTTTCAAAAGTAGCTATTTAACAGTCACAATAGGAAAAAGGGGGTCTGAAATTGAATAAACCACTATTATTTTTATTATTTTATGTCATAAGCATTACTTGAAAGAAATTCTGTTTTGATTGTATTTCATAGAGATAATGAGAAGTTGTAAGTCCTTTGTCCTGTTTTAGAAAGAACTTTCTTAGGCTTTTGAAAGACTACTCCTTGGTTCCTGAAAGTTGGAATTTAAAGAAGTTATAAGGAAAGAGTAAACATATCCCCTATATGTTGGTTGACAGAGGTTGTTGTAAAATCAGGTGTGTTAAAACAAACGACCTTCCTAATGTGGAACCCTAGAATTAGACAAATTCATTGAACTAGGGTACTTTGGCCTCAGGAGAAATTTCCCACCATGGGAAAGGAATGGAATTAGGCATCCCATAGATAGATTTTATATAATGAAATAGGTATCCTAAGAGGGGGCGGAAGAACTCGGCTGAAAGGAGCATGACCAGTTATGTCCCCAAATTGATCAATCATAAAGGTCAATATACCTCCCCAGAGGCTAAGTTGAATATTAAAGAATGGTAAGCAAACTATGTAGGAAAAATTTGTCTAGAAGAACAAGTGAGGGAAAGGCCACCCTTTATAACTAGAAACTAGATACTAGAACTAGAAACTAGTTCTAGAAGCTTAAATTCTAGTTTTGAACCACATAGTCTACCACAGAATTACCAGCAGTATTGATGAGTTTTGTTTGCTTTTTTGACATAATAAAAATGACACTCTTTTTTGAGTATGATACACAGCCCCATGTCAGAGAATGAGTACATTTTATTTAATTCTTAGAAGGTTCCTCATTTTAGGGACCAAATGATTGTACAACAGGTACGTGGTTGTCTTGAACAAAGTTAACCCAGGTTAAATTTCTATCACCACAGACGTTCCCTGGAGCCCGTTGGGAATGATGCCTGAGTTCAGAGCCAGGAGTAACTCCTGAACACGTTCAGGTGTGACCTCAAGACCAAAAAGTTTATAAACAATTAAAAAATATGATTCCTCACTTTATGAAGACCACCAAAGGTTAAAAGATAACTTAAGCCATACAATTTTAGGTGGCATATTTAGGATGATAACACAGTTCTGTTATAAAAACAGATAATCATTCTGCTATACCTGTAGTGCCATACACAGCGAATTAAAGTTCAATGAAATCTTTGGTATAAATATTTGAGTCAGGTGGCCAACAAATATTTCTCAAAGTGATGCAAGATTCATAAGGCCTCCAGTTCACATTGTAGAATGTGGTTGTCACCCTATTCCCTGGTTTTGTGGAAACAATCTGTTATTTATTTGAGTGATGGAGAAAAGAGGCAAATTGATAAGAAAAGGCAGTTTCTGGTTGTATAATTTTTATTACTCTATTCTCAATGTTTACCCTACAGATAAGAAATGATTCACAGTTTAAAAAAATGACAGTAGTAATGATGTTTATCCTATTTCTTCAAAGAAATATTTGAGGACTTGGTTCTGCCATTCTTCAAAAACTAGTCTCTTGGGTTTAGAATCTTCCTTCATTCTTTAGATAAAGAACTTTTAATCATGTTTTTGAACGCCCCCCCCCCAACAACACAGACACACACAAACACACACACACTGTTGTTGGCATTTTTGTTGGACTAGCCAGAAGTCACACACTGGCTCTGATCCAAATATCATTGTGGTACTCACTGGGTCCAGGATGTGGGACTTGCACACTCAGTCATAGTGCTCACTGAGGATTGCCCTCTTTTAGTTGTGATGCTTGCACACTGGGGAGGACATATTCTATATATTCTAGCGGCGGCATCTGTACATATGCTGTGTTACATCTGCCTCCATCAAATACACACAGACCAGGTGGTCTCACTACCTGTTGTGCTGCTTCTCATCTGTTTTCATTGCCGTGCATTCAGGGCTGCACCCCTTTGTTTTAAGGCTTAAACACATTCGGCTATGGCTCCAGGGGGTCATAGATAGTAGCTGGGGCACACACAGAAAAGATTACACAAAGTCCAAGTGACACAGCAGGAATGGACCAAACCGATGATATGAGGTTCGCAAGGTAAATGTTGGAACTAACTGAGCTATTCCTCCAGGTTCCAAACATCATTCTTTTAGGCAACAGAATCTAAGTGTAGATTCAAATGTCACTATATGTTTCTTTTCTCTGACTCTCTATTCTCTTCTGGATTGTCAATGGCCTGACTATAGATCCACAGTTACGTGCACGATTGAATCCCAATTGTCAATCGCGTTAAAACAGGGGGGGAAAGTACAAGTACGATAAGCACAGTGAGGAGTTGAAAAATTTCATAAGCTCCGAGATAACATGGACACAGATCTGATAAAAAATTCACCTCACTTCTGATTCACTTCGAAGATTAATCTAAGGACTATGATTTCCGCAGACACTTGGGTAGGTGGAAATTTTAGCACAGACCATGCAGATTTGATGAGTATGAATACATATAGAATTGCATGGCTTTGAAATATTCTCTCATGAATTTGGAGTGACAATATAGTTAATTGAGCTGTCAGGTGAAACTGCTATTCATCAAAGTCTTCCTTGTAGATTAGATTCATTTTCCTTAAGCAAAGCAAATCATGTGCAGCTCATGGCTTACATGTTGAGAAATTTGATAGGTAGAACATTCAGAACTCAGAGAAAAAAACACAATTGAGACACTCAATGGAATGAAAAGTTTTTAAAAAATCTATTAATGTATATATCGGGATTTGAAATTATAAAACAAATGTAACAAATTTTAGAATATGTTGTAGATGAATAAAAATTATGTTGAATAGTAATACACCTTCAAGATTGCAGAAAGAAACATGGAAATTATGTAGCATACTGAATTCTTTGATAACTTGCCAAATGTAGTATATTTCTCAACTCATTAAGCTTTATTATAAGTTATTAGTCATTTAATATCAACTTTCCATTTCATGAAATAAAAAGATTGCAGTCATCTTTTAAGAACATCAAAATTTTGCCAACAAATAATCTTTGCATGAAATAAATTCAAGGATATAGCTTAGTTTGATTTATAGAATTGTGAATAGTTCATATGTATGTAAATTCATCATACCCCTCTGTATATATAAAAGAGGAATTCAACATAAACCAAACTTTGCTTTATATTTGGATTGATATTGTATCATACTTAGATTTACAAATATTTTAGTTATTAAGGTCAATGTCTTCTATCTATACATAGTGCATTTTTCAAGACAAGTGAAAAATATTTTAATTTGCATGCAGAATTCACTTGTTTGCTATATAGTCAAGTATATATACCACAGAGGGTAGGGCTTTTGCTTTGCATGCAGCGGACCCAGGTTCGATTCCTCCGCCCCTCACAGAGACCCTGGCAAGCTACCAAGAGTATCTTGCCCACAAGCTATCCATGGCATATTTGATTTGCTAGAAACAGTAACAACAAGTGTCACAATGGAGATGTTACTGGTGTCCACTCAAGGAAATCGATGAGCAACGGAATGACAGTGACAGTGACAGTGATAAAATAAAAAGGGTTTTGTTTGAGTATTTTTAGGTACAAATTTTAAAGAACCACATAAAATTATTTGAGCTCTGGATCTAATACGCTGATCATTAAGCATATTTTTTTGTCTTGCTCTAATTAAACTAGACAGACATATGAATCCACTCAACGCGGCTTGGAGTTTAAGAAAATTTTTATTATTAGCAGCATAAAGTTCATTGATAATAAACTAAAAGGTCACAAGGTAGGACTGACTTTATTTCTTAATGCTATTGTTATGCTTGTTTCAAAATTTTTAATTACACAGGAAATAGCTGTTAAGTCTAAAAATCATTTTGAGAATTACCGACTATTATTTCTAAACTCCTAACGCTAACAAAACTAAGATTCTTTGATGCATTTCTGGAGATGTCTACTATATACAATTAGTATATAGCATTATACACTCATAAATGTTATATAAACACAGAGAATGTTTGTATAAAAATATTTATACATGAAATAGCGTTAAATTTATTTAAAATATTTTGTAAGTTTTAATTTTATTTTTTATGTCTTTCATCATATAATTTATATTGATCTGTATCAATTAACTTTTATGAGACTTTTATTAGTACAACAATGTTACATTTTATTTTATGAGATTTAATTGATTTCTTCAAATATTTTCATATCATTCAGGCAATTTTAGACAAATATTATAAAATTTAAAAGAATACTTCTGTAAGGGAGATAATAGAAGGGGAAGTAGAATTATAGGTTACTCAATGTTTGCAAATTTAAAAAGCTTATTGACTACTCCTTTATTAGAAATTGTAACTCCTTTATTAGAAGTTGGTACTATTTTTCTATTTAGTATTTTTAATAGTTATATAAATTTGGGGGTGCTGAGAAGAAACCCACGCCTTCAACTTGTGAGGTACAAGTTCTACTACTAAGTCACATTTCTCTCTTTTTTCTTTATACTTGTAGTATTTTTAAAACATTATGTTTTTCATGATTCTAATTTTGAAATCATTTGGCTTTCCCATTTGGTGATCAAATTAATAGATTTTTTCTTAAGTTTGAGATTTACAGAAAAAAATTGAATGGAAACAAAATACTAAATCTACTACACACATTTGTTTCCTTTTAAATCTAGTTGTGATACATTGCATCATCAGGGAATTTTAATTTTGTTGTGCCGGGCCATATGTATCTATTTATTTACTTATCATTTATGTTTTGGGGCCACACTCAGATGTGCTCAGGTCTTACTTCTGACCCTATGCTCCAGCATCACTCCTGGAAGGATCTGGAAGGATCAGGGGACTGCATGGGCTTCCAGGGATCAAACCTGGGTTGGCAGTTTGAAATGGAAAATACCCACAGTGCTCACTCTACTATCTCTTCAGCCATATGTAGATATATATGTATATATCTATAATACTTATTTGTTCATATGTAAGATTTTTCTCCCCAAGGTATTTAATCCAAATTAATAATTTCTTTCATATTTTTTCCAGTGCCAAAAGTTTTTTTTTTTCACTTTTCTGTTCTTTTTTTCTCTTTCCTTCTTTTTCAATTGAATCAATGTGAAATACACAGTTACAAAGCAGTCCATGATTGGATTTCAGTCATGCCATGTTTCATCACCCATTCCTCCACTAGTGTGCATTTCCCACCACCAATGCCCCCAGCTTCCCCCCTCCCCACCCCCATCCAGCCTGCCTCTATGGCAGGCACTTTTCTGCTCTCTCTCTCTCTCTCCCTCCCTCCCTCCCTCCCTCCCTCCCTCCCTCCCTCTCTCTCTCTCTCTCTCTCTCTCTCTCTCTCTCTCTCTCTCTCTCCTTTTGGGCACTATAGTTTGAAATACAGATTCTGAGAGGTTATCCTGTTTGTTCCTTTACTTACTCTCAGCGCACAGTTCTTTTCTTTGCTTTGCTTTGCTTTGCATTTTTTTGGGGGGGTCACACCCGGCAATGCAGAGGGGTCACTCCTGGCTCTGCACTCAGCAATCACCCCTGGCGGTGCTCAGGGGACTATAGGGGATGCTGGGAATCCAACCTGGGTTGGCCCTACCCGCTGTGCTATTGCTCCAGCCCCTTCTTTTCTTTTCTTTTTTTTTAATTAATGAATCACCATGAGGGTACAGATACAGATTTACATATTCTCATGTCTGCGTTTCAGTCATACACAGCTTGAGTAGCCATCCCCCCACCAGTGCCCCTTCTCCACTGATGACCCCATCATCCCTCCCATCCCCCCCACCCACCCCCCACACCCCGCCTCTGTGGCAGGGCATTCCCTTTTGTTCTCTCTCTCCTTTAGGATGTTGTGGTTAGCAACGGAGGTGTTGGGTGGCCATCATGTTCGGTCTATACTCTGCTTTGAGCACGCTTCTCCCATCCCGCGCGGGTCCTCCCACCATATTTTACTTGGTGTTCCCTTCTCTATCTGAACTGCCTTTCCCCCAGCATGTGAGGCAGGCTTCCAAGCCATGGAGCAAATCTGGTACTTATTTCTGTTATTCTTGGGTGTTAGTCTCCCATTCTGTTGTTTTATATTCTACATATGAGTCAGTGCACAGTTCTTATCCAGAGTGATCATTTCCAACCATTATTGTCGTAGTGGTTTCTTGTTTATCCCAACTGCTTTCATCCCTAGTATTTAAAGTAGGCTTTCAAACATGGAGCAAGCTTCCTGCCTCATGTCTACTGTCCTTGGGTATTAGTCTCATATTATGTTTTCTTTTTAATATCCTTCTGATGATTGCAATCATTCTATGTCTGTCCCTCTCCTGACTAATCTCGCTCAGCATGATGCTCTCTTTGTCCATCCATTTGTAAGCAAATTTCAAAACTAAACCGCACATATTTTCAAATTTATCTGTTGCTTTGACCCTCCATTTTTCCTTCTAGCATACACATACTTGAGTCTCTTCACCATTTAAACATCACTCAGATGCACCAATTGGGTGCCTTTCCAATCTTCTACATAGATTGCCTTCTCTGATTCCTAAAACATTGCTCTTAAGTTTACGTTGAGACAAAATGTTATGTTTGTATCTTTATGTTATGCCTCTGGTTACTTATTGGGAATAGGATCAATGAATGTGATAAAACTAAAGACTTTCATTTAATGTTTTAAAAAATAGATTATACAATAAAGTGTGTAAAGATAAATATTGTAAGTTTAGTACAGACACATGGATACTCATCAAGGATAAAGATTATTTTGATACTTGATGTTCCATGTTCACATACTTGTATAATTTTTCTATGTTAAAGGAATTAAACTCGTTCTATGTAATTGATGGTTTCTCAGAAAATTTTTGATATTTATCAATGTGCAGCTGACATTTTATCATTTGATGGTGAATTTGCATATCTATACAGATATTGGATTTTAAGATGATTATTTTTTAATCATTTACTTTTTATTGAAGTGCCATGGTTTGCAATGGTATTACAATAATCATTCTCTGCAATAGTATCAATATAATCTAGCTGCAGTGCCAATCCACCACCAGAGATACCTTTTGAGCATTGTCTCAAGGTTTTTTCTACCTCTCTCCCTGTCCCCATCTCCTTTCCAGTTTACAGTACTATTGGCAATGTCTCAGGTTTTCTTTCCATTGGAGATAGGGTTTCTTTTGTTCTTTGTATTCCACATTGAGATCATCTGAACTTTTTCCCTGCCGACTCATTCCAATTAACATGATATCCTCCAGTGACACCCAAGTTGCAACAGTGATTCTTTCTTTATATCATAGAAAAGTAGCACACACATTTATCTATATCTACAACTATATATATGTATACATAAAATGAATATCACATATGTATACATATATATACATACATAAACCTACCTATATATCATGATTTCTTTCTTCACTCATCTATTGTTCGGCAATTGGGTTGTTTTCAGATCTTTCATATTGTAAGTAATGCTGCAATGAATATAGGTGTGCATAAGCTTGCAAATGAATGTTTTAGCTTTCACAGTGTAGCATTTCAAACTAACAGAATTCTCTGACCAATGAGTCCACAAACTATTGACTTGATTATCCCTAGCCATGCTCAGGATGAAACAACGCATCAATCTTCCTTTAACAAATATTTCCTGTATGTAGTGGGGCTTTGGAAACAACAAATAGAATGGTAGTACACATGCTTTTTCATTTAAATATGATTATTGTTTTGATATTGAAAAGCTTTTCTATTTTTAAAAATATCCTGTTACACTCATATCCAAGGGAGACTCATTTAACTTTAAACATAATTATTATTTTTTTAATTTTTGGGTCATATCTGCCAGAGCTCAATACTTACTCCTGGCTTGTTACTCAAATGTCCATCCTAGAGGACTCAGGAAACTGTATTAGATCACAGAAATCAAACCCAGATTGGCATGTAAGGTAAGCTCCAGCCCCAACATAATTTTCTTTTTATTTACAAAAATCATTGATATAAAAGGCATTTATCTCTAAGACTAAAACATTATTTTTATTAATACTTTTATAGGGGTTAAGCCACATAACAGAATGATCACTAGTAAACCTATTCCAGAAGCCAAACTTTATCTACAAGATCAATTAATATACATACCGTGCAGGTAAATATGTAGACATTTATTACTCTGTATATTTGTACTAAGATTTTATATTTTCCTCACCCCATAGAGACAAAAGTGATACATAGTTAAGAGATAATATCACTCAATACATTAGAAAAACTTAGTCAAACAAAAATTTTAAGTCTTTGGAATTAATATCCTAGTGCCTTTATATTTTTCAATGAGACTATGAACTAAATAGCGGGAAAGCAGCACTTTTTCAATGCTCTGCGCATATTGTCAAAAACACTAATGAAACTTAAGTGGATATAAAATAAATTATAATGAAAATCATTACTCCCCAATAGAAATATGTTTATTAGCTATGAACCAAGACCTTTTATTTTTCAGAATCAGCAGCACTTCAACATCTAATTATTACAGCAGAATATAGTGATCTGGTGAATATAATTGATATAGACTATCACAAATGTGTAAGATTCTGTAAAAGTATTTTCCCACTATTTAAGTAAATTATTTTTGTCCCCTGCTATTTCTGAGGCTCTGAAGGCATTGAAGACAATAGCTGAGAGCCAGCTGGTGCTATGTGTTATGATTTCTTGGGAAGAGTAGATTTGTCGAAGCTCGTCTGATTTTGAATTCCAGTTGCTTGTTTTTTCTTTCTTATCTTTACATTTCGTCAGTAGAGGAAGGGCAAAATAGCTCAAATCAATTTATTTAGAACACTGCTTTGTTTAGCTTATTAGTAATATTCTAGGCAGACAGCTATCAAGTCCATTGACAGAAAGCTATGAAGAAAATGCACTGAGATCACCAGTCAAATAAATGAAGCCCCCCTGTGTCGAGAAAGGTCGTTGATAATTGCATTGCCATCCGAGGGGTTAGTGGCATCTAAATAAGAAGTTTGGCTTTTATATTCCTTGTGGATCTCTTCAATGTTCCCATTAATTGTCTCAGAAATATCTTCAGGATCTGTCTTTAGCACAAAGGATATTACCAGAGCAACAGGAAAATAGAGAAGCAGATGATGATGATTGTAGTTAGTAAGTCCTGGAGTTATTTATACTTGAGGTTACTATAGTGAGATTCTTAAGACATGTGAAGCAGTTCAGTAGAACCTTAGAGAATGCAATCGCTTAGTAGAATCTGCTGCATTGGACAAAGTCCAGCAACCAAAAAACCTCAATGACTGGATTAATAGCAATCCAGAGGTCTACAACCACTGCACAAATACCGCAGAGGTGGGAAGGTACTTGGTAAACAGCTCAGAGACCGGAAATTTCTAGGAAAATAGCTCAGCGGTTGGCCCCTCATGGGCCCATAATTTGAGTATTGAAAACTCTTTCTTGGAGGATAGTTTTGTGGTTGGTAGCTGTTGGAAATAAAACATGATGGGATAAAGCCAAGATTGTGATAGTTTCGATACCCAAAACCGCCACTGTAGTGGTTTAGGGGTTGGAAACTCTTGGATATGCGGTTAAGTTGTCCAAAGTATTTGGAGCCGCTGTTAAGGGTTGGGGTGACTTTAGTGGCACGGAGATTCTTGGGATAGCAATCAGATACATACCCCTTGCTGTGAGTGCCCTGGCTACCGCTGGGGGCGGGTCCAGTGTTGGTAGTTTCGCAGCCACCGCCGACTTTGCCTACTGCTGATGAGTTGCAAGGCACATAGAAATTTGACCCATCACAAGTAGTGGTATCCGTCTTGACCTCGCAGCCAGGGGATTCACAGTCAGGCACTTCGCCATAGGATTCTTGGCAGTTGTCCAGGAGCCAGAGATTTCCTTGGTAGCGGCTGGGTAAGCAGATCCCAAAAGTGGGGCTTACATCACTGGAGCAAAGAGCAGCAGAAGTCACTGGAATGTAGCAGTAAGTTCTGTAGGATGTGCCACTGCAGCCCCCAGGAGAGCCCAGAAAAGACATGGAGTTTGGGTGCATGCTAAGTGGCAGTCGTGTAGGTATGGCACGGCGGTGACTCGAGGACTTTATATATCTTCCTCAGAGGTTGTCTGGAGGTGTCCTGACTTCTTCCTCCATACTGCCTGAGACAACAGCACAGCAACATCTCATTAGTGTGCTACTTAGCTACAGCTGTTGATGTCTTCACACTCTTATAAAAATAACTTTATTTTGCTTCTTCAAAGTATCTATAACTGCCACTTTGACCACCACCCAGCACTCATCATCTTCAGACCATAGCCTTGAAGAATAGTGATTTTTCTGTTAATAGGTCAACTCTCCTCTGTCAATCAGTGGTTAACAAGAGTTCATGTGTCCATGGGCCTCGCTGGCATGATTATTAAAAGCTTAATAAGGATTGAACTTAAATAAGGAACCTGTATTTTCCCACCCCGTTGAGTACTGAAAATACTGCAGGACTTGATCCTATATTCTGAACTCAGCTGCATGCTCTGGCTTTCACAATACTATTGCTAAAAAGAATGATAAGGACTGGACTCTTCAGAGAAAGAATTGGTTCTCCTGAACATATTCTTAACTGTACCAGGCTGTGTAGTGATGATAACTTCACATCTGGTGTGTTTGGAAAATTCCATCCATAGGACTCTTGGAGACTTAGTGACCCTGCTGGAGGTCAGGAATGAACTTGTCCCCATGGCTCGCTGGTTGCTAAGTAACCGTGAATTCTATGAGATTCCTTTCTTTCTGTGGTATGTAATATCAAAAAAGGTCAGTTGAGAAAAGATTGTATCATTCCAAGTAAGACTACCAGTTACACTGTTTCTGCTGTGAAGCCCCAGTGTTTTGTACATTTTCACCTTAAATTTATATTTCTTATTTTTAATGTGAGTTCTTTTATTTTTGAACACGGTGTGTTGAGTGTAATTTTTTGTGGGGTCTATACCCACAAAAGGAAATGAATATGTTAAAAGATCATTCAAATTACCTGATCTGTTTAATTATTTTTGTTGTTATTGTTGTTATTCTTGGGGCCATACCTTACAATGCTCAGGGGTTACTCCTGGCTCTGCACTCAGGATTCACTCCTGGCAGGGCTCAGGAAATCATGTGGGATTCTGGGAACCAAACACAGGTAAGTTGGATATAAAGCAAGCACTTTACCTGCCATCCTATCTCGCTGGTTCCTGATTGTTTAATTCTTCTACACTTCGTCCATATTAAACAATATATTCTCTTGGGGTGAGGATTGAAGGGATTTTAAAGATTTTACAGTATAGAATAAATATTTGCTTTTGAAAACATTAACTTTATTTTATTCTTTAATTTTCCATTGGATTGGAAAATGTGCTGTACATGCTAATAGCAATGAATTCAGATAAATAAATTAGTTTCTTTAGGTAGACTAACCTACAAGGGTCATTATCAAAGGAAGCCATCCTAACAAGACATAATTCCATTTCCTTTCCTCTTTGGTTTCCAGCAATATTTAAGTGCATGCCAGTTCAAACAAAGATATATTACAAATGTCTTTTATAATTGAGTTTTCTCAGTGTTTAAATATTCTGCAATGTTTCAATAACCACCTCTTTATTGGATACATTTTGGTGTATCTTGTGGAGTGTCTTTGAGATTAAAAGGCTTGGAATTTGGAAGCCATACTTTCAGAAAAATATCTGGCTAGAGAACATCCTTTCAGTTATGAGTCAGATAATTTAGGAAATAAAATACAAAAGTAGGTTGATGGTCAACTTTCCCTATCCTACTAGTTCTAAATGGCAGACAAATTGAGAGATTGATAAAGTTTTATGTCTGTATGTCTGCCTCACTCTAGTTAGCCATGATTACTCTTAGCCTTATTTTAAATCTACCTTAGAGAAGATTGGGTAGGGAAGCAGAATGAATAAGTCTATCATATTTCATTCCGCATGCTCTCTTTCCAATGAACAGAATATTACAGAGCATTCAAACCCTCTGCGATAGGGTCCTGCTCTGCCAGCTGCTCAACAACCCCCAGGCACACTCCATCAACCTCAAGGAGATCAACCTTAAGCTGCAGATGTCCCAGGTGTTACCCAGAGACGCAGGGAGGTGAGTGTTTGTCAATATGCAGATTGTTACAACATGCCAGTCGACCTAAAGCTTGCCTTCGGTAGACTGGGAACATCTGTAAAGACGATTAGAGGCCCCGCCAAAAAGCCTCCACCTCTCGGAGAGCCTGGCAAGTTACCGAGAGTATCCCGCCAGCATGGCAGAGCCTGGCAAGCTACCTGTGGTGTACTTGATATGCCAAAAACAGTAACAAAGATGGTCTTCATTTCCCTGATCCTGAAAGAGCCCCCAATATGTCATCAGGCTACACTAGCACGTGATAGGGACAGATGGAGTCATTACTTGTGCCCGCTTGAGCAAGTCAATGAACAACAGGATGACAGTATACAGTGATACAATGATTCAAATAAGTACAGAATATTCAAATAAGTATCACTCACATAAAGTATAATCCAACACAAATTAATAACGCAGAGGAAATAATTGTATAACTATTTTTCAAACTGAAAGAACTTGCAAGATCTTGAAACTTGTTTTGATCTGAAACATTATAAATAATCAAACATTGTTATTTACAAAGCCTGAATTGAGTCAGCTCTTTTAATTTTACCTTCCTACTCCTGACACATTCAGATGTAACCCTCACTGCCTGCTGACCACCATTTACTGTAACAATAATACTACAGAATTTTCTTCCACCTTAGTATTTATCTTGGCAAAAGACAGTGCAAATAGCATCAGAGCATAGCATTGAGCACTGTCATCCCCTTGTTCATGGATTTGCTTTGAGTGGGCACCATTAACGCCTCCATTGTGAGACTCATTGTTACTATTTTTGGCATATCAAGTACTCCACGGGTAGCTTGCCGGCTCTGCCATGTGGATGGGATATTCTCGGTAGCTTGCTGGGCTCTCTGAGAGAGATAGAGTAATGGAACCCAGGTCAGCCTCATGCAAGGCAAACAGTCTACTTGCTGTCTATCGCTCCATTCAGAAAAATGGTCGGTTTTATCACAAAGGAAGAATCTCTGTCTTTTTGAGTGGCATTTTCCTCTTAATCATTAATTGCCATTATAATTGTTCTTCTTGCTTAATTGCTAAAAATATTTATCCTCCTTATTTTCTATTTTAATATTTATATATATGCAAAGCTGAATAGACTCTCTGAATAAAGTCCATTTCCTTCCTGATCCCTGGAACTTGTGAATGATTTCTATGTCAAAGGAGACTGTATATATGAGTAAGGTCCAACTTTTAAGATAGAATTTTTGGGTGAGATCACTGTATACCAAGGTTCTTGTACAATGGAGATATTATAGGAGAAAAGCCACTGATTGTAGTGATGTTGTTCATACTTACAGGAATATCAGCAATGTCTAGGACCTGAGAGAGATAGAATAGATTTGCCCGTTGACTTCAAAGATAATCAATCCTGCTGCCACTTTGACTGTACTTGTGTGAGATCAGTTTTGAACTTCCAGTTTCAAGAACTGCAAGATATTACATTTCTGTTATAAGGTCACGAGGTGTGTGGCTAAGCCGTAGAAATGTAATATACTCTGTTAGAAAAAACACCAACAACTGCATTGGCTAGTATTGTTATAAATTATGGAGTCTGCACTCTTTTGCTCTTGTTTAAGGGAACAATATTTCTATCCATCAAATAATATAGATAAGCCACCAGGCTTTGTGAAAAGAAACAAAATTTATTCATCTAATTAGGCAGTACATTCTTTGCAACTCATTAAAATGGAGTTAAGGAACTCTCTACTGATTCTTCCAAAGGTTAAAAATCATTTATAGTAAACACAGAAGATCAAAGAATCTAAGTTTTCCAGTAAATTACTCTCAGATAAAATAATGGAGACCATCTTCCAGGATTTGGGGTTTTGATAAGATTTTCTCTTATTTTTGTAATCACATATATAATTATATCTTAATTCCTCTTGCCAGAATACTGTTAAATGATGCAAAAACACTTCCCTTATTTAAAAAGAGTAGAATTTATACAAAATCTATAGCACTGTAGCACTGTCGTCCTGTTGTTCATCGATTTGCTTGAGCAGGCACCAGTAATGTCTCCACTGTGAGACTTGTTACTGTTTTTGGCATATCAAATATGCCACAGGTAGGCTCTGCGGAGTGGACGAGATACTTTTGGTAGCCTTCCAAGCTCTCTGAGAGGGACAGAGGAATCGAACCTGGGTTGGCCGTGTGCAAAGCAAACACCCTACCCACTGTGCTATTGCTCCAGTCCATTTAAGTATTGAGTAATGTGATTCTTAAACTTAGCAATGGTAGGCTGAAATGTTGGGTAGCTGGCTATATTTACATTGTTGACTGTATAGCTCATTTCTGGTCGGTCTCAAAAGCTTAAAGGCAGATGGGCAGAATTAAGTACTTTGGAAATAGGAGTAAATGAAAATAAAACTTTATAAAATTTTCAGCCACACCCAGTGGCGCTCAGGACTCACTCCTACATCTACACCCAGGAATCACTCCTGACTGAGTTTGGGGGATCATATGGGATGCTGAGATTTGAACTTTGATGGCTCTTATGCAAGGCCAGCGCTCTGCCCACTAAACTGTCTCTCAGGTCCTTAAATAAAATATTTTCATATAGCTAAAATCAGTAGAAAGACAGATGAGTTTGATTCTTGTTTGCCTTTTTCATAAAATATGGTATTTATGGAATTAAAACAGGTGTGACATGAGTTGAACATTTTGAGATGGAACCATTATGGCTGCCTTATGAAATGTGAACAATTCTCTTAATGTGTGGCACTAACACATTTTCATTAGTATGTGATCTTGCTGATACCTCTCTTTCAGTACTTGGTACCTTCTTATGTGAAAGCAGTGCTGATGATACCTACATTGCAAGACTATAGTGAAATTGAATGAAACTTAGTGTAAAAGTATCTAGAAGAAGAAAAGAAACATGCTCTATGCAAATTAATGTCATATTTCTAAATCCCTAATTTACAAAATTCCAGTCATCCATTAAACTAAATAAAAATAATTATCCTTAATTTACTTTGACGTTGAGAAAACATGGTCTTGAAACAATCTTTGTCTCCTCCAAAAGTTAATTCTGAAACTGAATGGATTCCTCCTTACACCAACCTCATGTCATTAAAATACTTTACTTGGCCACAATTACTAATGAATCCTCTTATTTAAACCTTCTTCTTTTGCGCTATGTATCTTTAATTAGTTCCTAAACATCTGCATTTGTGGTTACAAGAATAATGATTCAATACTTATGTTCCTGTAAAATCCCATCTTTGACACTTAATATATGAATTAACTATCAAATATTTCTCTAACTAAATTTCAACATATTCAAAACTTAAATATGTTTTCTTAAGAGATACTTATGAAGATAAAAATAGACAAATACATGTTGTGAATAACAAGTATATTCTTGGTATCACTTGTATTTTATTAACACCAGACTATATCTTTGCTGATATTGAGGCATGAAGGGCGGAGCACCAGGTGAGCTGGTTCATTTGATTGGTCATTTTGAACTTCACTCACCAAAGTAACTGGGGTTGGTATGTAGTAACAGATAAAAGGAAGTTCCTTGCCAGGCAATCACTTTCTTGGCCTCCTCACCTGTGGCCAGACATCCCTGAGAAGTAACAGGAGAGCAGGAATTCCCCCACATGAACCTGGCAGTGGTCAGAGACTCACGAAGGTCAAAAGGACAGGGAGCCACTTAGCATAGCCCCAGAAGTACAAAGCAAGATGTTATAGAACAGCAAACCTCCAGCAAGGTGATACAGCTGACAGGCTTCTAGCTCTAGATTTCACAGGAGGAAAGTTTACACTGCATAGAGGAAGTGACAAGACCAGGCCATCATACACTGGAGGTGAGGGACAGAACCTGGAATGTCAGATACAAGAGCAGGTATGGAGGGAAAAGGTCAAATCAGGTGTTAAAGACAGTGCTAGGAACTATCTCCTGGATAAGCCTTCTCCCATATATTTTATTTATTCAAACTTAATATTGAGGTATTTTGGGGAGGGATATTATATATATATATATATATATATATATATATGGAAGTATTCAGGGTTTATTTCTAGCTCTTTGATCAGGGATCAGTCCTGGGCGCAGTGTGGGTTTTCTTCCTGGTCTATGTCCAGGGATCAGTTCTGGAATGATGTTAGGGAAGAATTGGATTAGGCTGGGCTGCATGCAAAGCAAGTGCCTTAATGTACTCTCTCTCCAGCCCTGAATATTGAGGTCTAAAAACCCACTTTGAGTTGACTGTTGTGCGTGGGGTGAGAGACAAATGCAATTTCTGTATGTGATTATTCAGTTTTTCCCAGCACACTACCTTGAAAAGGCTTTGCTTAATCCACTTCATGCACCCAGATCCATTGTCGTAGACTGATTGTCCAGACATAGAGAATTTGTCTCTTTGGACTGAATTCTATTCCACTGAACTGCGACTCTATTTTTATCAAGCACCAATCCATTTTGATTGCCATAGTTCTGTTTTTTAAATTTGGAGGTGGGGGCAGTCACAGTTGGAGATATTCAGGGGTTATTCCTTGTTCTATACTCAGAAATTACACCTGATGGTGCTCAGTGGACTATGTGGGATGCCAGGATCCAGCCAGGTCGATTATATGCAAGGCAAATGCCCTCTCCATTGTACTATTATTCCAGACTTAGATTACTATAGCTTTATAGTTTTATTTAAAATAATTGAATCCTACACCTCATCCTGTCCCTGGTTTGGCTCATAATTGCTTTGGCTATTCAAGAAGTTTCATAGTTCCATATACATTTTAGAAGCACTTTTAAAAAATAACAATCATTGGTAAAAGTCTTCAGTATTTATATGGGGATAGCATTGTACATTATTTTTCAATTTTTCAATTTTTTTAATAGTGAATCACCATGAGGTACACCTAAGAATTTTTAAAGGCAATTTGGATAGACTATTTCTTATTTCTATTTCCTTTGCTAAACCTGTCTATAATGAGCTGTGGTTACATCAGAAGTCATGAAGTCACTTTCCCTCAACATAATTCTCTTTCCCACCTGTATTCATGTTCTGTTTTACTCATTAAAACAACTACTAGACTGATATTTCTTTTGAGAAGATATTAAAAAATATTAGCAGTGTTTCAAGGAAAAGCAGATCCCCAATATTCGTAAAAATGTGCAGAGACAGAGGAACAGCGAGTAAGAGAAATCTATACATAGAGAGAAAACCAATGTTTTAAAATATTTTACTCATCCTTTAAAATATAAAAGACATGAGATTTTATACAGATAGAGTATAATGTCTCTTCTTTAAATTTCATTATTTTGTTTCCATATTAGAGGAATACAATATTTGACACCTCACAATCTCACAGGAGGGATTTTTCAGGTTACACAACACATTTTTCCTCAAAAAAAAAAAAAACCAAAACGAAACCTCAGATCACTTCTATCAGTGTGAGACCTGTTTCCGGTAAAAAATAATCAGAAATTGGAGTCACTGAGAGTTGACAGTTTGGGAAGTCTATTTGACAGTTTTCTTATATGTTATGATTATAAAGTAATCAGGACATTATGTTTTCTATATAGATTAAATTTCTTTAACTCTAATGCATCTATAGAAAATACTCTTGCTTGGATAACTGTCCACTGAAATATTTCTTTTCTCATATGTGGTTCACCTGAATTCCTCATTATTTAGCTTAAGATTCTTCTCATTGTTTGTTCTTTATGAAGTTTGAAAACAAAGTATTGACAACTAGTCCATATAATTCCCTTTATTACATGAAGACTTGCTGCATTTGGCTTACAAAATGAAAAGTGAAGAGTTTCTCTTTAGAGCATACTGAAAATAGATTTTTGTTTTATAGAACTGCTACTGAACTGCATCTGAAAAGTAGGACATTGGTGAGTTTAGAGTTATTAAACTAATATTATCTTATCATCAATCATCATAATTAAAATGTAGGTTGAATGGAAGACAGGTAACTAAGAGAAGCCTGGTATTATCAACCACTTTATCACCTCTTAATGATAAACGTAGAAAGATTCAAATCACATACCTAGTTGACATACATCTTAATTTATTATCTAAAATTACATTTGTACTTCCTCTCAATGTCTACAGAGAAGTTATTTGTTACACTTCCATGAAGATGTCTGGTTA
The DNA here is from genome assembly GCF_027595985.1 of Sorex araneus. Taxonomy (NCBI): domain Eukaryota; kingdom Metazoa; phylum Chordata; class Mammalia; order Eulipotyphla; family Soricidae; genus Sorex; species Sorex araneus. The sequence goes on from NC_073303.1 coordinate 194,185,449, forward strand.
AATACCCTGAGATTCAAAACAAAAAGTAAAAGCAAAAAGCTACCAAGAGATTAAATCCTTCCTAAGAGATGACTGGTTTGAGGATAGAATGACATTAACACAAAATAATAAGAATCACCTCGGAGAGCTTGTGATCTTTTCTTTCTCACATGAAACTTAATTAGCACTTTAAATTAATTAAATCTTATTCAGAATCCAAGACATCTAGTATGGTCTCTTTAATTTGTATTAGATTTCAAAGCACAAATTTTTTATCAACTGTTGCTTACATAGGAAAGTTTTCACTTTAGAATAAGATTCATAAACTTTATAACTAGCACCAAGAGCATATTTTTAAAAGTTATTTATTTTATTGAATCACCATGTGGAAAGTTACAAAGTTTTCAGGCTTATGTCTCAGTTATACAATACTCAAACACCCATCCCTTCACCAATGCCCATATTCCACCACCAAAAACCCCAGTATACCTCGCCCTCCTACCCACCCCCGCCTGCGTAACTGATAAATTTCACTTCATTTTCTCTTTTCCTTGATTATATTCCATATTTCAACACAAAACTCACTATTGTTGTTGGAGTTTCCCCCCAAAAAAGACATCCCTACTGCCAAGGAAGCATTTGATAATTGGTTTTCCATTGCTAAGAATGAAGAGATATGAGGTCCTGCTGTTCGAAGTACATAACTCTTTATTTTTCTCCTTGCCACACCATCGAGATTGTAACTGCTTAATAGACCTCATAATACGGTGGACACCACACCGCTTCTCCCCGAAAAGGGAAAAAAAACGAGAAAGAAGGATATTTCCTCTCCTTGGCCGGCGTGGGGCTATGGCTTAGTTCACAGTCTAGAGACATGGCTGCTACTTTGATTACCTTCAATATTTCAACAAAAATCTCACTATTATTGTTTGGAGTTTCCCCCCAAAGTCAGACCTGCTAAAAAGGAACCGTTTCACATTGCTGACAATTAAGAGATAATAGGCTGTCACGGCCGCACGGTTTTGGATTTCTGTATAAAGTCCAGGGAAAATTCTTCCAGAAATTGCATCATTGCAAGCTTTTACTTTCCTTTTGTGGTGCTCATAAGATGGAAAAGCCTGGAGAGAGAAACCCTATCTCCCTGGCGCTGCATGGGGCAGTGGCTCAGTTCACAGGCTAGAGGCATTTCTTCGAGCTGCTGGTGTCCAAAGTAGTTTAGTTGGCCTCTGGGATCATGCTTGTGCAGCAGCGGGAAGGCCACACTCGTGTAGCCAATGCACTTAAATCTCGGTGGAGGGAGGGCTCGGTACCCCCCATCCACCGGGATCTTCCATGCGTCCTGCAGCATCTGGTTGGTACAGAGGCCAACTAAACTACTTTGGACACCAGCAGCTCGCAGAAATGCCTCTAGACTGTGAACTGAGCCACTGCCCCACGCGACGCCAGTGGGGGAAGGGTTTCTCTCTTTCAACCCTTCCTTTCCAGGCACAACATGGCGATCATCGCTTTGTGAGCACAAAAAGAGCATATTTTTATGCTCCAGATTCCCATATGTCAATTTTTTTAAATGTCCTAAAATTGTGAGTTTTTAATCTCAGAAACTTTGTACAGGAAAGACTTTCTGGAACACCCTTGCCTAATTTGCTCCTGGGAATGATAGTTTATTCATTACATCATTTCTGTAATAAATGTCTAGAAGATATTTTCTTGAATTTTTCATTATTTACATGAATTATGCTTTAAACATGTCATTTTATTTATTCCTGTCAATAGAGGACTTGGAAGTCATTTTCATATTGGTCAATTTATGTATGCTGGTTGTGTGTGGAGGGCTAGGATAGAAACACATTTGGTCAATTCCTCAATGATTCTTATAAGTACTAATGGTACTTCTAAGATGGAATATATTATGATTTACCCAAATATTCAAATAATATCTCTTTTTTAATATGTGTGTATCAACTTGGTCCAGGACAGCAAAACTCACAGATGAATTTAGTAACATTGTACATCATCCTTTAAATATTAAATAATCCAAATAAATACAATAGGCCTAAAATGCAAATTTAGAGGCATGTCTGGAAAATTGGCTATTCTCTGAGGCTATTTCTCTTATTTTACTTTATTTAGTTTTTTTGTTGTTGTTGTTAATATACGAAATTCTATTCTCAACAAATGGCCTTAGACTTCTTGAGCCTATGTCTTATCACATTGGTATCATTATTTGCCAGTTTTTTCAACATTGCAGACATTAGATATTTTGAATGTTAGATAAATTAAATATGTTTGGGAAGGAATTTTTTTGGTAATTTCAGTGCTTTTCAGGGGCAAGTACAGGCTCCATGCTTGGGATACTTGGTGCTATAGACGGAACCTGAGGTCCTTCATGTAAAGCGTGAGCTTGGCGCTTTGTGCTAGCTTCCGATTTAATTTAGATACAATTTTTAAAATCTTAAATGTCTACTAGATATTTCTCCTTTGATATCACTTGTATCACTTGTAGTCCCATTGTTCATTGATTTGTTTGGCGGCTCCAGTAACGTCTCCATTCATCCCTGTCACGTTCAGGGCCAGTTCTCTTCAAGCTTTTCAAGAAAATTGAAGAAACAGGGACTCTACCAAACAGTTTCAATGAGGCTCATATCTCCCTAATACCAAAAGCAAACGAAGACACCACTAACAAAGAAAATTACAGGCCAATATCCCTGATGAACACGGATGCGAAGATTCTCAATTAGCAAATATTATATTATTTGCTAATAACATTAGCAAATAGAATCCAACAACTCATCAAAAAGATCATACATCATGACCAAGTAGGATTCATCCCTGGGATTCAAGGATGATTTAACATTCGGAATTCAATTAACATAATCCATCATGTCAACAAAAGTAAAAATAAAAACCATATGATCATTTCAATAGATACAGAGAAAGCATTTGACAAGATCCAACACCCATTTATGATGAAAACTCTCACCAAAATAGACTTAGAAGGAACTTTCTTCAAGATAGACAAAGCCATCTACCACAAACCCATAGCAAGCATTATCCTAAATGGAGAAACATTAAGGTTATTCTATTCTAGTATTCTTATCCTTATCCAAGAGAGTCTTTTGCCCGCATGCCTGGCTGTCTTCCCCAGGGCCCCTTGGAGGGGATGAGCTCCAGCTTCCCTCCCCACCCTGAGCAGAGCTCTCGGCGGCCGAAGACCACCAGAACCTAGCTACAGCCATGCTGGAGGCCCCTCTTCACACGTTCGGACAGGCCTCATGCACGAAACCAGCAGAGGAACCCAGGTGTGTGTAATCCTATCAACAGCCAACATCCAGAGAGAGACTTAAAAGCAAGCTCTCAAAAGCATGCGGCCGCAAGCGGCCATGAGACATCTTTAGCCTACTTCTCCCTCTGGGAGAAACTGGCAATCTTCTGAGAGTTTCCTGCCCACATGGGACAGCCTTGCAAGCTTCCCATGGTGTATTCATATGAAAAGTCCAGTAACAAGCTGGATCTCATTCCCCTGACCCTGAAGAGTCCCCAGTGCAACATCGTTAGGAGGGCCGAGTCGAGGTAGACTTCTAAGATCTCAGGGAAAGGACGAAATGAGATGTTACTGAGCTCGCCCAAGAAATCGGTGATTAACGGGATTCCATGATTCATGATTCTTATCCTATTATTCTTCTGTCTCTCAATATTCTTACCATCGCAATTCACTTTCAGGTCTTTGAATTCACCATGCTCTGTCAACCTCTCGTCATACGTATAAAATTTATTTTTGTTTGGAGGGACCACATCCAAAAGTGCTTAGAGATTACTCTTGGCAGGGCCTGGAGGATCATATGGGGTGCAGGGGATAGAATCCAGCTTGGCTGTGTGCAACAGAAGTAACCTACAAGTTATATTATTGTTCCAGGCCTTGGTCTATTCATTTTCATCTGATGGACCATTTTCCTCTGCTCCTTAAAGAGTTAGTTTCTTTCATCTATCAGACCTTAAGACTTTACTACTTAGAGAAGATAGCACAGCCCTCACCTATAACCTCTTTACTTTTATAGCTCTATGATTGGCCTAAACTTAGTGACATTTTATTATGTATTTTAGTTGCAACCAAATTATTTGTTTATTTATCTATTTATTTGGGATCCACTTCTGACTGTGCTCAGGGCTTACTCCTGTCTCTATGCTCAAGGATCACTCCTGGTGGAGCTCAGGGGGCCTTATGACTGCCAGGGATTGAACTAGTGAGGCTGAATGCAAGGAAAGTACCTTCCAGCTATACTCCTTTTTGATCCTCTAAATTATTTATTTTTATATTTGTTTTTTATCTACTTTTGCAAGATACCAAGGCCTCTGAGAACCTAAACCTGTTCATTTACCTACCCTAATATTACAATATACAAAATAATATCATTTATAGACTAACTATTCAATTTATATGACAGATACTAAGGAATAGAGAAAGATACTTTCATTTAAAACTTTGTGATTTATATACCTTTAGAACTTACAGAAAAGAAGAAATGAGGGGTACATGGGGCTGAAGCAATAGTTCAGGTGTAGGCTACTCACATTACACACAGCTGATATGAGTTTGATCAGTGGCATCACATTTGATGCCCAAGGTCCATCCAGGAAGAAGCACAGAACCAGATGTTAGCTCTGACCACCTATAGATGTGACCTAAAAACAAATAAAATGGTATGAGTAATTGACTCACAAATCACTAAATATGCACATAGCTGTAATCTGACACTTATAGCCAATGGCTACAGCTTCTAAGACAAATGCTTCTAGAAAATTGACAATTTTACCATCACTGTGAATATATAGTTATATCTACCATATAGTCACATTTCCCTATATTGACATAAATTTTATATTTGTGAATGAAAAGAATTGTTCAAAAAATAAGTTACAAAACATGCTGTTATTTTCATGGACTGTTATTCAATCATGTTGATTGACTCTTCAGTGCTATTAGGATTTGATCTTTCCTGTGTTGTTTTTCTCCTTGAGGTTTATTAACAGAATAGAAATTCAGTTATATCAATTTTCTATCAAACAAAATAACATTAGCATTTAACAAGTGTGTTATTTCATTTTTAACAATAATATCTTAAGCGAGAATAGTAATTTCACCAAGTTTGCTTTTTCATCAGTAACATAAAGGTAAAAAATTGAGGTCCAAGATATAGTACACTGGATAGGGCACTTGCCTTGCCTATGACCAACCAAGATTCAATATCCTGCTCTACCTTATGGTACTTGGAAGACCAAGAGAAGACATCCCTGAGCACAAGGGGAGTAAGGAGTATGCCAGGAGTAAGCCATCATCATAGCCAAGTACTACCCCAAACCAAAACAAATGTTAGAAGAAAGGATCTTACAAATTTTTAGGAAGGTCGGGATTACATAGATAAAATTTCTTACGTCAGAAATGTAAAACATTGGGGACTGGAGCAATAGCACAGCAGGTAGGGCGTTTGCCTTACATACGGCCGACCCAGGTTCAATTCTCAGCATCCCATATGGTCCCCTGAGCACTGCCAGGGGTAATTCCTGAGTGCAGAGCCAGGAGTAACCCCTGTACATCTCCGGGTGTGATCCAAAAAAAAAAGAAATGTAAAACATTGATACATCTCTTTTCCCCATAATTTTTTTAAGGACAGATATTTATCAGTTCCCAAATATTTAGAAATATTAATAATATTTCTAAATTAATAATAAATTAATAATATTTCTAATTAATTTAGAAATATTATTAATAATAAATTAATAATATTTCTAAATTAATCATTTTATTACATGTAATAAAAAGTAGGTCATGGAGATAGTGTGATATCAAATTGAATTTCAAACGATCATACTAAAGAAAATGGAAGATTTAAGTTGGGACAGTAATCAAGGAATTGGAATTTGAAAAATAGAAATTTTAGAAAACGGGGCAGTAGTTCTGTGAGGACAATGCAAGTTGTGAAAATACTAACCATACTAAAGCTAGTATATTGAAGCAAGAGAAACAAGTGTCTAAATTCTACAAAATACATTGATGTTTATTTTCAAATCTGTAAATTGAATCCTTAAATACAGTTTGGAAGTTTGTGCAAATTCTCTTTCTGCTCAAAACTGATCTTAGATTAGTGTTTATTGTAGAGATTTAGATGCTATACCAGTGCTATGCTTCTTTCTTATTCTTGGGTATATTAAAAAAAAAAACCTAATATTTTCCCTCATGATTGAAGTCAAGGAACTGAGTTCCATACTTAACAGCAATGAAATACAACTGCCAGTGCCACCTTGATCAATTAACTCTTATAGTGAAGTACCTTTCAGCTCATCTAAGTGAGTGCATAAAATAGGCCTTCCCTGATACTTCATTCCTTGTCAGGTGCTACCTGAAAAATCCTAAAGCAAATATTTAAGTATAGGCATATACTGCAAAAAGCCTTTGGCAGTGACCAAGTCACATTATTTACTACACTTCAATAAATTTCAGAGGTCTCTTTAAATGAATCATTTTCTTTACTGTGGGTACTTACAATATTCTCCACAATTAATCCAGATTATAAAAATACCACTATTGCATAAAGCTGTTCTCTTGTCACAACCTAAGGAAATAAATAGACGTCAAAGAAAGAATACATAAATGAAAACACAGAAAAAGTGTGATTTGAATGCTAAGCAGTGCTTTAATTAGAAAGAAAATAGAGGGAAATGATTACATCAACTTGCAAAACATTAGCCTTTTTTTTTTTGTACATATAAGCAATAAGAACTTCCAAAAGCGACACCTCATTAAGTAGATTTCGTACAGAATTATAGTAGGTAATGCAACGGATACATAATAAGAAAAACCATTATTCAGGGTCAAAACTAACAGTATGAGATTTTCTCCAACTCTTGGTCGATCTTTGGTGAGGGCACTAGTAGTCATTCAGGGAAGAGGAATAAGGTTGAAAATTGCTGCATGTATAGTTGATGGGCTTGTAGCAGTCAGAGGTATAGCTAAAAGGTTGACATCCATAGGACAAGTAGTTCCCAGGTTGACGACCATAGGGCATGTAGCTCAGAGGTTGGCGGCCATAGGGCATGTAGCTCAGAGGTTGGCAGCCATAGGGCATGAAGTTCCCAGGTTGATAGCCGAAGGTCATGGAGTTCCCAGGTTGACAACCATAGGGCATAAAATTCCCGGGTTGACAGCCATAGGTCTGATAACTTTGAAGACGGTATCTCAGAGGCTGTCTACAGGAAGCAGGCTTGCAGGAACTGTTGCCACTGGTGGTGATGGGAGGACAGCCATTTCCCTCTTGGGATCTCGGCACCTCGGAAACAACTGGAGAACAAGCAGAAGGGCTGGCATTGCCACTGTCACAAACGGTTGGTGAGCAGCTCCTGGGTTTGTCACAAATGGTTGGTGAGCAGCTCCTGGGTTTGTCACAGATGGTTGGTGAACAGCTCCTGGGTTTCTCACAGGGTGTGTGGCAGCTCTCAGGAAGTGTATTGCTCCCATGGCTGCTGCTGGGAGAGCAGGGTAGGTCTCTGCAGCTCACCTCAGTGGAGCAGAGGCCACTGGGAGAGGTGACAGGAGAGTGGCAGGAACTCCCACGGGAGCGACAGCTGTAGCTTTTAGAGCAGAAGTTGTAGGACATGGTGGAAGAAGAAGGTCAGGCTTTGATTTGATTTCAGAGCTGCTAGTGAAGGTTGATGGCCCATTGCTGTACCCAAGCTTTATATATCTTAGCTCCTGGGCGTTGGTTCCCCCTTGGCTCCTCCTCCCACTCATATTTCAGAACCATTTCTATGCAATCTCATTAAACTATTATTCAGTTTTCTACCAAGCAGTCCTCCCACCAGCCTGTAAAATATATATCATCTGTGTCACATCCTTCAGATAACTGTGATTCCAATGTCAATCATGTCTTCCCTGGTCATCTCTCTCAGGCATAGGTCAACTGTTTCTTTAGTAACCATGCCTGTTTATTAGTTCTGATCGTGCCCTAAAATTGCTATTAAAATTCCACAAATGGAGCCACATAATTAGAGAGACCCATTTACGGCCACTTATTTAATGTAATACCAATATCTTCCTTTGTAAGTGATTAATATTAGTGATGTATTAAAAAAGTGAGTAATGTTGAAAATTCTTTTTTGGGGGAATTCAAAAATATTTTGTATTCTTTGAAGATATAAACTTACTCCTTTGTGTGGATATTACATTCAACTGCATCTTTCCTAGTGAAATGCAGTGACCTGGAAAGCTTTAACAATCCTTGTTAAGATCCACACCCAACGAGACTATATTTCATCGTTCTAATTTTTATTAGCATGAAACTGAAGGTGTTGGCATATATACACCTTGATAGATGCTGTATTAAATAAAGGCCTTATATCCTTAGATGCTGAGTCTGTATATTTATATCTCCATATGATGATTTTCCAATAAATATCATTTTATACTTACAGCTTTGAAATAATTCTTAGTTTTCAAATTAATTAAGAAAGAATCTAATTTATATCTGAGATTTCAACTTTCCTGGTTACTATTTGGAACTTGAATGTATTTATACATAAAAAGGAAGTGGAAATTCCTAGTCTGCCAAGAAGAGAAATGTTTCAGCTGAGTGGTGCTATTGAAGTCTTAACTCCATCTTACCCACATTATTTGGATAAATGGACTTTTATAAGTTCCTTGAGGGGGTTCATTTAGGAAGGCTGCATATTTCATGTGTCTTGTTCCAAAAGCTGAGTAACATGTTTTTGGTGATAACTACTGAAATAAAATGATAATTCTTTTACAAAACAGTAAGGACTGGAGCGATAGCACAGCAGATAGGGTGTTTGCCTTAATGTGGCTGACCTGGGTTTGATTCCTCTGTCCCTTTTGGAGAACCCAGCAAGCTACTGAGTGTATCCCGCCAGTATAGCAGAGCCTGGCAAGCTACCCGTGGCATATTCAATATGCCAAAAACAGTAGCAACAAGTCTCACAATGGAGAGGTTACTGGTGCCCACTAAAGGAAATCGATGAACAATGAATGGGATGACAGGACTATAGTGCTTAAAAAACAGTATTCCACCCTTATCTCCTCTCCTCACCCCACTAATTAATATCAATATTGCATTTCTGAATGGGGAAGCAACGTGATAGACATGTAAACAGTAGATGGCAGACTGGGAGACCAGGACAGGGAACCTGGGAATGCTGGGGAAGACTGTTAACATGGGTGATAGAACACTGAATGTCTGAAACTCAACAATAAATAATTTTTACATCACAATGCTTTTGTAAAAATGAATTTGGAATAAAAAAAGAAAGCCCACATGAATTTGGTATTACTGGGTTTCAGTCACATTCAGCTTTTCTGAGCTTCACTTTCCCCCTATGTAAATGGCATATCAAAAGTCATAGTACTGATGTTTTTTGGGATATACATGATAAAAGATAAAATGATTCTTTCCATTCAAAAGTCCTGCTTGTGGGAAAAAAATGCCATCCTTCCTTAGGCCAGTCTGCACACATCACTGCTCTTTTCTTCTGGAAGTTCTATTTTTTTTTCTTTTTGGGTCACACCCAGTGATGCTGTGGGGTTACTCCTGGCTATGCACTCAGGAATTGCTCCCAGCGGTCCTTGGAGGACATATGGGATGCTAGGGATTGGACCTGGGTCAGCCGCATGCAAGGCAAACAGCCTACCTGCTGTAGTAGTGCTCTGGTCCAGCTGCTGGAACTTCTAAAAGTACATCATGGATCATTTATATGAATTCAGTACTAAGATAAGTCTTCTCCCTATTTGTGGCATTGGAAAAATTCCACAATGACATGAAGCCCATCTCTAACATAGATATCTATAGTTATATAGTTATATCTATGTTCATATTTTTTTCCTTTCTTTTATGGGGGCATCTGGGGTAGGTACACCTGGTGATGCTCACTGGTTACACAAGGCTTTGCACTCAGGAATTACTCCTGGAGGTGCGCCTGGGATCGGATTCAGGTCAGCCACATGCAAGGCAACAATTGCCCTACCCATTGTACTATCTCTCCAGCCCACACAGGCCATGTTTGTTTTTTTTAATTATTTTATTAAAGCATCATGAATTACAAAGTTATTCATAGTTGGGTTTTTGACATACAATGAATGCTCCATCACCCACCAGTTCTGCCCACAGTGTCAACTTCCATCCACCAGGGTCCCCAGACTCCCTCTCTATCCTAGCGCCACCTACTATCCTTTTAAATTTAGTTAAGTTTGAAATTTACTTGAATATTAAATAGAGCTAAAAGCCTAAATTTTTTCTTTTAGAACGTTGTGTTTTTAGGATGCAAATGAAATTAAGAACTGATTTTTCTTTCTTCCTCCCCTCTTCCCTACTACCAAAAGCTGCTTACCTAAAATGATACTTAAGATTCTCTTCTGAATATTATAATGGGAAGATGAGTTGACAAATGTAATATTGTTTCATTTCATGAAAACCTCAAGGAACCTAAATATTTAGTTAGAGAAAATAGTTGGGTAAATATCACCCATTCACTTAATGGATGCTGATGTCATTAAAATGGTGATTACTGAGACCATTATGGAAAAATATAATGTCATATTAGGGGAAAGAGATTATCTGATGCCAGCAGGAGGCGCCAGATAATCTCCTCATCTACCACCCTCCAGAACTCACAGCTGCTTCTCCCAGAACGGAGCATAAAATGAGGCCCCCATAACCAAGCCACCGGACTCTGCACCAGGGCTACCCAAGAGGGGGGCAGGTGAGAGCCCTCCCCACCCCAAGGAACCCAGCCCCAGCGGCCGACCTCCACTACCCAACTGCTGCCGCACTCCAGGCAGCTTGCTTTCCACACACTTGGGCCAAGCCTCACGCATGAGTGAACATATTCCTGGACTGAAACATCATCATAAGGGGAAATATAGATATATATTTATAATATATATATATATATATATATATATATATATTTCCTCTGGCCCTGAATCATTGGGAAAAACAATAAAGGAGAGGCTGCTAAAATCTCAGGGCTGGGACGAATGGAGACGTTACTGGCGCCCACTCGAGTAAGTCGATGACCAATGGGATGACAGTGACATAGTGATTGATGTTTTCATCTTGCAATGTCGGTGTTGTTGACTCTGTCCTTCCTGAACATCACCCATGTACCTGAATCTTGTACTTTATCTCTGCCCTCATTGCTTCTCATCTATCTCTTCTCCCCTTCCCTCTCATTCTACTTCTTTCCATATCCTCATTATACTTTGAGGCCAATGGTGATCTAAGCATTTCTCCTTTAAACTACTGTATTTCCTCATCCTGCTACTATAAGTAACACATATCAGTAATATCATCCTTATACTACTTGTAGCACTATAACAACATTTTTATGATATTTACATGAACCAAAATATGGGTAAGGCAGGCTATAATTCTACACTAACGTCTAGAGAACTGTTTTTAAATAATGAGTTAACTGACCATTTAGTCTATAACATGGGTACCACGGACAATCTATATTTTTTAATTCTGAAAAATGATTTTCTGTAATGAACTGTGATCCTCAAAACAGTTACATAGCAAGATACACACAGAAGCTCTGGGCTATCTCTGATTAATAGAACAGGGTGGTTTAAGCTTTTAAATTTATTAATAGCCAATGATAAAAATGTGCTGATGTATTATTAGATAGAAAATTTTCTTGATTATTATTTCCCATGTTCAAATTCCAGATAGCCATAGTAAAAATGATTGCAATTCAGGATATAAAAGGAATATTTTCTTTTTGTTATTCTGTGTGTATTTAGTGAAGCATCTCTAACTAATTTCCAATATAATATATCCAAAATTAGTTTCGTGCAAAACATGCCATAAGTGTAAAATAAGTAAAATTGTCTTTTCTCCTCTGAGGCTGGGCAAATAAAGCCCCTCTCTCAGTACTATATATTTTTTAAACTTTTTATCTGCCATCTATAATAGACTTGCTTTTTGGAGGTTAAATTGTTCTTTGGAGTGCATGTTACTTCAGATTGTACATTTGGGAATATTTGAGAATGCTGAGTTTTTTTCTTTAGAGAATGTCAGGGACACAATACCAACTAAAAGATCACCTAATTGCCCAAACTAAAACCAACTGAGAAACAGTGTAAATAAGAAAACATTAGATATAACTATATAACTATAGATACCTCAGGGCCAGGACAAATGAAGACGTTACTGGGCCTGGTGAGCAAATGACGATCAACAGAATGATAGTGATAGTATAGTAATATATTTGATACAATTCCTTTAAAAAAATGAAAGAGAAAATTTCTATCAGCTGTTGAATGTACAGTGCAACTTATTTCAAAGAAAAAATATAGTTTTCACAGGGGAAAAAGCAAGTGTTTAATAATAGTGAGAAACCAAACATTAGTTCAGATTAGTGATCAAAGTTAGCATCAATGCACTAAAATTATCTCATGCAGTCTTGATATAAGGCTTTATTGCTCTTGTGTTTCTCTGATAACACTTCAGCCAAGTATATTCCTGAGCAAATCTAAATTTAGGACATCCTATAAAATTTATGAACAGTAATTTTTTTAAAGTCTCAAGGAAAATTTGAGATGTGGCCACAGTGAAGAGTGACCTAAGGATTTATGACAGCCATTCTAAGGTGATATCCTCAGTGAGATCATGGGATATAAAAAGAACATGAGGTAAAACTGAAGAAGTTGTAAAGTATCAATTTTAGTTTATGGTAATAAGTCAACTTAGGTCATTACTTATGATAAATGTGAAAACTAATGTAAATATTATGTTGCCATTAGTGAAAATAAAACAGGTTTAGCTACATAAAACTCACTTTGTTATTTTTATAACTTTTCTATCAATCTGAGACAATGAAAACATCTTAAGTACACAAAAAATGAAAAGTCTGAATTAAAATGTAGCTAGTAAATATAAAATCCTCATTTACTTCATATTATCAGTTCATACTATCAGCTACTGGGAATTGACATCGTTATTGAATAAGTTATCATTTTAATGTACATTATGTTCCTTCCAGTAGTACCTATGAAGCACTTTCCCATATTTTCCACATTTAATTTTTATAGTAGCTTTCTGACGCAGGAAGGCATGTTTCCCTGATTAGAGAATACATTTTAAGATATTCTCAATTTATCTATGTCATAGAATTATTAAGAAACATAGCCAAGTCTATAAGTCAGTTCTTGTAATATCTTAGACAGAGTAAGTTACATAAGAATTTTTTTATATATTTAGAAAAACTCAATTATTGAGAAATAGGAAAATAATTTTTCTTTGATTATGATTACATTACAAAAAATACATTAGTATACAGTGTTTTGAATGCTAGATAGCATCACTGTAGCCTGAAAAACAAAGATAGAGTTAACTTCCTTAAGTGACTCCTCCTTATACTACTCTACTTCCTTGGAGAAATACTAAGGGAATAAGTTAGGGAAATAAATAGTAGCTTTGTTTTACCTAACTCTCTCATAAAATGAAGTAAAAATTTATGAGTATGGTGAGATACTTACGATTAAGTTTCCAACATGATATCAGGAAATATCCAAATAGAAGTATTTAACACTGTGATAATTTAGTTTTGATTCAATATCTTCTTGAGTTTTAGAAGCTATCAATTAAGAAAGATGCACAATGTTTTTTCTATTTAAGTGTTTATATAAGACTGAGGCAACATACTATTAAAAATCAAAATTGGTCTTTGATGTTATCATAAGTCTATTTGCCAAATTTACCAGTAATAATAAAATATACATATTCAGCATTCTATATGTAATATATGCCATTCTATTAAACTAAGTTTCTGTCAAAGTCTCTGAATCAGTATTTTGGTAATTAGCAAATAGCTTAATCTTAACTTTGAATTTATAGTTAGAATTTGTAAATAACCTTAGTTTATTGAGAGAGAGAGATGGTGGAATTTCAGCAGACATGGTTTAATTCTGAGTACATACATTGTTGAGCTAAATGTAAATCATACTCAACAATAGTGACATCTATCTACACCCATAACCATACCATGTCTGCTTAGCAGTTTTTATGCATTAAATCACCGTGGCCACTTGGAAACACATCAATGTGATTACACAACTTGAATTATCCTTCATCTTTGAGAATCATGATAAAGTAGACCCCAAGTATCTTCCTTCTCACTGGAGCTAAACAACAATCAAAATTGAGATTTAACTTATTCCAGGCCTATACACATAAGAATCTGAAAATTGGGGCTGGAGCAATAGCACAGCAGGTAGGGCATTTGCCTTGGACGCGGCCAACCCAGGTTAGATTTCCAGCATCCCATATGGTCCCCTGAGCACTGCCAGGGGTAATTCCTGAGTGCAAAGCCAGGAGTAACCCCTGTGCAGCACTCTCCAGGTGTGATCCAAAAAGCACACACAAAAAAAGAATCTGAGAATTAAGTTTTATGAATTTCATTAATCAATTCAAATTTGTTAAAAATTTTAGTATGACCAACATCCAGAATGAGTCAAAGAACAGAAGATGTTTCTTTCTAGTCTTGGCATAATTGTGGAAGTAAGTGAATACTTATTAAACAAGACAATGAAGAAGTGAGTAGATAGCACAATGGAATACTATGCAGCTGTTAGAAAAGATGAAGTCATGAAATTTGCATATAGGTGGATCAACATGGAAAGTATCATGTTAAGTGAAATGAGTCAGAAAGAGAGGAATAGACATAAAAAGATTGCACTCATTTGTGGAATATAAAGTAACAGAATGGGAGACTAACACTCAGAAACAGTAGAGGTAAGTACCAGGAGGATTACTCCACAGCTTAGAAGCCAGCCTTGCATGCTGGGGAAAAAGGCAGCTCAGATAGAGAAAGGACCACCTAGTAAAGAGTGTTAGGAGAGCCCACTTGGGATGGGAGATGAGGGCTGAAATTTCGGTCTAGACTATAGACTGAACATGATGGGCACTTAATACCTCTACTCTGCAAACCACAACACCCAAAAGGAGATAGAGAGCAAAAAGGAATGCCCTGCCACAGAGGCAGGGTGGAGGATGGGGTGGGGGTGGTGGGAGGGATTCTGGGACCATTGGTGGTGGAAAATGGGCACTGGTGGAGGGATGAGCACTCAGCCACTGTATAACTGAAATGCAAGCATGAAAGTTTGTAAGTCTGTAACTGTACCTAATGGTGATTCACTAATAAAATTATTTTTTAAAAAAAGAAGTGAGTAGACAGAACACTCTACTAAATAAAATAAATGAAAATAATAAATAAATAAATAAAAATGATCACAAATTCCTCTTAACTAACCAACAACTGTTAATAAAACTCAAAGTGAAAAATCCTCACTAGTAGGAGTGAGAGCAAGTTGTTTCTTACAAGCTACATATACCAAACAAAACCTGAGTAAGAAATAATCTTGTCCAGAAATATCTTGAAAACAGTTGGTATTTAATAACCCTATCCTTATTTCTATCTGTCACAAAGTTTTATAAGCAATAATAGATATTTTGGAAATATGCTGGAGAGATCTCAGATATAATGGAGAGATATTTTTGGCAAGGACAACTGACATTACATTTATGTCTTCTCTTTAACTAAACTTAATATCAATCAGGCTAGGTGCTTTAGAAAGGTCATGAACTTTAGAAACTACCAAATCGGCAGATGAGTGGTTTGCCATGGCTATGCACTTAGCGAATGACTATAGCAAGAGTGGCCATAGATCAAAGGGAATTTGCTTCCAGATACAGCGCTAAAGAGACAGAGGAGAACAGAGAAGAGGCTGTTCAATTGAAATGGTAGGAATTTGGTACATGTTGATGGATGACTTATCCTTCCTATGACACATCTGGTAGCTGAATCAGTTATCTTTTATGTCAGTGTGAGGTCACAAGACACTAAGCAGACATGTATTAATATGTTTTACAGATGCTGGTTATTTTTTGAATAAAATTTCAAACTCTGATCTCCTAGATTTTTACCCCTCCCCCTTTAAAACTTCCTTTCAGGCCTATTTCTTTCCTTTCCTTTTCTATACCGTCCCTATACTGCTGGAAAGACTAGCATTGTATATCACTAATTTGTTTCATTCTAATAATGAATAGAGCCCTGGAGAATAGGCTTCTATACAACAAGCAAGATTTCAAATGCTTTAAATATAGCACTGTTTTTTTTCCCAGCAGTTGAGAATGTTCTATAATAAATTCATACATTTGTATTACAGATATATGTTGTGGTTCATCATCACCTCCATAGATGCAGTTCATGCTGACTGGAAAATACCAGGTATTCATCAGCCAGTAAGAATTTCATAAAGAAAATAGGAAGTGCTCTTCTATCTTAATAGAGAATGAAGGCTCATCGATAGAACGGTTGTTAGTGAAAACATGAACGGGCAATGTGTTATGTGTGGGCTGCATAACATTTCCCTGTGTGCTCTTTCTTATATGTTTCTTATAGTGATATCTACATGTGCCTAGTTGTATTGAGAACCAAAGGTTGTATTTGGCTGTGGATAGAATTAAGAAGAATGGGGACATGAAGAGCCAATAAAATTTTATATTATTTTATATATTTAAAATAATTTAAAATGATTTAAAATAATAAAATATTTATTATATTATTTTGTGTACAGCGGGAGGTGATGGGGAGCAAGTTAGTGGTTTGCCATGGCTATGCACTTAGTGAATGGCTAAGGTGTGGAGCATGCGTGGGACCCACCCCACACCTGAGGACCAAGTATCTTAGAGGGTGTAAGAACCTTAATGAGCATGTCAAAAGTTCTTGCCATACATTTTAAAAAAATAAAAAGATCCAGTAACCATCAAGCTTACACAAAATCCCATTTAAAATAGGGAAATTATAACCCGGTGCCACATCAGGATTTTAAGGACAGGTCTCTGTGCGTCAGTAGGTGTCTGCAGACAGGCTCCAGTCCTGAGACATGCCACTTCCCCGGAGTTGTTCAAGTCACCTCCAGAGATTGGAAATTGTATTGTAAATCCCCAGAAGAGCCTGGCAAGCTCCCTGTGGTGTATTCGATATGCCCAAAACAGTAACAATAAGTCTCATTCCCCTGACCCTGAAAGAGCCTCCAATCGTTGGGAAAGACGAGAGTAAGGAGAGGCTGCTAAAAATCTCAGGGCTGGGACGAATGGAGATGTTACTGGCACCCGCTCGAGCAAATCAATGAACAATGGGATGACAGTGACAGTGACAGTGATTATTTTGTGTGTGCTCTTTAATTTGTCAGTGAAATCATTGACCTTAAGTAGCTACACAAAGCTAAGTTGCTCAGCTAAAGATGATATGTAGCATTTCTCATCAAGTAAACTTCATATCTTTGATCGCAGAAATACTAATGTTTAAATGTATTCTGTAATGCTCTGGTTTAAATTTGAGTTTAGAAGAATGCTTTGCCTGTGGTGGATTTCGCTCACTCAAACAAACATCACCAATCTTTTTTCCATTTTTGAACGATTGTTAAGGGAGGCAAGTAGTCAGAGATTTCAAATTTATGCTGTTGAAATTGTTCACAAAGAGAGCACTAGCATCACTGGAATTTGGCCAAAACACTGGGAGAATAGTAGAGGAACAGCTAAGCTCAGACACTTGCATTCCAAGGCCCCCTGTGATTTAGGAAGCTTCCAGACTTCATGTGCCCAGTCAGCAGCTTAAAGTCAAAAACAAGAAAGTGATGACAGCGACTTGTGGATAAGTAACCCTGAGGTTCCATAATTTAATTCTCTAATGCTTTATATCTTTGTGGATCTGTGTTTTTTTCTTGTTGTATGGTGATAGTGAAACCTCGTAGCTGCAAATATTTGGTCGGCATCCTCAGACACTTGGCTGTGTATCCCACAGTTGAATCGAGGTACTCCCATATATCTGGGTACATCAGCGATCACACACTTGATAGTGGTGCTGGAAATTCCAAATATCAGGGACTTCAGTATGGCACTCAGGAAAGTGAGAGAGTGCCCAGCTTTCAAGGTACAAATTTGAAGCTGTAGCCTTTAAGTTGTAAGGCAGGAGTTCTACTACTGAGCTCTTCCTTGACCGCTCTACGTCTTTTTTTATTATTGCTACCATTGTTTTTTGTTTTGTTTTCTGCAGTGCTCAGCTGTTTTTGTGCTTAGGGATCACTGCTGGCAGTTTAGAGGACTAGATGATGTGTCAGGGATCGAACACAGGGTGGCGCTGTGCAAGAAAAGCATGCTACTCACTGGACGGTCTCTCTAGCCCTGTACATATATTTTTTTAAAAAATAACTGCCTGTAAAAGTTGCTTGAAAAAGAAACCCTTGGGACGGAGTGATAGTACAGAAGATAGAGTGCTTGCCTTGCACATGGCCAACCCAGATTTGGCCCCCAACATCCCATAGAGTTCCCTGAGCATCTCCAGGTGTAAATTCCTGAGTACAGAGCCAGGAGAACCCTGAGCGCCACAGGACATGCCCCTCCTGCAACAATAACAACAAAAAGAAATTCATTAGACTTTACATACAAACGAAGATGCATGTTGTCATAGAAACAATCCAAACAAAGCTATAATTAAGAAAGCAAAATATTTCTTAATTATAGCTTCACTATATATTCACTGGTGCTTTTATTCACAGGTCTGATTAAAAAAGCTTGACAGTAGTACCTGTTGTTAAATAAATCATTTAAAAATTATGTCAAGGTTATCATAAGTTTAATATTTAAACAAATTTGGCATAGGATTAAAATTTTTACTAAGTACAGATTAGTAAATTTTTGAGGTGACAATAGAGTTCAATGATCCTTTGGTTAAACTTCTGTATAAATTATATTTGGATTAGTTTTCAAATACTCTTCAGTGTATGATTAAAAGATTTGTACATTGGTTGCCCAATTTGCAATGTTATATCTCTGAATCCAGTGAGAAAACCGCAGTTGCTGCTACTTTTTTTTTTTTTTTTGCTTTTTGGGTCACACCCAGCGATGCTCAGGTGTTACTCCTGGCTCTGCACTCAGGAATTACCCCTGGTGGTGCTCAGGGGACCATATGGGATGCTGGGAATCAAATCTGGTTTGGCCGCATGCAAGGCAAATGCCCTACCCACTGCGCTATCGCTCCAGCCCCAAGTTGCTGCTATTTATATAAAAGAAAAACATTGTTCTTTATTTTCCCTTGTTGGAATATAAATTTGTTATATTTTATGTTAGTTCACCCTCTAATCTTTCAATAGTAGCATTTTTTTGCATGGCATAATATGTAATTATTTGTAAGCAGTATATTTTCTTCTAATGATATACCACAGGCATAGACGTTACATAAGGAGTGTTTACCCTCTCTGAAATATCACTACTTTAATGATATATCAAATACCACAGTCTTCTTAAAACCTAGGTACTTTTCCTATTCCACAGATTTTTCTAACTGATATACACAAATACAATGTGAGATTTCGCAGAACATAATACTTTATATAGTGTTTCAAGTGTAAGTTTAGTTTTCATTGTTAAATGTTTTTTTAGGGAACAACTACTTAAGTAGAAGGTAATTGTTGACATTATTACACAATACAAACTTTGAACCTACAGTGTCAATTAATAAACAAAAATGGTCATATTGAGTATAGATGTTGCTAGAAAATAATAAATGTCAAGTTATATATTTACCTGAAACAAGGCTCAAATAAACAATTTCATTACAATCAGATTGTAGTTTACTTTTGAAACATGGGCTTTGTGAAAAATTTGAAAAGAAATGCCCAATCGGTAATTTACTCTATGTATAATCTTGTGTAAATTGCAAACAATTACAGCTACCCTGTTAGATATCAAGGTAATTAAACCTATTAAATAAAAATGTGACCCTCTCTGGCAACAGAAAATTATTGTATATTGGAGAATGTGTATACTTGAGCAGGTCCTATCTTGTGGAATGCTGGATGCAGAATTTCTCTTAAATTCCACCTCCTAAAAGGGCAATGTTTTCAGCCAAGCTAGAATGACAACATAAATCTCCAAAGGAGAAAAGAATATAACACATGAAATTTATTTCTAGTACCATTCCAAATATAAAAATCCCTCTTTTCCTAGAGTTTATAACTGTCTGACCAAAAATACCTTAAATTCAAATAAAAACCATTTACATGATACTTAACCAAGCATGAAAATAAGACCACTTTTGAAGAGTTCCAAGTCTCCAGAAGAGTCCAGAAATGCAAATAAAATAATTAAAAGCAGGACACGATATTAGAGTAAAATTAGACAGTTAATAGAACAGATTAGAGATAGATATAGACAACCTTGTACACATATTTATTTTTGAAAACTAAAGCTAAAATAATACAGCCTTATCCAGTCAATAAGAGGACATTTCTTTCTTTCCAGTACTTTGTTCTTACTGGCTAGTTTGGTTTTTTGTTTGTTTGTTTTTTTAATTTTTTGATCAGACTTGACTGTGCTCAGCACTTACTCCTAATTCTGCATCACTTTTGGTGGTGCTTAGGCAGGGCATATACAGTGCTAGGCATCGAACCCAGGTTAGCTGCATGCAAGGCAAACGCCATTCTAGTCTATAAGAATATTGTCCCTGATCAGTCAACACACTTACACACACTCACACATATAAACAAATGAACAAATATACAGCCTGGCAAGCTACTGAGAGTATCTCGCCCACACGGCAGAGCCTGGCAAGCTACCCATGGTGTATTCAATATGCCAAACAGTAACAACAAGTCTCACAATACAGACGTTACTGGTGTCTGCTCCAGCAAATCAATGAACAACAGGAGGACAGTGCGACAGTGCTATGTGAACTAAAGTAGTATTTATTGAATGAAATTTGCCTAGAAATATGCTTGAGGAGACATAAAGGGAAAATGTGTGTTCAAGAGAGAACACAGGCTTCGCCAGAGGAAATATAATCAAAGGAACATAGAGACAAGCCAATGAGACGTGTGTTCAGGGAGAACATAGCTTGAAGAGCAAGCCAGTATCATTAATTTTATGTAGACAAAATTTTCTTAAAAGGACAAGATGTATCAACCAAAATAAAGTTTTGACAAATTAAGCTAATTCATAGTAAGGAATTTTTATTATTTTAATAATGAGTGTAAAGAATAAGAAGACAAGCAATAAATGGAAGAAAGTGTTAGCTATATATTTATGTATACACATATAAATAACAAAGATATAATTTGCAGATTATACATGGAACTCTTTCCATCCTTAAAACATGTATGCCAATTAAAAATATGAGTAAAGGACAAAATTTATTTATACTTAAATAACTAAGAAACATGGCCCAAACACAGTGTCATCAATTCCTTAAAATTTTAAATAAGATAAAAATAAATTTTATATCATATAGAATAAATAAAGTTATAAAAGGTCCACAATTGCAAATACAGAGTGCCCAGAATTCTCATATTCTTTTAATAGAAATCAATATTGTTGTAACTATAGGATGAATTTGTCATGGCAAAGAATAAAACTGAACAGGTAAATTCCATTCAACTTGCTAATGTTACTCATAAGTTTATTAATTTATACAAATTAATTCACTTTTCAAAAATATTTACAAGAATACAAGTACATATTGATATTTTGCTTCTAATAGTTCAAAATCAGGAAAATCTCACATGTTTTCAACAGCAGCTTGGATAAATAAGGAAAATATATTATTAGTACACAGAACAAAATGAATGTCTATCACAAACTTCATATTTAATAAAAGATGTCAGAGACAGATTATATATGATTTAATTTAAAAGTTCAAGAATGTCAAAACTGATAGATATATTAGAAGACAGAATAGTGGCTACATTTGGGGAATAATAATTTGTAGATAAGTCAGTATCCTATTATATCACACTAAGATCTCATTTAAAATTATGTTAAAATTAAACAAAAGTTATATTTAAACTAAATCAAGTATAATACACTCATTGCAATAAGATATTGGAAAGGCTTGAAAAATAATGGACATAGAGGAGGCGGTGTGGCTCTGTTAAAATTGTACTTTGCCTGGGCTAAATGGGATCATTTATCACAATTTCACATATATAAGTGACGTTTCAGGCAGAGATACTTTATTTTTGAAAGATGATGAACTTGGTGATGGGAGGGTGGGGACACCCAGGGTTGTTCAACAGTTTTCCCTGTTTCTTTGCTTGGTGGACACTCCAACCATTGCTTGAGGTAATACGTGGTCTGGGGGTTGAAACGGGGTTGGTCACATGCAGGAAAAACACATTAACTCCTGCTTGTATTATCTCTCTGACTCCCATGGAATTCCTCTAAGGAAAAGACACTATAAGAGGAGATGGGTTCTCAGAACCAGAGATTTCTGTCTCTCCCCTGAGGACTGATTAGCTCCTAGAGATCATTGCCCTTCTCGTATGCTGACAAAATTTCTATATATATTAATTTTCCAAAATAGTAAACATCTTCATCTCTGTAGATTTATTTTAATTTTGTATATATATGTATATATGTGTATATACATATGTATGTAGCACTGTAGCACTGTCATCCCATTGTTCATCGATTTGCTCGAGCGGGCACCAGTAATGTCTCCATTATGAGACTTATTGCTACTGTTTTTGGCATATTGAATATGCCACGGGTAGCATGCCAAGCTCTGCGGTTGGGGGCGGGATACCCTCAGTAACTTGCCGGGCTCTCCAAGAGAGACGGAGTAATCAAACCCAGGTCAGCCGTGTGCAAGGCAAACGTCTTACCCGCTGTGCTATATAGCACACATATATGTATGCACACATTTTAGTTTGAATGAGAGAAAAGTATACTTTACCAAAGACATATCTCGTAAGACCTCTGATAAATGTCAAATAAATATTTTGATGAATGTATCATTAGGTTAATGAATAAACTTAATGCAAGGATTTTAATGATAGCATTTTAAAAGGGGAGTAGAAATTTTTAAGGTAGGTCAATCAGAAGTGCTTTCTGGTTTTGACAATGATGTATGCAGATAGTGAATGCTTGCACAAAGCTCCCTATTGGAGAACTTGTCTGTATGCTGACATCTCAAAAGCTTAGCATTTGTAATATTGAAAAGGGGGTCAAGCCATAAAGGCAGGAGGAGAAATACACTGAAGGGAACCCTATGGCATGATAAAGGGGTTGGATTTTTATTTTATGAGAATGCATCAAAGAAAGCCATTAAAAACTTAAGCAAGAGTGAACTATGATTCAGTTTGTAATTTGAAAGGACAATCTAGTGTAATTACGTTAGCCAGAAAATAAAAGCAATAAGGAGAGCATTCTTACACTTGCATTCTCTAAATATTTTCCACCCACAGATCTTTGGGTATCTCAAGTTCTGATGGCCAAAAATTTAGACCAATGATTAAAGATTAAGACATCAAGCTATTACCCTCCTGTCGGATATAAGAAATCCATGCTTTATTCACTTATCTTGCAAGCATCCTAGGTTGGACATTTATGTATTAAAATAACACAAAGATGAAACTGATGCACCAGATAGTTAATTCTGCATTAATCTTATTTATTGCAACATGAGCCAAATACATTTCTCCCCACTCAGGTGACACTGAGTAGCACTTTCAAACCAATTGATTTTATGTCAAGGAAAGAAGAGAGAAAGCAGTGGGGAGAAAATAGGAAACAGTTTGCATTAGATCAGGCACAGGAAGAGCAAGCAAGGCCAATCCCTCCTAATGAAGAAGCAAAAGTCCATGAAGTTTGAATTTTTGCTGGAGATTCTCCCGATGTGTAGCTGGCACAAAGACTCTATTGGCATCCGATGACAGACCAAGTGGGACGACAAGGGTTGAGCACCGGGGTTCCAAGCTGGCCTCCACCGGAGATAGGACAGAGAGGTTTGAGGCTACCGGGCACAACGCGAATGGGCTGTGGACCACAGGGCACACAACCCACGGGGCGATATCCATAGGTGAAGACTGGGGTCTGGGGTCGACCGGGGCTCGGCACACAACTCAGAGGCCTGCAGGGTACTGGAAGGTAGGAGCTAGAGATGTAGCACGGCGTGGGGATGAAGCTGGTCGCTGTGCAGGGTCTGGGCACATAGCAAGCCGCAGAAGGACAGTAAGACATTTCCCACATGCTGGGCTCGTAGTGGACTGGCAGGCAGTTGTTTGATTCACCTCGGGTCTCTGGGCGGTTGTCCGAAAGCCAGGGACGATCTTGAGAGCTACTGGGCGAGCAGAGCGCATTACTGCCACTCACATCCGAAGAGCTGACATCAGTGGAGTTGCTAGAAGAAGCATGGCAGGGACTTCTAAGGAAGCCCGGGTTATTTCCAGAACAGTAGTTGGTGCAGGACATGGTGAGGTTTTCCGAGCAGTCCCTGGGTTGACTGGAACAAGCAAGTGTCTCAAGTTTCACTGTGCTCCTTCATCGCAGGAGACCCTTTATATATCCCTAGGAGGCGGTAATTCTGTGTACAGACTCTCTTCCTCGTTAGTGTATGAGGCTGCATCAGAACTCTTCATTAGAGCCCAGGAAGTGGACCCCTACCTCCCATAAAAGTGGCTGTTTCTTGCAATGCCTTCCATTGATTAAGTATATCTTTAGAGCAGTGTGACTGAATTTTAATAGACACTCTCATTCTTCGGTTATCTTACCTAAACAGACACTTTTGAAGGACACTAATTTATTCCAATTATAACTACCCCTTTGCATTCTTAGAATTCCTCACTTGGTTTATGTTTAGAGGATGTAGCAAACTTTTAGGCAAACTATCTCTCTTTTTTTAAAAAAAAGACTATTCTTTTTGTAGATTGATAAAAAGTAATACATTTGTAAGCATATATGTTGCAATATGAAACATTATTTATAAATTTAGGGCACAGAGTACCCCAGATTGGAAGATTTCAATGTGCCAAAATGTGTGCATTGCTTTTTTCTAGTATTCTGGTAAAATTTGATTTTATGTAAAACATGCTTATTTTTAAAAGTCATGTTTATTTTATTCATTTTCAGATATAAAAAGTAAAAACTTGATGGAGATAAAAATTGAGTCAAACTGAAAGGTTGATGTAAGTTTTTATAGATATTCAGAATATAAATAAGTTTGACTTATTGAAAATATTTATCTTACAGTGAACAAAAGCAGATAAACTAAAGCCTTTTAAGAAGTTGATCAAAATGACATTTTTCAATATTATTATTGGCTTATGCATTTTATAGTTACTCATATTCCAAGTGAAAACAAATATTTTGGCTGAAAAAATAGAAATGATTCTTGAGACATGGATATATATTTAATTTTGCTTCTCAGATTGTTTCTAGCATCTATTTTCAGAGGAATTTGCACACTTCTTTACATAGGGAATAGCATCCACTACTAGAGTATGTGAGGGCTTTTCCTAAGTAGAGCACTTTTCAAGATAGTCACAAAGAGCTGTTTTCGGGTAAGATTGGTTTACAAGATATGTGATTGTACTCAGCATCACCTGATACAGTGTTTTTCATATACTAGTGGCTCCAATAGACAGCTATTTTAATGAGAATGTATTTGCTGAATTTATATTCCAATTCCTTTTTAGAGTGAAAGATCAGAGCTAGAGAAATAGTACAGTTGTTAAGGCTGATCAGATTTACTCTTTCTTAACATGGTCCTGAGTTCCACCAGGAGTGAATCTGGAGTACAGAGCTAGGAGTCATCCCAGGGTACCAGCAGGCATCCCCAAGACTCCAAATTCAGTGGAAAGACTACACTTTCCCCTCCCTGTTTTAATGTTCACTGGATACACCTACATGTATAAACTCTTATTCTGTATGGAAAAGCACTTAATCTTTTAAAATAGATGATTACCTTTTCTTTGAACAAATATAAGACTATTTCACTGCCAGGGATAGATATATGAAAAGAAAATTATTAGAGTCTTGAAGCCCTTGTAATTAACATGTTGAAATTTTTTTCTTTTTGGGTCACACCCAGTGATGCTCAGGGGTTACTCCTGGCTTTGCACTCAGGAATCACTCCTGGCGGTGCTCAGGGAACCATGTGGGATGCTGGGAATCAAACCCTGGTCGGCCGCATGAAGGCAAACGCCCTACCCGCTGTGCTCTTGCTCCAGCCCACATGTTGAAAATCCTTATTGTTTTAGATACCAAGAAACATTATCCTAGAAACGTATGCTTGATATGTTTGAGGAGTCCTTCCAAGCTCAATCCCCACTGATACTCTGTCGTCAAGTGCTTGAGTCTTCTTGTGAAATCCCGGATGTATCAACTGAATAACATTAGTAATAGTTACAGCCGCATTTTACTGATGCTTATCAAATTTATATGTTGATGCTCTTTGATAGTATAAGCAAGGGCCCAACACCTCTATCATTATGCATATAAATGCATTGTTTGTGGTGCATGTTTACAGGAGTGGTTTTCCATGTAGAGAAGGATTCTGGAGCAAGGGGAAACTAACATTCATTCAGTGTCTATACTGGCAACACTTTGCAGAGCAGGTACCAACAAATGTAATGTTGTTTTTTCTTTATAATTTTGTTTGTTTGTTTTGGGACTATAGTTGGCTGCACTCAGTTCTCACTCCCGGCTCTGCATTCAGAAATCACTCCTTGAGGTCTTGCCAGGAATCAAACCAGGGACAGCAAGGCAGTCTTACTCGCTGTACTACCACTCCATCCCCATCCTCATAATTCTTTGTTCTAAAGTCCACTATTTAAGTATTTTGTGAGTAAATTTAAGATATAGAAGACTACAATAATTTGCGGGAAGAAAAGCAACTTTTTAAAAAACTATCTGACCCCAAAGTGGTCTTCATTTTTAAACTCCTGATGGGATTATATAAATAAAACGTATAATTAATAATATTTACTTTCTATGTGACTTTGGGTCATTTTCATTTAAACTCTGACCTCCAATCATCACCTGTATTATTTTATGGAACATTTGGGGACGTTGATAATGCCTATTTTCAGTTTTAGGATATATTGAGAAGCAAAAGGTAGTAAAATATAAACTGTTGAATACTGCACATTAATAATTTCCATCAATATTCTAAATATGAGTGAGAAACAAAATAAGTTGGCACCAAACTGTGACAGACTCCTGAACTTCAGTTACAAAATTAACAAACTACGGGGGTTCAGGTAGAAAGAAATAATCAGACAAGTGGTGCCACAGGTTCTGTGAAAGGATCATGGCATTTTAGTAGTATTGGGGTGCAGAAACTTTAAATATCAATGCCTTAAACCTTAACACTTGTTACCATACTACCTTAACTACAAAGTTTTTGGAGACTAATTTCAGGCTTTGAAATCCTTAACTCATTTCAAAAATTACAACTAGGGATTCATTTCTTTACAGCACCACCACAAGACTGATTTTTGGGGGGGGGGTCTAAGGGGGGTTGTAACAATACAATAGTATTTATGAAATTTCAGATAATAGAGTTTTCTGAATGAAATTTTTGCCCTAAGATAACAAAGGCTGAAAATATTCCTTAGTGACTGTGTCGACACAGGCATAGCTGGAGAGACCTCATTACGAGTCCCCTGTAACTGCAGGTCACAGCTTCTTCTGATGTCAGAGCACAGCAATAGACTAAGAACCCTACACACTTCCCAAGATCTACACATTGCAACATTCTCTTCAGTTCTCTTACTCTAATTCAAGATTTTTCTCACTTCTCTTACTCCACTGGAACTACCCAAAATGGTCACAAGAATATTTAGAGCATTGCAATGATAAATTTAATTAGTCTAAATTAAGTTTAGATTAATATGTCCATAAAATGACACACTTCTCATTCACATAAATATTTACTGCGCATCCCCTATGTGTAAAAGAGTGGCATAGATGCTGGTGATGAAGTCGAGATACTTATTTCTTCTCCCAAGTACATTTAATCTTGTAGATCAGGTAAGACGAGTATGTATTGCATGTCAGTGCTCTATGAATGTACAGACAGGGCAAAGATTTCTCACAGGTTTTTCTTAAAATTTGGCATTTGACATGAATTTTGAAGAAAGGAAGTGACAGGCTGTTTGGGCAAGATGAAAACACTTTAGGTCCTGGCCAAAGAAATGAAGGCAGAAAAAAATGATGACGGAGTGCTTTTTCTGGATGAATTTTTGAGGTAAGTAGTAACTAAAGTTTGTTTCATATGCTGAATCTGATTCGATAATTGAAGATATAGTTATGATATTTTCCTATAGGCATAGTGATCCAGTCACTGATTTTAAGAAGAGTGTGTTATGGTTTAATTGCAACATTGATTTGAAGGCAGAAAGATCTACTGTAATGCTGTATTCCTTGATCCACTAAAATTATTTATTTTCCATTTCTGTAATCTTTCTATCACTCACACTGGGTTTGTTTCCATTTGTTGCTGTTATAGTCTTAGCTTTAGTGTGAATATTGTATTTAGATTAATATTCCTCACGTTAATTTTATGGAATGAAAAATATTGATAATATCTTTTTGGACAGTGGGAATAGGCCAAATATTTGATGAGTCTTCTGCTTTCTAATATACTTCTTTATGTGTTGTGTGTTCATACAATTTTCAAACATAGGATTGCACCTCCAATTATTATATAAAATCATTTCAGATCATCTCATTCATCTTATTTTCCTCCCCTTTTGAAAGGAGTAGATTTTTAAAAATGTGACCATATTCATATTACAGATAAATTTTCCCTTTATAAATATTTTCAAGAGCAGTCTTACAACATCTCTCCAGATTTGAGTTGTTGCAGTTACTTAAGCCACACACATTCACATACATCTACATCCCACTATTTTGTATGGCAAGAAAAGCATTCTTCCTATGTGTGTCTTATTTACCTTCTTCAACTGTCATATAGAATCCTTAGTACTGTATACTATTAATACATACATACCCAGGTGTCATCTAGGTATTCTGCCCATTTAAAGTGATACCATCCTCATATTTTAAAGAGTCATTCCTTTATTTCAAAACATAAAGAAAATTATTTAAACTCAATAAATATTTAATATCATAGCAATCATGAAATACCCTTAGTTTTATCTTATCAAATAAAAATGACCTTTGCATCATCGTTAATAATTTTGTCAGGGTTTACTCCCGACTCTGCATTTAAGGATCATTTCTGGAAGGCTCAGGGAACAAAATATTTTGCTGAGCATTGAACCTGGGTTGGCTGCATGGAAGGCAAGACCCATACCACTGAACTATTGCTCTAGCCCACAAAGTTAGTAATTTACAAATATAATTTTTTCACCATATGCCATAGCCATTGTCATCAGAGAAAGTCAACTGTAAAGGAATGTAGTGGTATACAAAAACGCGGTTAGAGGAAAAGATCTTCATCAAGATTTTACCCTGTTCATTCTAATGTTTCTAATATTTATCTTTAATTCAGGGAAGACCATTCATTTTCTGGAGTTAGTCCACGGCAACTTATAACATAATGACGGTAATGCTAATTTTATTCTCTCTTGTTGAGTATGAAATAATTAAATTATCATCAAGTGGAAGAACTGAGGATTCCTTGTACTGCAGTGTTGAATGTGAAGTAACTGCTAAGGCTCTCAGACTGTATACAACTTTCTGTTTGTTTTTTTTTTATTTTTGTTTTTGGATCACACACAGCGATGCTCAGAGTTGCTCTTTGCTCTGAACTCGGGAACTACTGCTGGTTGTACTTGGGTGGGTCCATATGGAATGCAGGGATCGAACCCTGATTGGCCACTTGCAAGGCAAAATGCCCTATCCACTGTACTATCGCTCTGGCCCAACACCTTTCCAATAAGCTTTTAATATACTGTAGCATAGCTGATTGTGTCTTCTATGGTTTATTCAGAATTTGAAAAAAAGTTTTTTTGTGTGTATTTCTACCTTATTTTCACACAAGAATTTTCTCCAGAACATGTCAGGAAATTCTGGAAATCAATGAATACATCGTTTCACACCTGTCTTCAGGCACTGGAGGTGGAAGTATACTTCTTTATTTTAGTCATTGTCAAGTTTTTTCACCTTTATAAAACATTTTTCCTATTTCCTCTCTTCACTTACATATTTCTATCATCTTTATTGAAACACAGCTCATATTCAATAAACTTCACATATGTAAAAAGTATATGACATTCATGAGTTTATATTCATTATAATGTCTACATTTATTATTCTCAAGTCTCCTTAGGTCCCTTTTATTATCTGTACCTTCCACTCCTCTCTACTTGGTCTTTGTCCCTTCTCATCAACAGACAATCACCGACTTTTCTACTGTTTTGTATTTGTTTGCATTTTCTAAAATTATGCCAAACAAAATGGAATTATTAAGTATAATTCTTACTTTCTCTCTTCAAAGTACACATTTTGAGATTCACTAAATTCATGACATTGATCAATATTTTACTCTTTGTTGTGTATGGAATCCTATGAAATACCCATAGCTTATTTACTTAGTTTCTAATAGACACTGGAGTTGTATGAAGTTTGGGAAAATAATACCCAAATCCTGTAACTTGGCATAGAAGCATTTGAGTAGACAGACGTTTCTGTCCATCTTGGATACACAGTTAAAATAGAATAATTCATTATGTGGTAGTGAGTTTGTAACCTTTCAAGAAACTGCCACACTATTTTCCTATACCATTTTATTTTTCTATCATAAATGTATAAACTAAAATTTCTTTGTTTTTCCTACATTTCAATGAAAAGGAAGAAATAATATTAAAAAAAACTTCCCTGTATTTAGTAACTAAAATTAAAATTTTAGTAACTATTTAAAATAAAGTGATATTCTATTATTTTAATTTGATAGTGACCTATAATACTGACATGGAAAATCATTAGTATTTATTTGTCACCTGTTTTTCTACTTTAATGTATGCTAGACAAAACTTCTTGATTAAATATATAATTTAAAAATATTCCCTACCAGTTTTGCTCTACCATTTGTTCCTATAGTAGTGACTTTTTGAAGAACAGTTTAAAAATGTCTTGATACACAATTTGTAATGATTAAAGATGGTGTTTATGATGTATCTCTGAAATATATTTACTCTAGTGTATTTATTTGTGTTTTCCCTAAATTTATAGCTTGCATTACATAGCCCAGTAGGAGCACATCAAATTTGATAGAAAACATAGTAGCCAGCAAAGCTCAATAAATAAAAACAGTAACACAAGCCTCAACTAAGAATGAACAAGCTTAGGAAAACTTTAAACAACTTAATGACACCATTGTGAAATATAACAATTTTTTTTTACAAATTTTCTTTTACTAAAGTATTTTAGTAAAGGTACCAGCAGAGGAACTCAGGCTTGTGGGACCTGGGACTGAGACCTCCAAGCCTGCTCGGATCAGGACTGGGCCTCTTCTGCCCAGATTTCCCATTTTCCAGTAACTACTTGGTCACACCCAAGGACTGCCCCGGCGCCGTGTAATCCCACCAATGGCCAACATCCAGAGACTTAAAACCAATCTCTTATGGCCTACTTCTCCCTCTGGGAGAACCTGGCAAGTTACCCACAGAGTTTCCTGCCCACATGGGAGAGCCTCGCAAACTCCCCATGGTGTATTCATATGCCAAAACCAGTAACAGTGCTGGGTCTCATTCCCCTGACCTTGAAAGAGCTTCCAATGTGGCATCGCTGGGAAGGATGAGTAAAGAGAGGCTTCTAAAATCTTAGGGCTAGGACGAATAGAGACGTTACTGAGACCACTCGAGAAATTCGACGATCAACGGGATGATGATGATGATGATGATTTTTTTATAATTCCATTAGCCATTTAGTTGCAGCAAGCAATATAAAATTAATAATTTTGTGTCTATTAAGGGGGACAGACTTGGAGGGTGGTAGGAAAAATGGGGACAATAATGATGGGAAAGTCACATTGGTGGTAGGACTGGTGTTGGAATATTGAATGCCTGAAACAACTGTGTTATGGGAAACTCTGTAAATCACAATGTTTAAATAAAATTTAAAAATTAAACCATATATATGTCTCTCTCTCTCTCTCTCTCTATATATATATATATCACTGTCACTGTCACTGTCATCCCATTGCTCATTGATTTGCTCGAGCGGGCACCAATAACATCTCCATTGTGAGACTTGTTGTTACTATTTTTGGCATATCAAATACACCGCGGGTAGCTTGCCAGGCTCTGTCGGGGGGTGATGAGATACTCTCTGTAGCTTGCTGGGCTCTCTGAGAGGGGCAGAGAAATTGAACCCAGCTTGGCCTCGTGCAAGGCAAATGCCCTACCCGTTGCACTATCGCTCCAGCCCATATATATATAATTATTATACATATACATACATAATATATATATATATATATATAATGCAGTTGGTAAGGTACAGAACCAGAACCAGAAGTAAGCCCTGAGCACAGCTATATATAAATCTCTCTTCCTGGAAAAAAAGTAGTAAATAAAGTATTTTATTTGTTTTCTTTCTCAGAGATTGGAAGTTAAAATATCTGAATTCAAGTTGTTGGGATACTCCTGAAAATGGCAACTCCTTGGGTCAGAAAGATGGTACAACTGCCAAGGCACTTTTCTTATACACAGCCAAGAAAGGTGTACTCAGGATTGGAGGCCTGTCACCATATATGGTCCCCTGAGCAGCACGAGGAGTGAGCCCTGAGAACAGAGACGGGGGCACTGCTGGGTATGGCTAAAAATATCTTCACCAACAAATATCTTCACCAATATTTATATCTATATCTACCTATTCATCTATATCTTCACCAATATTTAAGCTGTTTCTTAAAGTTTACTAATAATTAATTTCCTATAAATGTATTTCCTTCATCCTCAGTCTTAATACCATTATACATTTGACACTGTTAGTAAAATTAGATATAAAGTATTCATTTTAAATTCAGTAATGATCTAATCTCATGGTTCTGTTTAAACCACCTAAAATACCCATTTTTTCTTTACATCTACCTCCTTCTCACACATACCAAAATATAAGTATGTCTAATATTATTTTCTCTCACATTCCTATTGATATGCATTTCTTTCATTTTAATGGCTCAGTTAATAACTCTAAGTATCTGCGTTTTAATTCAAGATTGCATGCTTTCTCTTGTCCCTGAACTCTGTGTCCACATTTTCAAGGCTCCTGAAACACTTTCTATGTGTGATTCTCTTTCTCCCAAGAAAAGTAACTCCAGTGAACACTGCTAGAAATATCTCAAATTCATTATACATTTAATTTTAAATTAATTTGGAGCAATAGCACAGCAGGTAGGGCATTGCCCTGCATGCGGCCGACACAGGTTCTATTCCTCCATCCCTTTCGGAGAGCCCGGCAAGCTACCGAGAGTTTCCCACCCGCATGGCAGAGCCTGGCAAGCTCCCTGTGGCGTATTCGATATGCCAAAGACTGTAACAAGAAGTCTCACAAGGGAGACATTACTGCTGCCCGCTCGAGCACATCCATGAGCAACGGATGACAGTGGAAGTGATATATATATATATATATATATGTATATATGGGTGTGTGTATATATATATATTATATAACTGGTTTAATTTTGAACATCAATGAACAATGGGACGACAGTGCTATGGTGCTACAGTGCATTGCTCATTCAGAACTTTCTACTATTGCCAAATTTTTCACAGTGCCAAACTTTCATTTACTGCCATCTGGAGTCACAAACCTACAATTTAAGAAACTGAGTGCTAGATCATTCCACAGGGACAGCTTAAGCTTTATTCAGTTGATATGAACACACTACTGTCTCCAAAACTTCGAGCTTCCTCCACTACTCAGCTTCATTTATGATGCCACATTCCCTTGGTAATAAGACTTAATATACTCGGTTTGTTTGTTTTAGGTAAGAAAAAGTTTGTTAAAATGTTCTTAAACTTTAGTGTCATTAAAGGCAAATCACAGCTCTATGTGAGCTGATTAAGAATATTTTAATAAGAATGGCAGGTGCCCAACTGTACCTCAGCTAAAAAGACCCACGAATAAATTTTACAAGAACTTGACAATGAATAATTGCAAGAGTTGTTGGTCATACTGGTCCAGACAGATGTTATATAATGTTTATTTTGTAAAATTATTCCATTTAAATTTTTTTGTTAAAGAGCCAAGATTTACAAAGTTACTGGTGGTTGATTTTTAGATCTTCTGAAATGTTAATATTTCTATAAAATTATAGGGGTGATGTTAACAGAAAGTATAACAGGACTCAGGGAATCTCTCTCTCTGTCTCTCTGTGTCTCTTTGTGTCTCTCTCCCTCCCTCTCTCCCTCCCTCCCCCCTCCTCTCTCTCTCTCTCTCTCTCTCTCTCTCTCCCTCTCTCTCTCTCTCCCCTCTCTCACCATTCTAATGATCTTGATTATTTCTCCAGTACCCACAAAATCACTAGTCTTTGTTTATAAGAGCTCTTTTTAAAAAAAAAAAATATTTGTTTTAGTAACCATGAGATACAGTTACAAAGCTAATCAAGGTCTGGTTTCAGTCATACAATGTTCTGACAACTGGCCCCCTCACCACTGTACATTTCTCATCCTAGTGTCCCCAGTTTACTTCCTGTCACCCTCACCCCTAGCCTGTGTATAGCAGGCATTTTTCTTCTTTCTCTCTTTGTCTCGGTTTCATCTCTCTCTTTCCCCTTTGGGGCATTATGGTTTGCAATACATATACTGAAAGCTTATCATGTTTTATTCCTTTACCTGTTTTCAGCATGCAGTTCTTTTTTTTTTCTTTCCTTTTTGGGTCATACCCAGGGATGCTCAGGGGTTACTTCTGGCTTTGCATTCAGGAAGTGCTCGGGCGACCGTATGGGATGCTGGGAATCGAACCCAGGTTGGCTGTGTGCAAGGCAAACGCCCTACCCCACAGTGCTATCACTCCAGCCCCATCGGCATGAAGGTCTTAACCAGAGTGATCATTTCCAGCTCTCTTTGTCATGGTGGAAAGCCATCCTTCAATGCTGGTCAGGGTATGTGTCCAACTTGTTAACCATAAGTCCTTCAGGTCTTTATGTGAAACTCTAGAGGACTTTTGTTTCCTTTCTCTGAAAATGTCTCTTAACATTGCTGGCTCCCTGTCCTGTCTGCTGTCTGGAATGCTTTTATCCTGGTTTCTGCTTTCACCCAGTCTACTTGTTTTTTAAGCTCAGGTCAAACAAAACCTGAGGCTTTATTTGTGCCCATTAAGAAGTAATTTATTTTCCTTTGGACTCATTTCTGCTTTAAATATCCTCTATATGCAGACCATCATATACCTTCTGTTTTACTTAGTTTGTATATAATTTTTCTTCTTAGTAAAGTTGTTGCGAAGCCTTTATAGCCTAATTTGTGTTTTTTTGCTAAGAATGCCCGTTCTTCTTTCTGTAAATAGCCATTCAAAAATGAATAAAAAAATTCAATGTTTTCTTCTATTAAGTGCATTTTAAAGTTTTTTTTTAATTTGTCGGATATTTCACAAATCAGACTTCTGTGTAGCTTAATATACATGATAGAAAATAGCTGAGGAGGAATAACGATTCAGAATGATCATTGTCTTAATGGTATGCTTTCTGAATGTTTCTAATTTGATTAGAATCTAGATGTGAAACTCTAACCCTTTTGATAAAATTAGAGCCAGTGATTGTTTTAGGTTCTTTGAGAACCATTCACTATATACACTAGAATTATATACACTATAATTCCACAGAAACAGGAGTTTATGTCTATGACCATGTCTTTTTTTTTTTGCCCGTCTTGGATTTTCACTACATAACACATTTTAGCACCAAGGTAAGAATGCAGTTCACCTCCAGGTTGCCATAAATTTTTTTCTACCTTACAGCACAGAAACCACTCCTGCCAACTTTTTGCCCTTGACTCTGAGCACACAGCAATGATTGGGAGAGAATTTACAAAGAGAAATATCATTTTAGATGACAGAGGTGTTCTAGATGCTTCTCTTAAGTATGACATAAGACCAAAATGGTAATGCTGTGGCTTGTTAGCAACTCAACAGCACCACTAAAATCAGTTGGTACCCTCTGTGTCTGTGGGCCTAACGAACTTTCATCCTTTAAAGGGAATGAGAGTCCAAGACCAAAATATGCATTCCTTATGAAGCATTATTTTATAATTCTCATAGAGGATAGTAATTTTTAATTGAAAGACTGTCAATTTAAATAATTCAAGTTATTTTTACATCTAGGCTATTTCCTAAAATCTGAAGCTGAGGAGATATTTTTTGAAGTTTGTTTCACATTGTTTGAGAAACTCTCATCTTTTTCCTTCACCATCATCATCATCATTCTGTTGATCATAGAATTTCTTTAGTGGTCTCAGTAAAGTCTCCATTCGTCCTAGCCCTGAGATTTTAGAAGCCTCTCTCTTCTCATCCTTCCCAATGATGCTGCATTGGAGTCTCTTTCAGGATCAGGGGAATGAGACCCAGCTTGTTACCGGTTTTGGCATATTAATACACCATGGGACTTTACAAGGTTCTCGCATCTTTTTCCTTAACTACTATATTTAGAGATGAACTTATGTTATATTTGTGTGAGTTAATCAATGAGAAAATATGACAAAAACCTAATAATTATTTACCAGAAATAGTAAATATATGTATATATATACATGTATATGCATATATATAGTCCCTTGTTCGAAGTAGGAAAAAGATATGTCTTCAATTATTTTTTCCTAAATCTCACCACAGGAATGCAGAGCTATTCTGAAAATAATGTAGAATTCTTTCTTATTGGAAATTCATGTGCTTGGATTATATAATGAACCTTTAATTTAAAGAATCCGAAATCAGTACCTTGATATTGATATGAGACATGTACTGTAAGGTACTTTGAAATTAATGTGAGGCACAAAACTCTGGGGAACCTATATTCATAATAAAGGACATAATGATAGCTACAATAATCACCTAAACTGTAGAGTTATAATATTAGATTTGAACAGGAATAAATTGACTTCAGGATTTAAATATTATGCATAATCACTGTCACTGTCATCCTGTTGCTCATTGATTTGTTCGAGTGGGCACCAGTAACATC
Organism: Sorex araneus; assembly: GCF_027595985.1. Lineage (NCBI taxonomy): Eukaryota > Metazoa > Chordata > Mammalia > Eulipotyphla > Soricidae > Sorex > Sorex araneus. Next base: position 194,222,418 of record NC_073303.1, read on the forward strand.
TTTCATTGAGAGGCTTATAGTTACTGTTTTTGGCATATCCAATATGCACGGGTAGCTTGCCAGGCTCTGCCGCGCGGGCTCCATACTCTCGGTAGCTTGCCAGGCTCTCCAAGTGGGGCGGAGGAATCGAACACAGGTCAGCCACCTGAAAGGTGAAAGCCCAACCACTGTGCTATCGAAAATTATAGCCCCCCAAAAGAAGAAACACAGTGATCATGAAAATTACCAAACATTTCTTAACAAAATTTCTTGTCCAGAGATGACTCTCATTTGATGTATTGACAATAATAAAAAATTAGTAAGGACAACACAAATGAACCTTGATTCTGAGCAACTTTCTGCAGAGATAGAGATGGCCCTGAACTTTGCAATGGACCATTTCTGCCGGGTTGCTCCAGGTACGATTGACAGTGTCACCAAACACCAGGCCTCTCGGGACGGGGGAGGAGTGGGCACTCTGCCATCACCCCACCCAGGGACTCTAGATGATGCCACACCCGGCCACCATTTACTTAAGCTCCCATATAGCCAGGAGCCAGAGAAACACAAACAAACCTCTGTCCTGAGCAAATTGTTGCAGTGACCTCTTCAGGCCCTAATTATTAAAATTCTATTTTTTTAATTTTTATTTATTTATTTATTTTGCTTTTTTGGGTCACATCCGGCAATGCACAGGGGTTAGTCCTGGCTATGCACTCAGGAATTACTCCTGGACATGCTCAGGGGACCATATGGGATGCTGGGATTAGAACCTGAGTTGGCCGTGCACAAAACAAACACCCTACCAACTGTGCTATTGCTCCAGCCCTGATTATTAAAATTTTAGAATTCCTAAGGTGCACAGCCGCTCTTGTGGCCACGGGACATTCTATTGCATCCATACAAACAAACAATACAAAACACATTGTCTAGCATTGCCTTTTCGTCAGGTATGAGTGGTGGTGGGTCTGGTCTCAAAATTCTGAAGTAACTAAAATAGGGAAAGAGAGTATTGTGCAAATTGTCTGCCACACAGTGGGGAGGGAGGTTACTGGAGATTTGGGTGGTGGATAATGTGCACTGGTGAAGGCATGGGTGTTGGATGATGGTATGATCGAAACTCAAACATGAACACTTTGTTACTGTAAAAAATAATAATAAAATAAAGTATGCCCCTGACTAATCACTAAGCAAAAGTAATTAGCTGTTTATTGCATGAGTATTTAAAAGAACTTTTGCCCAATCTGGCTGTGGGGTTTGGGGTTTGGTGAGTATAACTTGTTGGCCAGGCTGGGTAGTCACTACAAATCTCTAGAAATCTATACTCAGCTTAATGACTTTTTTTTTTTTGCTTTTTGGGTCACACCCAGAGATGCACAGGGGTTACTCCTGGATCTATACTCAGGAATCACTCCTGGAGGTACTCAGGGGACCATATGGGATGCTGGGAATTGAACCCGGGTCAGCCACATGCAAGGCAAATGCTCTTCCCACTGTGCTATCGCTCCAGCCTCTCAGCTTAACCACTCTAGATCACATCCCTGCTCGTCTGCTCCCTTCCCCACAAGCACTCAAAACCTTCTCATAATTCCTGTGGAGACAAGGATGAAGTTTTACAAACTGTCACCTGGAAAAGTAAATATGAGTACAATATGGGTCATCAATAGAATTTTAGAGAAATCCATTGGATTTAGTAAACCCATTGACCATATTACATGGTTAGCAGGGCACTATATCTAATTAAGTAATAACTGAATAACAACTTAGCTGGAATTCAATGTATTATAATGTTAAGAAAATAATTATACACTGATGCTACAGTAACCATTAAAAGATAAAATGATGGTACTATTGAACACATGATTTCAAGGTTGAAAGGGCACTAAACACACAAAAATACTGAATAAAATTGAGCCATGATTCAATCAATAAAAGCTTACAGCTAATAAGTAACACTTTAGGTAGACCAGATATTTCTTTCAAGCAATACTTTTATAAAGCATAATTCAGAATACTACCCACTTTGTTCAACAAGACTAAGTAGAAGTATTTAGGAACATTCAGAAATTAGCGTTTCTTATGTATTTAGGAATTAGAAATTGTAGGGAATAAAACTTGGAGGCCAGAAGTTCAAATGTCTAACAGTGCACATGCTTTGTCTGCAAAAACACTGCGAATTACAGGGGCCCCCAACAAAGCCAAAAAGTTCAAGAATAGGAAGGAAGGAAGGAAGGAAGGAAGGAAGGAAGGAAGGAAGGAAGGAAGGAAGGAAGGAAGGAAGGAAGGAAGGAAGGAAGGAAGGAAGGAAGGAAGGAAGGGAGGGAGGGAGGGAGGGAGGGAGGGAGGGAGGGAGGGAGGGAGGAAGGGAGGGAGGGAGGGAAGGAGGAAAAAAACAAGGAAAGGCAAGAGAAAGAGAGAGTGAGAGAAGAGAGTGAAAGAACTTGGAAACAAAAGCTCTTTAATATGTAGCTCATTGTTTAACAGGGTCAGCAGCTCATTGGTTAATGGGGTCATTTAGGATGAGTCCAAAATGTCAGCTCATGAGATCTGTAAAACCTGGGACAGGCTGTGATCCACTAGCCCAAAGCTCTAAATGCAGGTCATTGGGTAGTTGGGACAAAAGACCTCAGAAGAAAAAGATAGGTCCTGATAACACCAGGAAGAGCTCTAGGGGACTTCCTGGGAGCTGGGAACGGGTTTGCTGGTTCCAGCTCAATTTCTTACCAGCCTTCAAGAAAGGAATTCTACCTTGAATATACTAGCCAAGCAGAGGGCACCTCTGAGGCTCACAGGGGGAGGGGGGGATATTCATTAAAGGAGATGGCAGAAACATGGCAATAACTCCAGAGGCCATGACAGCTATAGTTTTTATTTAAGTAATTATTGAAAGGCAAGATGACCTTAATGTAGATTCTGTGCAAAGTACCCACACTTAGTGCTAGATCCCCTTCTGTCCTAGAAGCTTTAAGTAATGAGTATTGGCATCACTGCAGGCTTTGGTCTGACTCACTGTTGCAAAAATGGTAATAAACATAACTCAGTGATTTAGCCGTCAGGGACGATGGATCCTCAAGCCGTCAGGAAGTACCCATTGAATCCCTACAACAAGGAGCCATGGCCATATTTATCACCCAACAAGCCATGAATCTCAGCAAACAATATCCAAACCTTCATTAAAAGACACTTGAAATTCTGCAGAGAGATTAATGTTTATTACAGCTGGCATATTCATTTCGGATAAGCCACATTTATGACCCAATAAAGGTTTTTTATGTGTTATGTGAGGCTCTTAATGTACATATATGGCCCATCAAAAATTATTGTGCTTAGTACCTTGAAATATTTTTTTGCATAAACATCTATGACAGACACTCTGAGATATGGTTCAAGAGTCACTAGGTCATGATTCTGCTGGAATCAGAGAACCTGGGCAAGCAGGTTGCTCAAGTGAATGAGATCAGTGTCGAACCACTGAAAAATAATGATGATTCCGTGAAAATGTAGCTGTGTAGAAAAGAAGAGCCCGTGCAAAACTGATCGACACACAGATCAGCGGGGATCTAGTGGAGGTGTGGGAAGCTTATTCCTCGGATTGGACATTTTTCAGAACTAAACACAACTTTACTGACATCTGTACTATCTGTCCTCCAGTGGAAAGCTCAAGAGGCCAGAGCGTAGTATATTGTTTTTTGATTGCCTAACATTTCACTTGGAGCCTGAGGGCCCGGAGCACTGGCCTTCCATTAGAAACCCCTCCAGGACCTCAGTTCTCAAGATCAGGGCTTTGATTGCTCTAGTCATTCAATGCAGAAAATTAAACCGGCCTCCTGGGAACCAAACCACCACCAGTCAAAACCCGGGGGGAGAAAGGAAACTGGGGGCAGGGTCACGGTAAGCAAGCTGCTGAACAAAAAAAAAGATTTGAAAAATGAAAGAACCTCGCTGGTGTCTCTTTCTATTTCCTGAGAAAGTTTTCCAAGGAAATACTTCTCTCGGCAGTAATGGATGTACTTACAGCAATCTGGTAAGTACACCTGTGATTATTACAAAACTTCCCTAAGATTTATTATAAATGTGCTCATGAAATAAGCCCAGTCTAGCACCTGTGAATATAAAGTTAGAAGTCAAATTTATTTCTTCCAGTCTCCCCTGCAGTTTAATTTAATAATACATGAAATCCAGAGGAAGGCACTTTCTTTGGAGAATTTCCACATGCATTAGGCATAGATAGTTTCTTAAAACATAAAGTGTCAGTCTGAGTATAATTCAAGGTAGCACTGTAGCAGTGTAGCACTGTCGTCCCTTTGTTCATTGATTCGCTCGAGCGGGCACCAGCATCGTCTCCAATGTGAGACTTATTGTTACTGTTTTGGGCATATCAAATATACCATGGGGAGCTGGCCAGGCTCTGCCATGCAGGCAGGATAGTCTTGGTAGCTTGCTGGGCTCTCCGAGAGGGACAGAGGAATTGAACCCGGCTCGGCCGGGTGCAAAGCAAACGCCCTACCCACTGTACTATTGTTCCAGTCCATAATTCAAGGTAGGGAGGAAATAAGGACAATAGTTAACCACCCTAGTGTAAAGTTTAGTCTGAGTTTCAGTGGAAGAAGGGTTGATTCAAGGGTTATAAACTGCACATTTAAGCATCCCTAAATCAATAGTGACAAGGCAGTGGATGGCCAAGAGGGGTGTTTTCTTACCATTTCCTTTCATTTTCAGTCTTTTTCTCTCATTATTGTTGTCAATTACTATTTACTGTACTCCTACAAGGGCACTGGTCCATATCTTTTAAATTAATATCTATTTTTAGAAGTTATCCAATTTATATTTATTCACTTATGTTATAGTTTATTGCTCATCAAAATCTATGGTATCAGAAGTAGTAGTAAGTTATTAATTTTCTACTATTCTTTCTTTGTGTTGTCCATTCTTAGCTATGTTTCTTTTCAGTCCTCATAATTTCCACTTGGGTCTCAGAATACAAAATCTTCTGACATATAAAAAATTCAAACTGTGAGTATAATAGGGACTACCTGAAGGTAAGAATGAGAAACAGAACTAATAGGATATTTTAGCTTCAACAATAACATCAATAAACCTGACACAACATAAAACAAACCCTGTCCTTATGTTCCATTAGAACTAAAATGACCACAAGACGTTCAAAAGGAACATTATTTAACTAAACAAAGGACAAACTACTAATAGACATGAGAAAACAGAATTATTAACAACTTTAAGACGAGCTTACATTGTAGAAAAATCTGACTCATACCACATAAACACCACCACAATATTTATATAGTACTAGTTTTTCTTAGGTTGAAGTTAATATTATTTTTTAAGATATGAAACACATATTTTATGCAACATAATGTAGATCACTTCTTTCTAGCATTTATTTTCTGGTTTATAAATAACATATCTAATCAAATATTTTATAAGTTTCACAATATGGCCAGATCAATAATTTTCAATGATATTGTATTGGGTAATAGGGTAGACTTTCCCTATTTCAGAGATTTTGTACATATTTGAACAGATATTGAGTACTAATTATAAAATTATAATAGAATTAGATTGCTATGACTTACCACTCAAATTTTAAAGCACAACTCCGTGGGTTAAAATTCTATCAGAACCATTTACTATGTGTGTTATCTTAGAAAGTACTCTTAACTCAGTAATGTCTTCCTTCTGGTAGAAAAAAAGTGGAAGTTGGAAAATTGTACTTATCAAGTTTGGTGTTTTTAGTTGAAAATCATAAAAATCACATATCACATTTGAGAAATAATTAGAACTAAATGAATAAGAGCTATTTAAAGACTCTTGGCAAAGTGTTGATAGATACTGTTGATAGCCAAAGAAATGTTCTTATGATTCACTGTACTTGGCTCTTAGGAGAAAAGTATGTGTTAAAGCTGTTTACACCTTAAAGGTCCTAAGGCAAGTAATGTTAATGCAGGAATCCTACAAGAGGCAGGAAATTTCCCAAGTGCTTTTTGTAATGACTGTTATTATTTCTATAGTTTATGAGAGTTCTACATAGATTATCTGAGTCATGCCCTAAACTATTTACATCTTTTGTAACTATCATGATCTTTCTTTAGTCTCTGCCCTCAAATTTACACCTGCATAGAAAATGACATCAAGGTCCAACAAGCAAATACAATGAAGTAATAAAGGAGCGATAGCACAGTGGTTGGGCAGTCGCCTTTCACACAGCTGACCAGAGTTCTATTCCTCTGCCCCTCTTGGAGAGGTCTGCAAGCTACCAAGTGTATTTCGCCCGCACAGCAGATCCTGGCAAGCTCCCGGTGGCATATTCAATATGCCAAAAACAGTAACAACAAGTCTCACAATAGAGACGTTACTGGTTCTCACTCAAGCAAATCTATGAGCAATGGGATGACAGTGATACAGTGATACTAAATTTGAACTTCAACAAAGTCCAAATCAGTTGTCTCCCTCCACTACACTAAATTGGCTAACGAGTATGGTTTCAGATCACCACCACCATTTTCCTTCTTCCTTCCTTCCTTCCTTCCTTCCTTCCTTCCTTCCTTCCTTCCTTCCTTCCTTCCTTCCTTCCTTCCTTCCTTCCTTCCTTCCTCTTTTTCTCTCTTCATCCCTCCCTCCTCCCTTTTGTTCTTACTTTCTCTCTTTCTTTCCCTCTCTCTTTCTTTCTTTCCCTCTCTCTTTCTTTCTTTTTCTTTCTTTCTTTCTTTCTTTCTTTCTTTCTTTCTTTCTTTCTTTCTTTCTTTCTTTCTTTCTTTCTTTCTTTCTTTCTTTCTTTCTCTCTCTCTCTCTTTCTTTCTTTCTCTCTCTCTTTCTTTCTTTCTTTCTTTCTTTCTTTCTTTCTTTCTTTCTTTCTTTCTTTCTTTCTTTCTTTCTTTCTTTCTTTCTTTCTTTCTTTCTTTCTTTCTCTCTTCCTTTCTTTCATTATGGGCCACACCAGAGGCTCTGCTGAAGGTGTTCTCCTGGCTCTGTGCTCAAGGTTCACTCCTTACAGTGCTCAGGAGAACATATGCGAAGCTGGGGATGGAACCAGGATTGGTTGCATTGCAGAGCAAATGTCTTGTCCCCTGCACTTGCTTTCTGGCCCCATTCAACCACTTTTATCATAATACCAGCAACCTTTCGTTCCCAAGTCCACTTATTTCCTTTCTAAAGAGTTCCACTGTACTCTGTGTAGATTAGATTATAAACTAGTCCCATATCCCACTAAATTCTTTCTGGAGGGGTAAATAACTTCAATCTAGAAAGAACACTTTAAGGTCTAAAATGATGACAGAGTAGGATAGTAAAACGTAGATTTTATTCAGTCTGGTTGTCTGTCTCCTTTTATATATCCACTGCCTGACTTTCACATGTACCCCACTGCCTGCTCCAACACATTGCTGCTTTTAATCAAATAGTAATACCTGGGAGAGAGACCTGTATTTGGTGAAAAATAAAATAGTCTGTGTTTTTCCAACACAGAAACAGTGACCTCAAAGACTTGTAAGCAATTCTATTTTAGTACCATTAGCAACGATATTCACTGTAAACAAACTTCAACTATGTTTCCATGATGATTTTGATTGGAGTCCTAAGAAGCTCTCAGCAAACCATTCTGTTGCCAGACTTATGTTACTGGTCTTGCTGGTCCAGCTAAGAGATTGAAGTTATCATTTCTTCCAGCAGGGTTGTTCTGCTGTTGTAACTGCCATTTGCTTTAATTCATAGAATCAAACTTTTTTAATTCATAAAATCAAAATCAAAATCTATTGTTCAGACCCAGACTTTTTTCTGCTTCCCTCTCAACTCCAACTTCTACAGATGTATGTGTGTAGAAGGGGTGATTTGTAGATGCAATGTTTAACTTTCCTCTGCAGAATTAACTGTTCTTAAGTCTCCCAATGGTAAGCCAAGCACCGCCAGGGGTAATTCCTGAGTGCAGAGCCAGGAGTAACCTCTGAGCATCGCTGGGTATGACCCTCCAAAAAAAAGAAAAAAAAAGTTTTAATGTATTTTCAAGCCTTCCTTCCCTGTGTGAATTCATATTGAATAATTTTTCTAACATATATTGATGGTTATGAATATGTTTGCATATTCTATACAAACTGTGATAAGTGAAGGTGTTATAAATATTCCTAATTAATAAATATTCTTAAATATTATGTAAATATTATATTCCTAAACTTAATATTTAAATTTTATGCTATATTTAAATTTATATCTAAGTTAACATTTATAAGTTAACATAATTCAAATGTTCTTATTCATTATACTTAGTTTCTAGGAGAAAAATTAAGCATAAATGTGTAAATCTATAATTACAATGTTCATAATACATAAATAAATACAATATTAAATTTTATTTAAATATTAATATCATTAAAATATTGTAAATTTAAAACAAAATATAAAATTCTTCAAAATATTTATTCTTCAGAATATGCCATTTTTTCAATTGTAATAAAAACCATAACATAATGCCCACAAAACATTGAATAGAAATAATAGAAAGAACTTGCAATTTTAAATGAAATAAATTTATTTAATGAATTTCCCAATTCAAAAATACTTAAGAAATAATCAAAAGAAGAAAAGTATAATATAAATTCATCAAATTTGCTCAACTTGGACTTATCATGCAGTTATGAAGATCATGGAAGCGATGAATAATTTCCGTGTTCAAAACAAGTGATAGATACCATCAGACACATGAATAGGAGAGTCTTGTGATAGTAGTAGGTTAAAAAGTGAATAGATTATGAATAGACGTGGATTTAAGTTGTGTACCATTCTTATTAATTACATGTGAAACCACTGATAGAGTTGAATCCAGATGAAAAATTAAGTGAACTTCTACTTTTAGTAGCATGTAAGATAGAGCTAATGCTAAACTCTTAATATTCATATATAATGTCAAGTAATCACTTCCATACATAAGGCTGTGTTTCCATCTTAACAAATAGTAACCAGTGTAATATTCTCTTTTAAAGAATTCATATTAGTTCCACATTGAAATTACAATTTTACTACAACAAATAATGACCTACTGACCTCCAATCGTCAACATATTTTCCTATAATGATCTCAGAAGTTTTTTGGGTTTTTTTTTTTTTTTTTAATTTTAAACAACCCTTTCATTGAAGACGGTAGAAGGAGTGCCCACAAAATCACAATAGCATTTTCAGTAACTGGTATTTCTAAAAATCAAAGTACCTAGCTAGTTTGGAAATCAGTATCCAAATTAGAATACGTTATCTCTCCGAAACATTCTGCACATTTTGCTCAGTCGCAATTACAAACCACCAGTAATACAGCAAGTTGGCTCATGAGTGCTAGAAGATTTCAGGAGTCGTTTCCCTGCGGAGGCGAGGCTACAGGCACGGGGTTCGGAACCCTGAGACTGGCACTGGCTAGATTGACACTCCAGACTTTGGTAACTCTTCCTCACGTACGTGTCGTGCGGACAACGCTTCACCAGGAATGCTGGTCCTCTCTGCCCTCCAAAACCCATTTGCTGGCTGTTCCCTGGCTGGCAAGACTGAGACACACACTCCGACGTTGCCGAGGAACTCTGTGATTGGCACGTTGTCTTTTCCCAGCACCTGGACTTAGAACAAGCCGTTTGGACCCCTCCGGAGTGGCAGGTGGTTTGTGAACATCCCTCCTCCCTGCACATTTCCTGTTCACGGTTGGTGCCTTTGGAGCTGGTCTCACTGCAGGATTCTTGAAAATTATCCAGGAGCCAGGTTCTGCCATGGCAGCTGCTGGGTATAATCAATCCTTCTTCCAAGCTGATAGGATGACATCCATGGTTGATGGCAGACAGGGGTGGCGCATTGTAGGTACTTCTGAGAGAATAGCAGCGGCCTTGGGACATCTTGCTGAAAACCTTTCCTGGGAGTTAGTTAGGTGTTGAAAATGTCCGGTCTGCAGAGTAAAATTTTTGCTAGGAAGATTATATACTCGGACATCTGGGTGTTGGCTTCTTCTCAGCATTTTTTTTCATCTCTTTGCTTAAGTAATTTGAAGGGTAACATCTTATTAGCACTTGGCTCACTTGGCTTCGTTATGTAGGAAGATGGTGTCTTGTTAACCAAGAAGTGAGTCCATTTTGAGGCTTCAAACTAGCTTTCATGTGAACCCCAAAGCTGAGTCACTGGGTGGAGTTTGTCAAGAACGAGTCCCAACATGCCTCCCAAGCGAACGTTATTTTGTTATTCTTACTCACCATGGATGTGAGTAAAATAGGTGAAAAACCGCCAAATAAAAAAATTTCCACTCACATCTTGATCTTTCCAGTTGAACCAGGAGGTAAGAGGAAAGTAAGACCATGAAACTCCTTTTTCCTGTTGCCCAGAACACTGACTACGACCATCTCCCTCTTTATCTAACATTTTGTTGCCTTCATCTTAGAATGGACATATATCAATGTACTCTTTTCATGAGCTCCCCATGATCTCTCGACTTAGAATTTATTTCAGAACATTGTCTACTTCCAATATAGAAACATGTTAATGAAACAATGCTAAGTTAAAAAGACTCTAAGTTGGTGCCGGAGTGATAGTACAGCAGGTAGGAAACAACCTTGCTCAAGGTGAACTGTATTGGATCCCCGGCATCTCAGGTGGTTCCCCGAGCACCACCAGGAGTAATTCCTGAGTTCAGAGCCAGGAGTAACTCCTGAGCATCACCGGGTGAGACCCAAAAAGAAAAAAAAAACAACCAAACAAACAAAAACCAAAAAAAAAACCCAAACAAACAAAAACAACTACACTAAGTCAAAAGGTACAAACTTAGAGCTGTGTCTCGCTACAGCCATTTAGGATTAACAGAAAATGTCTTACTGAGGCCAAGAGATAGTACAGAGAGTACCAGACCAGGCCTCTTAATCCCTAGTGCATTTTAACACTCTTATTTAATTTGTAGTATTTATTATGACTTTATACCAATTAATGCTTCTCTTTTTATATGGGAATGCCAAAGGTTGATAATTTGTCTTTGTAACAAACCAATTTTAGAAATGCGTTCTATTTATATTCCCTCAGTGTATCATTTGTGACTGAGAATCAGTCCCCATAGCTCACATATTGGCATGCTATTCTTAACATCATTACATATTTACAGCACAGGATATACCAGTATAATTTCAATGATTTACATATTTCAGTTTATGGAAGAGAAACAAATAAGTATGTTTTTTACTCAACGCTCTGGTTTCACTTTCTTACAGTTGAAGAACATTTGGAACCTTCAGGAACTTCAGGAAATCTGGATGGAAACATTTCATGTTTAAACGCACACATCCAAATACTTTCAGTTTGACAAGTCAGACAACAAACTTTGTGTAATACCTTTGTAACACTCAAAGCATTTTTTTTAATTTTGAATGATCATCCTTGTGTGATTAAAGAGCCAATTTGCCCTTCACATGAACTCTGCAGCAACTCATTAATTTTTATGTTTATTTTCATTTATTGAGGATATTTTCACTGTAGCCTGCAGCCCTCCTACTTAAAAGGATTAAGTAGATTATCATTCCTTAGAAGATCTATTGTCCTCAGCTTGGTTTTCAGAATCTTGTAGGATATAACTGTTGCCTGGATTTTTTTTTTTTAATCTCCCAATCTTGTCATTTTGCCTAAGTAAAATGTGATCTATTCTTATAGGCCTCTACTGAGTGCTCAAAGCAGAGAGCTTCCTTGCTCCCTTATTTTGCTCATATAGCAGCCTGCCTCTCTCATCCACTCACTGCCCCTTCCTACTCTCTACAGAATCTCTCCTCATTGTGTCAGAGCTCGAGTTACATCTCACAGTGACTCTTTTATAACCTTCCTTAAAACACATCTCATTCTCAGGGACAGTTTCTTTTCCTTCTTGAAGTTATCTCCAATGCACTGTGAATTCGATATAAATAGGAAGTAGATATATCTTTTTGACTATTGTCTTCCCAGTTCTGAGCAGAATGCCTTGTTGACACACAGTACGAGGGCCATAAGCGTGCTTTGAAAGCTTAATGAAAGGGTAGGGGTGATAGAACAGTAGGAAGGGTGCTTGCTGGCCTTGCACACAGCTGACCCGGATTCAGTCCCCAAATACCACCAGGAGTAATTCCTGTGTTCAGAGCCTGGAGTAAGATATATATTTGGGATACGACTTCAAAGCCCTCACACACACACACACACACACACACACACACACACACATGGACGCATTTAATGAATATCAGGGGCTAAATAAAACATATGAATCTATAAAAGTGTGAATAAATGCTCTTCTGAAGCCTTGATCTATTCGGGAGTCCAAGAATTGGCAAGCTTAAAAACCAAACTTGCTGAACTTCCTTGTGAAATAAGAGTAAAATCATCGAGGAAGCTGCCTATTAATATGGCACATACTGAGTCAATTATTTTGAAATAATGTTTGATTGTACATAGGCATGTTCTTAAAAGCTTTGCCTGCCAAAAAGCACTTTTCACTGTCAGCACAGATCCTGTTGCCAAATTTTGAGAGGCAAAGACAAGGCATCCCTTAGGCCAGAGTGCCCACAGCCATCTCCAGCTGACAAGCTCTTATTAACCTCGAAATTGGTAGTAAATGTGAATAGCTGTGCAGTTCCCCATCTCTCAAACAGTGGTTAAGTCTGTCATTTTTGAATGAGACCATGCCTTGAGCTCTTTTCTCTTTGAGATGAGGCATTGCCTTGCATTCTTCCTCACTGATGGCTGAGTTAATAGGTGTGTAAGCATGCAGTCCTGAGGAAGTGAGTAAATTCAGATTTTTTGGAGGCTGGCACATTTATGGAAGAAGTTGCCCGGTTTATTGTTCTGGAAGGACAAAGACTGAGACAACTGGTCACCTGAGAATTATTTTCATGTAGCCTACTAAAAATGACTTGCTTCATAAGCATTTGGATAATAGGCAGCCTAACTATTAATATATTCTTGTGAAATATATAAAAATAGTTAAGCAGTTGCTTACGGTGACTGAATAGTCTGCTACTGAATGGTTGAATGCATGTCCTAGAGTTGAGGTTGAAAATCAGGGCAGTTGCAGGGTCACCTCCTAGTCACCAGGGGGTGGAGTTTTGACATTGGCTTAGAAACTACCAGGATTCTAAGCCAAATGGAAGCCTTCAAATAGACTTTACTCTCAGCAATGGAAAACAAATTATCTAATGCTTCCTTTTCAGCAGGTCCGACTTTAGGGGGGAGACTCTCCAAACTATAATAGTGAGTTTTGTTGAAATATTGAATGCGATCAAAGTGAAAGTAAAGTGAAATTTATCGGGGGGGGTCAGGGGGGGTCTAGGGGTGTGGGGGGACGGGGTGGAGCTATACTTTGATTTTTGGTAGTGGAATATGTGTACTGGTGAAGGGATGGGTGTTCGAGCATTGTATAACTGAGACTTAAACCTGAAAACTTTGTAACTTTCCACATGGTGACTCAATAAAAAAATTTTGAAAAAAAGAATAAATATTTTATAGCAGAGCCAAATAAAAATTTCAGATAGTAAAAAAAAAAAAAACAAATAGACTTTACTTCAAATTTCTGTGTTTCCACTTCTGCCTTTTGGGCTGGAGAGATAGCACAGTGGTAGGGCATTCGCCTTTCACGCTGCCGACCCATGTTTGGTTCCTCCAGCCCACTTGGAGAGTCTGGAAAGCTACTGAGATTATTACGCCTGCACGGCAGAGCCTGGCAAGCTATCCATGGCGTATTGGATATGCCATACACAGTAACAATAAGTCTCACAATGAGAGACGTTACGGTGCCTGCTGGAACAAATTGATTAGCAACGGGATGATAGTGACAGTGACACTTCTGCCTTTTAAACTGAGAATTATAAAGTTATCATCTCACAAATAATTTTACTGATTAAATGAGAATATTCATTAACTGTCAGATAATCTGCACTATTAGTAGATTAAAAGTCTAAATTATATGAATAAAAGTAGAAATTATATGTCATGAAGCTAATGTTTTCCTCACAGAGTAGATAACTTTTATAACAACATTGGTCAGGGATTTTTATAAAATTATAAAATAAATAGCTTTTTTCTGTGTGTTGTAAATTTATATCATTTATGTATATATAATATTGTCTTGCATTTTTTATGGTTGAATCATTTATCATCTAGTAAAGATCTCTCTCATCACACTATGGCCATTTCTCAAGAGCTTCAGAGTTAGTGTTTATAAGGTTGAATGGCTTAGGGGCCAGAGCGATAGCACAGCGGGTAGGGCGTTTGCCTTGCACGCGGCCACCCTGGGTTCAATCCCCGGCATCCCATATGGTCCCCCAAGCACTGCCAGGAGTAATTCCTGAGTGCAAAGCCAGGAGTAAGCCCTGAGCATCATTGGGTGTGACCCAAAAAGCAAAAAAAAAAAAAAAAGGTTGAAGGTTTATGTTGCTTTTATATTTGATTATTTATCTATAAACCATGGCCTGTGAATTATGGACTATGGTGGACCCCTAATCACTTCACCCATATTAAAATGGAATTTAAAAATTAGTCACCTTAAAGTGACATCATTCAGTCAAGCTCTTTCACAATTGGTTTACATAGTATTTGTCATGATTTTATCTTGCCAGTCAGCTCATATTAAATGACTCCAGTTATTTTAACCCTATACATCTCCTCCAAGAAGTCAACCCTATAAATGCAGTGCATAGCAATAGAGGATGATGAGATGAACAGTGAAGAAATAGCTCCTAGTTCTGTTGATTCCACTAATTCATCCTATGAACTTGGACAGATTATGCTGTATCCCTGACTATCATGTACTATAACACATTTAGATGAGAAAATCTCTACGATTATTTCCAATTGTCACTTTCAGTGATTTTCTATCTTCTATCTGGAAGAGAACATTAAATAGTATCTTATCTAATCTTATTACTAGCTGAAATCTGAACTTTCAAGTAAGTCACATAATTTTTATTAACATTTACTAATGGAGATTTGAATAAGGCAGACCAAAGACAGCCTATTAGAAACCATTACTTTAAATGAAAAGTTCTATTGTATTTGAAAGTCACTTTGGAAATAAGTGATGTTTATGTTTTCCTGGCCAAAAGCACATTGATCTAGCTCAACATTGTGTTGAGGTAACTGTCTAATTTCTTGTAGATACATAGCAGTCTGTAAAATAAATAAAGCAGATATAACACTTCTGGAATGTAATACTCATGGTGGGGGGGGAGGCAGAAAATCTAAATGCTCTGAATACTCAACAATATGACACTAGGACAATAATATGGATCTTTATATAAACAATGAAAATATTATCTCTTCTGTCTTCTCTGTGTCTACCAAAAGGTCATTTTAGAAGACGATAATGAAAGTGTTCATGAATTACGAATCACGAAATCCCGTTAATCACCAATTTCTTGGACAGGCTCAGTAACATCTCATTTCTTCCTTTCCCTGAGATCTTAGAAGTCCATCTGGACTCGGCCCTCCTAACGATGTTGCACTGGGGGCTCTTCAGGGTCAGGGGGATGAGATCCAGCTTGTTACTGGATTTAGCATATGAATACACCATGGGAAGCTTGCAAGGCTGTCCCATGTGGGCAGGAAACTCTCAGAAGATTGCCAGTTTCTCCCAGAGGGAGAAGTAGGCTAAAGATATCGCTTCAGAGAGCTTGCTTTTAAGTCTCTCTCTGGATGTTGGCCATTGATGGGATTACACACACCTGTGTTCCTCTGCTGGTACCTTCATGTGTGAGGCCTGTCCGAATGTGTGGAGAGGGGCCTCCAGCATGGCTGTAGCTAGGCTCCGGTGGTCTTCGGCCGCCGAGAGCTCTGCTCGGGGTGGGGAGGGAAGCTGGAGCCCATCCCCTCCAAGGAGCCCTGGGGAAGACAGCCAGGTGTGCGGGCAAGAGACTCCCTGCATAAAATGAAAGTGTTGCAGATAACAAATGTGCAGTGTGGAATGAAGAGATGAGAGCTTCAGGAAGACACTGCTTCACTCTCCATACATCTCAGTCCCCCAGGGAAGTGCGTGAGGAAATCTAGGACAGATGAAAGTTTACTCTGAGCATGCGCAAGGTACAGACCTAAAGTCTTACCAGACCAGCCCCAGAATGCTGGAGTCAGACTGCACCTGAATCCCACTTGCCCTGCCATTATGAGAAATTATTCCTGTCCCCCAATTTCTCAGGGCAACTCAGACTGGAGTGAGAAATGGCTCTTTTCAGAAAAACGAAAGTCAGATCAAACTTTTCTGTCGCTTTCCTTCACTGAGAAGAATTTTAGGAGGAAATGAATAGTGAAGTAACAGTTTTACTTACAGATCATGAGGGAGGCAGGAAGAGAAGGAAGTGGGGAGGGAAAGAGAAGGGAGAAAGAGAGAGAGTGTGTGAAAGAGAGTGTGACAGAAAGTGTGTATGTGTGTGTGTATGTGAGAGAAGAGAGGGGTGAGGGAGAGAGAAAAGGAGGGAGGGAGGGAGGGAGGGGGGAGGGAGACAGAGACGCAAAAATTGTCTAGAGGGAAGAGCAAGAATACAACACACATCTTGGGTGGAGATGCGGGCTATCCCCCCACCCCAGTGGGAAAGTGCCTTGTGTTTGAAGAGTTGGTTTTATAGTTTTTCTTCTCAACTGCTGCCCTGTGGAGCATTCCATGTGGGGAAGAAACCATTGCTAGGATGTTGCCAAAGGGAAAATCTTGTAATTGTTGGTGATCCACATTCATGGTTCTGTCATTACCCTTGTGCCTACTGAGCTTCTCTTCAGTGGGCATTTAGCTCTCTCTGAGCCTGTGCTTGTGCCAGTGAGAGTCTTCTCAAACCTCAGTTCCTCTGTCTAGAAAGTGGATCTGACTATAATGTTCTTTAGGACTTGAGACAGTAACTTTGTAAAATCCCATCTTGATTTTCACTCCCCCAACTCTTTATGCCAGCTCCCCTCATACCTCCCCCTTACCACAGACACACGGACATATAGACACACACAGAGACACACAGAAACACACAGACTCACAGACACACAGAGACACACAGACACACACACACACACACACACACACACCAGCCTCACTTGCCTTGAGACTGTCTCTAAATAATTGTGCTGCTTGGGATAATCCTTGGGCATTTTCAGTTCAATTATATCTGACTTTGACGCAAATGGCTAAAAAAAAAAAATGTTAAGAGTATTACATAGTGTCTGTGTAGCTCCTATGGAATTATCACCAAAAAAAAAATCTTAGTATCTCAACCATCCAGGTAATAACTTCCCTAATTTTCAGACTCTTGTTCTATTATGTCCTGAATGCTAACCCATCAATGGTGTATTACAGTAATTGTGTACCTGCTTTTGTTCTTTTCTCCAGAAACAGTTGATTTGGGTTGACTTTGAGATTAGAGTGTGGTTATTTTTCTACATGTTTTGTGATCTAAAAATATAGATTTGTTTCAGACTTCTTTGTCCTACATATCTTGCAGCTGTTATATTGTTTGAGACTGTCCTAAATAATATTTTATGTTAGTAATGATCAGCATTTTGATAACATTCATGATGTTTTGCTTATAAAAATTTAATTCAATCAGAAAAATGCATATGTGCTGTATTTCACTGGCATTACATATCCTCAGTAGTGTTGTCTTCTCTAAATTTTATTATTAATTTGTTAACTTTTATTATTTACTACTTGTCAGATCAGATTCTGTTAATGAGATTCTGTTGTATTGAGTGAAGGTAGAACAAGAGTTAAGAAAAGCAAACAGTTCAGTTTACATATAGTCTTAAAATTTTTTAATTTGTTATTACCAAAATATGAGAATACATATTATGTTAATAATGTGTTCATTGATTGTGTATAGAATTATAAACTATATTAATTGTGATATCTACCTTAAAAAGTGGAATAAAAATTCTATTTCTGTATTTTTTTAGGGATGAAGGGGGCATAGAGTTCTTTCTAAAGGTTCTGTGATGTATGAATTCAGAGTATACAAAATATCCAAAGAATTGAATGTGGGTAATATAATGAAGTGAAGCTGGTGGTGTGAATGTGTACTAAGTAGTGAGATGAAATATCATATCTGGTAAATATCCATAATACTATTTCAAATATCCATAATATTATGTTAAGATATTTTCATACTGAGTGAAGATATTCTTTTGGATTTTAAATCAAAGCCTCTTTACCAAATATATATAGATGTACATATATATATATATTAGCTAAATGACATTGTGTTCAAACTAACTTTAGTGAAAAAATGCATTGATTTACAAACACCAAAGTTCAGCAATAAGATAATCTCTTTATGTTCTGATTCTCTTTATGTCTCATGATTTTTCCTTCCATGGTTTAACTTTCAGGTAATACATAAGAGAGATGCAGCCTTGACAAACTCTAGCAGAAGAGATATTTGCTTTTAGAAACTTAGCTGAAAACTGTACCATAAGCACCTCTCTTCATTAGTCCTTATTTCATATCGATCATAATCAGATAACTTCATCCTATCCAGATTGCTGAGAGCAGTAATTGGGGTGCCCTTAGACTAGCCAGATCCAAAACCTGGGCATAGTAATGTCCACTTAGAATACCAGGCAGTGAACGATGACCATAAGCAACATCATTCTTTCCATACAGATTTTAAAATATAAGTGACCCGTTCCTCAAAGCAGAAGAACTTAGTGGGCTACACAGTTACTATAGATATGTGTAAGCATGATATAAAGCTCTAAATTAATCCCTTCTGATTCATATCATCTACTCAAGAGACTCCTGTCTTTTCAGGAGGCCCATACAAGCCCAAGGAACTTTACAAAAATCAGGTTGCTTTAAGGTGACCAAATCAATAGAGTTAAGCAGTAACATAAGAGAACACTCACCCATTTTATTCATTTTATTATCATAAATGTCATGTATGTTTAATTTCACCTATGCTTAAGATGCCTGATTCATCATACCAGTTATTACAGTCTGGTAATATCATGAACTCAGAATACCATCATGGCTTACCTAAGTCTATAAAAGGACCTTGGGAAAATATTTTGGAGAATTTCCTCATAGTAAACTTACTGAACCATTTTTTTTTCTGCCTGTGGATATTTTTCCTCCTACCTTAGACTAACTAGTAGTTCAACTAAAGCAAGGTGAACTGATTAAGCTAAAATGAATGTGCACCAGGGCTTAAGAATAAGATATTCAGCCCCCCGCTGAGATGTAACCCCTGCAACCGCATGTGTGCGGCCTCTCCGCTGCTGCATGACCATGGCCCGGGAGGCCAGCTAAACTACTTTGGGCACCAGCAGTTTCTTGCAGAAATGTCTCTAGACTGTGAACTGAGCCACGGCCGCCATGATATGACGACCACAAAAGGGAGATATAAGCTTGCAGTGATGCAATTTCTGGCAGAAATTTCCCTGGACTTAGTTACTAAAATACAGAAATCCAAGACACAGAGACCTCGTGTCTCTTCATTGTCAGCAATGGAAAACAAAGTATTAAATGCTTCCTTTTCAACAGGTCTGACTTTGGGAGGGTAAACTCCAAACAATGATAGTGAGTTTTTTGTTGAAATATTGAATGTAATCAAAGTAAAGAGAAAAGTAAAGTGAAATTTATCAGCTACACAGGCAGGGTGGGGGGTGGGGGTGGGGGGAGGTATACCGGGGTTCCTGGTGGTGGAATATGTGCACTGGTGAAGGGATGATCTTTGAGCATTGTATAACTGAGACTTAAGTCTGAAAACTTTGTAACTTTCCACATAGTGATTCAACTAAAAAAAAATTTTTTTTTTAAAAAAGAATAAGATATTGTCCAATTCTGCTTCTACATTTTCCTTTAAGGAGACTAACTGTGATCTGAATTATGCCCACCTTAAATTATGTTATTCAGGCAAACTGTTCCTTAGATATTTCCATTTTTTTCAGGAAAAGTATTGTGTGTTTTAAATAACCAGTAGGCATCTCTCTCTCTTTTTTAATTGTCACTTGGGCCAGATGAATGTTACAGGTGTTAAGGCTTTTGTCTTGCATGTGGCTCACCTCAGCTCAATCTTTAGCATAAAGTGCAGCTTCTTGAATAACACCAGAAGTATACCCTGAGCACAGAGCCAGGAGTCATCCCTGAGCACTGCTGGTGTGCCACCCTATACATTGGTTTGTCCTTTCTGCCTTGCCACAGGGAGCTTAGGTTTACTGGGTTGCTCTCATCACAGTGCTCCCATTCCTGTGTTTATTTGTGTTCTGTTGACTTTTTTTTTTTTGGTAAATATTGTTTTTCTCATCTCCTTAAGTCCTTTGGGGACTGGTGTGATAGCACAGCAGGTAGGGCATTTGCCTTGCATGTGGCCAATCTGGGTTCGATTCCTTCATCCCTCTCTGAGAGCCTGGCAAGCTGCCCAAAGTATCCCGCCCACATGGCAGAGCTTGGCAAGCTACCCGTGGCATATTAATTATGCCAAGAAACAATAACAAGTCTCCCAATGGAGATGTTACTGGCACCTGCTCGAGCAAAATCAATGAACAATGGAACAACAGTCCTGATGAGGGACTGGATGGACCCAGGGCAAGCGGTGAGCTATGTGCTACCCGGGCATCGAAATGGGCCTGGCCAAAGTGCCATAATGCTTAACAGTAAGTTAAGAGCATGGTCATGAACAAATTCTGTCAGGACCCAAAAAAGTAATAACTAGAATCAGATGTAGTTATTATTAACTAATAATAATAGGATTAGGAAAGATTAATCTGGCCTGAGCACTGTAGTCTGGATCTGTGGCAAGATGTTCCCAGGAGAATCACTCTGCAAGCCTCAATGTATCTCTTATTGTGTCCATGCAAAAATAACTAATATTAAGATGTTAAGTTATTGACATCTTAACATCTCCTCTTAAGGAGAAGAGGAACACCCCTAGGTGGTGTTTCCACCCTTGAGCCTGATAGGCAGTCAGGAAGGGCTTTCTTATGTTCATTTTGCTACAGGACTGGGGGTAGCATTGGCCCAGACTGCTGGGGGTGGAGCCATGAGAGAGTTGGAGAGAGAGGAGAGAGAGGGAGAGAGCAGGGAACACTATGGAGCACAGACAGATGAGCAGGAGAGATAGGAGGAGCTGGGAATGAGGGGCAGTGTAAGACTAGAATGGGGGGCTCAGACAGACTGGAACAGGCATCTGGGGAGAACGGAATAAATGGCAACTGGTCAATCAACCAGCTTGGCCCTCATTTCCTCCTCCTTCTGACCCACATCATGGGCTTTCCCAGCTGGGAGAGTGACCTGAGACCACCCCAACCCAGGCAGCAAAGGGGAGAACCGTTGGGGCTACCCTGGCTATCCCGGATATCAAACAACACCCCAAAACAAAATAATAAATAAATATAGCCATTAAACTTGTGACCTAATACACAATTGCATCCATTTATTTCAATGGAAAAATAAGAACTCTCTCCATTTTTAACTAGAAAAGTATAGCAGTAAAATGGAAGAAAACATGAAAAATTAAATTTATATTTTATTAACCCAATGGTTTACTATCAATAGTTTTTACTTGAGCAATAATTATTTGAGATGGTAGAATACATCGGTTCTAGTCAAACTATAGCTGACACTAAATTTGAGAAAGGGAGCTAAGATGTCATCCTCTAGAATATTGACAAATTATTGATAAAAGAAGCCAGATCTGTAGGTTAGTTAGTCATAGAAGTTTGGCAACTCTGAGAAGTCAACTAAGATTGGGGCCTTCAGCTCACATTTACATGTCAAGGAAAGAAAAGCCCAGAATCTTCTGGAGTATGAAGCTCCAAGCACCATTTCTAACCAAGTAGGAGTTTCCAGATTCAGCTCAGGAAGATACTGCAAACTCCCAATCCAGAGTTTCAGCATAAGGTGTGTGATGATGATGTTGAACAAAGAGTTTCCTGGATCACAGAGGCATGTGTAACAGAAGCTGGTCATGCACATGGTATGTCTGATGATCTCCTGGCCTCCTGAGTTTCTCTAGGTTGAGGATCCCAGATGGCAACTGCTGGGAAAGTAGAGGTCAGTGAACTGGGCCAGGTTTCTGAGGTAATAGGAGCCACAAGATGAGCGTGAGAATTGCAGGTGGTCCCCAAGGGAACTGGAGAAGTTTTCAGAGCTGCAGGTGCAGAACATGTTGACACAAGATAAATTCGATAGAGTTCCAGTGAGAAGATACCCTAATTGCCTTCTCCCAGAAACCCATGCACACATGTAGATTTATTAGATCTGGTGTGATGCAGACCTTTCCCATGTTGGTGCATGTCATATCACGAATATGAATAATTAACCTAGCCTATAATTATGACTGAATGCATTCATGTGTTCTTAACTGCACTTTAATGATTCTGGTTTATAGAAGTCACTTAGCTTTCCTCCTCTCTTTCCCGCCCCCCACCTCTTTGTCTCTCAGAGCTAAGGTGTGGTTTGGTTTGCCTTCAAAGACATTGCTCGTGGTGCAGGTAGTATTCTGTCTTCTTCCTCACTGAACTTGGCTCCAGAATTTTAAATATGGGTGTATAATTGCTAGCAACAATATTCTTTTAACAGTCATCAGTAACTCACTCCCAAATATTTATGTTTTATTGAGCACTTACTGTTTTGAAGACATTTAAAGTTGTGGTGCTTAACAACTGTAACAAATGCATGAGTTAGGAATTATCACCAAGTTAGTGATGGGATCCAAAGCCAGCAGGGAACACTATGCTACACTGGACAGTTGAAAAGTATGTCCATTCTAGTTTCAGAATCCTGTGAACTCTATGTAATCAGAGAAGAAAAAAAGGAAGAAAAAAAAACCCCTAAATGCTAGTATATGCATTTGATCTGATAAGACTACCTACATACTTCTTTCTGAAATATCCAAATATAGCCAGTAAAACACTAGCTCCTTAATTGTCTTATATTTAATAACCAAAGTTGCCATGGAGATAGTTGCTTCACTTGGTCCTTTATTCATGCTTTCATTTAACTTATTATCATTTAGCCACTCATATTTCATTCACTGTGGATTTATAGATTCTTTTGCCACATGAGGCAGAGAATTCTTTGGAAAGCTCTTAATATATCGCTGAGAAGAAGTGCTAAAACAGGTATACTTTGAGTGAGTTGACTACCAATGAAGCACATTTGCAAAAACTAGAATTGCCAACTCAGTTGGGAGTAAGAAATGAGACACCTCAGAGAGTGATTCGTTTCACTTCCTGCTGAGCTTCTTTTTTGTTCATGGTTCTGGAAAGACAAAGCAGCATAAAACATGCCTTCCTATTAAGTAGTTAACATTATCTTTATTATAATAAAAATCAATGGTATGTAGAAAAGCCCAAGAATTCTAGATGTCTTTTTCACTGTCTATAATATCACATTGCTTCCTTAAAGCATATTTAGAAATTGAAAAGCAAAGAAATATTTGTGTAATTTCATCTTTATCTTCTTGTTTCAGAGATAATTGGGTTTTCTCTTTCCAATCTCTTGTAATATTTGCTTATCTGGCACTAGTGGAACAGTCTACTCATTGTTTTTTTTGATGAATTTCCTTTATTACGATCACTTCTCCATATCCTCTCATTCCTCAAAGTCAAGCTCGAGTTTCTTAGATTTGACAGGTGTTTGTCTCAACTAGTTTTACTTGTTATTCCATAAAGATCTTATTTTCTTGAAATCTAGTTTTAATGGACATACACACCCATATACCACATCTTGGAGGTGTTGTAAGAGATGTGTTTTGAGATGGTAAGAAGCAATATTTTGGCACTTGAACGTAAAAGACAGTGACCTGTGTAAAAAATTTGAGTACACAGAAGTTCCTTCTTTCTTCCAGGATCTAGAAATTTAGACTTTAATTAAATGGAGAAATATAACAAATCTTCAATATTTTATTTTCACATTTACCCAAAATAAATGCATGTATTGGACTGGAGAGATAGCACAGAGGGTAGGGCGCCTGCCTTGCATGCGGTTGACCCAAGTTCAATTCCTCTGTCCCTCTAGGAGAGCCTGGCAAGCTACTGAGGGTATTTCGCCCACATGGCAGAGCCTGGCAAGCTCCCCATGGTATATTCAATATGCCAAAAACAGTAACAACAAGTCTCACAACGGATACATTACTGTTGCCCGCTTGAGCAAATTGATGAGCAACAGGAAGTCAGTAATACAGTGTTACAGTGAAATGCATGTATTGGAAGTGTTTTTAATCCTAAAAAGAGCTTTAAAATGTTAAGTACATATGAACATTACTTTCATAATTAAATATAACCCCCATTTGATGATAGCCATATCAGCAATTAAAGTGACCCTTGGTAAAAAGTGTTCCCCATATATACCCTAAGAAATCTGCATTTGGATGCTTGGCTCAACTGTTATTTTCTGCTCTTTCCAAAAGATTCATTCTCTCCTATTCATATCTATTTAACCATCTCATTCTTATTCTCTTGAAATCTCCCAGTCTTATTCTCTTGAACTATTTTATTCTCATTTTTTATAATAATTGTATTGTTTCAATTTGGTTTTACTCCTATAAACATGTTATTTGTGACCTCTATGTGCTAAATTCAATGTACAATTTCAAGATGAACGTATATGAATATTAACCCATAGTCAACATAAGTAACTATGCCTATTGATCTGAAACAGGCTCATGTATTACTCTGTGATACCACATTTCAGCTTTTTTAATTTTCACCTCATTCTCTGTTACCTTCAATTGGGTCCTATATATATAAAAATATATAAAAATAAATAAAACAACTTTTGGGTCACACCCAACAGGTGGTCATTCCATGCCCTATTTCAAGGGGGACATTTCAGGCAGCAGTTTGGAGGCCATGAAATTCTGTGGATCAAAATACTATCTCAGTATTCTAATAAAAATAAATATTTTGGACTGATATTAGACTACATACTTGTTGAATTCATGGGGAGTCATCAAAAGGGCACCAACATTCTTGTTATTCTCCAGGTAATTTCCTCTAATTAAATAAAATGCACTTTTTAAAAAATTGAATCACCATGAAATACACAGTTACTAACTTGTTCATGATTGAATCTCAGTCATATAATATTCCAACACCCTTCCCTTCACCAGTGTACATTTTACCAGTGTATAGTTCCCAGAGTCTCTTGCCCACATGCCTGGCTGTCTTCCCGGGGCCCCTCGGAAGGGATGGGCTCCAGCTTCCCTCCCCACCCCAAGCAGAGTTTCCGGCAGCCGAAGACCACTGAACCTAGCTACAGCCACGCTCAAGGCCCCTCTCCACGTGTACGGACAAGCCTCATGCATGAAGGCACCGGCAGAGGAACCCAGGTGTGTGTAATCCCATCAATGGCCAACATCCAGAGACTTAAAAGCAAGCTCCCAGAAGTGATATCTTATAACCTACTTCTCCCTCTGGGAGAAACTAGCAAGCTACTGAGAGTTTCCTGCCCACATGGGACAGCCTTGCAAGCTCCTCTTGATGTATTCATATGCTAAAGCCAGTAACAAGCTGGGTCTCATTCCCCTGACCCTGAAAGCACCTCCAATGCGGCATTGGTAGGAAGGTCCAGTAGAGAGAGGCTTCTAAAATCTCAGGGATAGGATGAATGGAGACATTACTGAGCCCGCTGGATAAATCGACAATCAACGGGATTTCGTGATTTGTGATACATGATTCGTGATAGTCCCCATAAACAACGTCCCAAGTTTCCTCTGACTAGCTGCATTTTCTTCTATCTCTTTTTCTTCCTCCCTCCCTCCCTCCCTCCCTCTCTGTCTCTGTCTCTCTCTGTCTCTGTCTTTCTCCCTCTCTCTCTTCCTTTTCCCTCTCTCTCTCCCTCTCTTTCCCTCTCTCCCTCTCTCGCTCTCTCTTACTCTCTCTCTGTCTCTCCCTCTCTCTTCCCCCCTTCCATTCTGGGTACTATAGTTCACAATACAGGTACTGAAAGGTTATCATGCATATATGTATTACCTCTTTATCTACTTTCAGCACTGAGTTTTTGCCTAAAGTCATTTCCAACTATCATTGTCATAGTGATCACTTCTCTGTACTTATTGTCCTCACCCACTTCTTGTGACAAGAACCAATTTGCTCAGAGAGAGCTGACTGGATTCAGGGAGGAGTGTGGAGTGCAGGATGTTTCAGGAGTATGAAAGGGGCCCTAGGCTTCTGACCTTGGTAGTATGATCCAAATACACTATAATTGTGAACTAAGTGCTTAAGAACTTAAATTTAAAATAGTTATTAAGAGGACAGAAGGTGTGTCATAGGAGGGAAAGCACTGCCTTGTACGCAGTCACAACTGGTTGAATAGTTGATATTAAATATGGTCCCTTTACCCCCACTAGGGATCACTCCCAACCAATCACAGAGCCAGGAATAACCCCCAAGCATCGATAGATGTGGTCCAACCTCATGCCCGCTTAAAATAAAAAAAGAGATTTTTTTTCTTTTTTTGGGTCACATCCAGTGATGCTCAGGTGTCACTCCTGGCTCTGCACTCAGGAATTACCCCTGGCGGCACTCAGGGGACCATATGGGATGCTGGAAATCGAACCCGGGTCCCTTGCGTGCAAGGCACCCTACCTGCTGTGCTATCACTCCAGCCCCCAAAATACAAAGAGTTTGTAATGCCCAGGAATGACCGGAGGAAAGTTTACATTTAAGCAATTGGCAAAGAGGGTTCAACAAAACAATGAGAATAATAGCCAATGAAGTATAACTAAAATTGTGTCACAAAGTCAAATTTTGCAAACAAAAGAAAGTGGTCAACAGTGTCTATTGCCAAAATAGAATTAAATGCTCTCTCTTCTCTCTCTATCCCTCCCTCCCTCTCTCTCTCTCTCTCTCTCTCTCTCTCTCTCTCTTTCCCCCTCCCTCCCTCCCTCCCTCCCTCCCTCCCTCTCCCTTCCTCTCTCTCTCTCTAATCACATTTTTAACAGTGGTATCTTATACTTAAAGGATGATTGTAAAACCATCATGTCCACCCTTTTCGATGGATTCATGGAGAATTTAAAAGCTGGATGGTCTAATTTCATGTTCATTCAGCAAGCATGCTTGAAGCACAATGCACTGCTGAGTGCTGCCGTGGTAAGGGTAAGGAGGAGGTGACTAAATGGCCTTATTCAGGAGATAGGTATCTCCATTGCCTCTGGGAAATGAGTAAACGCATTTTACAAGAACATAAAAAAAAAACAAAACATTAGAGCAAAGTATGTCATACTCAGACACAATCACTTCGGTTCTTCCTAAAATATTATACAAAGTTGAACGTGTATACCCTTTAAATTCATACTCTGAATTATTTTGACTTTACTTTGTGTGTGTTTGTGTGGAGGAAGTGTGTGTGTGTGTGTGTGTGTGTGTGTGTGTGTGTGTGTTTTGTTTTAGAGCCACACCTGGTTATACTCAGGCTCTGCTCTCAAGGAAATGACAGCACTAGGAAGCCATAGGAATGTCAGAGATCAAACTGGGCCCAACCTGCTGTACTTTCTCTCTGCTTCTTTCTTTGTGTTTTAAGTTATAAATAGTGATCCTTTCATTAGAGGTTATTTCACATTACAGGACTTTTCCTGCATATATAAATAGACTTTTACAATAATTTTACAAATTGTCTTTTATCAAACCAACATCCAAATCTATTGCAATATATATATATATATACGTTTATATATATATATATATATATATATATATATTGCTTTTGGATCACACCTGGAGATGCACAGGGGTCACTCCTGGCTCTGCACTCAGGAATAACTCCTGGCAGTGCCTGGGGGACCATGTGGGATGCTGGGAATCGAACCTGAGTCGGCCACATGTAAGGCAAACACTCTACTCGCTGTGCTATTATCGGTCCACCCCCAAATCTATTTAAATAATATGTCATTTTAAAATGAAACTCCAGTAAGTCAATAAAAAAAATCAAGGAAATACAGGTATTCAAATTTCATTTCGTTTATTTAATAGCTATATTGCTGTCACATTTTACATGAACAAGAATACATAAATTAACTTCATAATCTCATGTAATTGCTGTTAATATCTAACATATAAAAGTCAGGGACAATTCTCTAATTCCCCTAATTAGAAAATCATTGATAGTTTAATTATGATAGAATATGTATCTTTAAGAAGTACTTGGTACTTAGTCAGTCAATGCATAAAGTGGGGATGTATTCCATGAGTATAAGATGAAATGTTTTGTGTCAGGTTATAAAGAAGCATGAAATTGATTTCTAGAAGCAGAGATAATAGTCTGGGCTGCCTCAGGATGCAGGACAGCCCTGATTTGGGTGAAAGAAGTTGTGATAATAGTGTAAGTTCAATTATCACAAAGTCTACAGTTTAAAAACGGGAAGGGTTTGACTCCAGTTTTTGGATGAAGGATGGTGTCTAGATTCTGGTGGGTTTAGAACAGCTCTGAGATACACAGGACAGTGAGAACTATTGTCAAGGAGACTGGGAGTACAACGTGAGCAAGGACTAAAGGAGCTGAGGCATGAATCAAAGGGATGAGGCTGGGTAGACCAGAAAAACTGTCAGCAAACAAGAAGAAAAATTTCCAGTCTAGAAGCCACAACATGCTTTCATCATATTGGATAAATTTATTATGAATACCAGAGTTTCTCGATGTTTCCTTTGTCCATGAGAATTGTTTATCAACCAGGGGCCATAAGCTGTGGCGTTCCAGATATTCCAAGAGGGTCAAGAACAAAAATCGCATAAATATGGGTCATGTAATAAGACTAAAAGACCAAGATTTATAAAGGGTGGGGGACGTATAAAAGAGAACAAGGTCTCAAGAGCCCACATTCAGAGAACAGTTAAGAGATACTGGCCTAAAAATTTTGGATACTGTGTATCATGCCTTTGACAGCCAAATTGAACATTTTCTACATGGTTGTTTATATGAGAACATTTTCTTAGGATGCTGTCTGATTTTAAGAAGATAGATCGAAACCACTGTAGACATACTTACTTGTATTTCATAGCTAAAAGGCAGTTCACCCAGTGTTGCCTTGGTCTGCAATGATTGTTGCTCAACACAATTGGTCATAATTGCAAGCTTGATTTGTGACTCAGAAGGTCATAATACAGTATGTTGAGATTTAGTGCTTTCTTTCTCCTTGGCTACAATAATATATTTTCTGGAGATTCTTTCCTCCATCCCTCCTGATGCACCTTGCCATAATATAAAGAATGTAATTATGTTCAGTAAGTAAAAAAAATTGTGGGGAAAACCAGGGATGGGATGTAAACTATTTGCCTAGCATCTGTGAGACTTGTTCAAATTCAAGATATTGTTCAGTTCTGGTACTGCAAGTTCCCCTGAACACCACCAGGAGTCACTAGTGAGCGCTGAGTTGGGAGTATCTCCCAAACATAACTGGGTGCAACCCCCACAAAAGAACTTTAATCATAATTGCCATGAGTTACGCACTGGTGCACAATAGACAAATATATCATGGTATGATTATGACACTTATGTAGAGTCAGTATGGAAAAATAATTGTTTGGCTCATTTTACCTGATGAATGTATATATAATACTTCATATAAGTGGACTTATATTAACTAAAAAGATGTATATTTAAGCCAAAGTCTGTGAAAAAAGTATTATGCTAACAAATTTATGTTGTGCAAATTTTTAATTGTCTCTTAGGGGCTGTGTTTATAAGCAGCAAAGCAAGTATCAAATTATTTTCTTTAGGCAAATTAAAATTGCTGAGCAAATGAAAAATCCCTAAGAAATATTATAGATAATCATATTTGCATGCTATTTGAAGGTGGGTATTGCAGCTAAAGTTCTGTTAACCATATAAAAATGTGCTGGCTTGCAGAGCTGAATATTTAGTCAGAGAAACAATTCTGCCAGAAGAATCATATATAAAAGAAATACTTTTGAATTGGATAGAAAAACATTTTAGAGAAATGCTGAATTTACACCCAGGAAAAAATAATTATATTTTAAAGAACATAGGTTAAAACATATTTCATGTTTATTAGCATCTTTCATATTTATTTCATATTTATTAGCATAACATCAAACATATGATGTTTGAAGTGGAATGAAGTAGTGTTTTGTACTTTAGTGGAACTTGAAAATGCTATGAATGGAGAGGATAAATACTGAGTTTTATGCTAAAAGAATATGATTTGGGTTAAGAGACATATGTGTTCCTGGATGCTTCTAAGGATCAAGCAAAGAATCCTGTTGCTTGGAGGAAAACAGAAATTTGCTGTTGAATAACACTCAGTCTCGACCCCTGTAGCTGTTTTAAGAGACTGGATCTTTAATAACACCTTATATACTAACTAAAGAAGCTATCCCAGTTCTAGAGGCATATTGGTGAAGAGACAAATTTATCTTTTTTTAGATTAGTTGCATGCATTTATAGTTTCTTAGTAGTTAACACTTAAGCAATGGTTTCTATATTCAAAGTTGCTTCACCTATATCGTTTGCTCCTCTTTATAACCTTGTGATATAAATATTATGATACTAAAGAATATTAAATGTTTGAGTCTCTACTAATATGTTCAAGAGACATAGCCACTAGAGATTAGAGATGGTGATTCAAGCAGACAAAATAATTCTTCACAGAGTTTAGATGGTTTCACGTTCACAGCAGACTAATACATAAATGAAACAGCTCAATATGTTCACATATTCTCTAGATGTTCACTTATTCTAAGCAATGTTCTAAATATGGTCTAAAGATATGGTCCAAATTATCTAAGTGTGGTCTAAATATGGTCACAATGGTTTAAAATGTGATATTCTAAGGATCAAGCAAACAATCCTGCTACCTAGAGGAAATCAGAGAAATTTGCTAGTGAATAACACTCATTCTGGACTCCTCTGGCTGTTTAAAAGACCAGTTCTACACCAACACTTTATATACTAAGTAAAGCAGCTATCCTAGCGCTAGAGGCATACTGGGGAAGTAGAAATCATTGCTGAATATTGCAAGTCTTACCAAATGGGACCAGCCATTTAGGAATTGTGCCCCATTACCAAGCTTCCTTATGTTTTAGACAGCTTGATTGAGTATGCCTTCATTCTCTACCATATTGGCAAGAATTCAAGGTTATAACAGGCAAAGATAATAACTTATGGAGCTCATATATTTTGAGCTTAAACCCATTAGCAAGCAATTGTGTGTCTGACAGCCTCCACTGAATCACAATAGAGTAATGATTGATTCTGTTACAAGAATAAGAGTGGGTTGACCTATGGATGCTTCCAGGCACCTGTTTCATAGTCCTGTTTTTCTAACTTTTCAGTGGCTATTGTTAATGCCCCAAAGGTTTATGGGTGGCAAATTGCTAAGGAAAAACTCCTTGAAGATGATTTTGTACTTTGTTTAACTTCTAAAAACTTTTTAACAATCTTTAAACAAGACACTATGTTAACGAAGTTGTAATTAAACTTAATAACAACATTTGTTTTTTCTTCATAATGCAAAAGAGCAACAATTGTCTTGTAGATGCTTAAAATAATATTTTTGCCCATATTATGAAATTGTAATAATGATGACCAAAACCTGTTATAAGTCTCTTCTATTTACTTGATGAAAATGATATTTTCCCTCATAATAAGTGATGATAAGAACATTTTTCATGTGCCTACTGACCATCTATCTAGACTCTTTGTAGATGTGTGTTCAATTTGAATACCGCAGAAGGTGGCTAGAGAGATGGTATAGCAAGTAAAGCACTTGCTTTGCACACAGGCAGGAGACCTGGGTTTGATCCCTGGTACTGCATATATTCCCCCAATCAATTCCAGGAGTGATTCCTGAGCACTGAGCTAGGAGTAAAGCTGAATACTGCTGTGTATATCTTCCAACACCCACCACACATACACACACAAGCGCACACACACACACACACACACATGCCACCACCACCAATTGAACATAACAAAGATGTCTGAGGCAGTCTCCTAAAAAAACATCAAAATCTAAAATCTCCCAACTCTTTATTACATACTTTATATATGTGTGTATGTGTGTGTGTGTATGTGTGTGGTTGTAACAACTGATAGATCAGCTGACATTTCTGTTTGGGGCTGTTTAATATTGTAATATAAAATGATATGTTTAAATGATTTTCAAAAGACTGTCTAGTGTGAGAAAGTGGAATGAGGTTCTATGTCCAAATATTTCATGACCCACCTCAAACTTTTATGTTGTTAAGCCTCGTTTGATTATTTTTATATTATTTTCTATTGTTAGGGTTTCACTCAGCATGATTTAGGATTTTCTTCGGACTCTGTGTTCCGAGATCACTCTTGGTGGTACCCAGAGGAACATGTACAGTGGGGATTGAACTCAAGGCAGCAG
The DNA here is from genome assembly GCF_027595985.1 of Sorex araneus. NCBI lineage: Eukaryota > Metazoa > Chordata > Mammalia > Eulipotyphla > Soricidae > Sorex > Sorex araneus. The sequence goes on from NC_073303.1 coordinate 194,254,690, forward strand.
CATGCAAGGCAAGTGTCTTACCAGCTGTACTATCTTCCCAGCCCAAACCTCAATATTTAATTAACATATGATAAGGATGAGATGCATGATGCAGATGAGGTACTGTTTTATTACTTAATTCATTAGTTCTTAAAACCCCTGAGAAGATAGAATTGACGTGGAGGAAAGTCATCTTTTAGGCAATCAGAACACTTAATGGTTATCAGATGAAAAGGGGTACAAGGGTGGATAAATCAGATTAAAGGAGTCATTTGTTTGGTGAAGGGCAAAAGTATATTTTTGGCAATTAACTAAATATTTATTTTTGAAAACAAATAACTGAAGCTTATGTAGCACAATATTATGTTACTGTTGGATAATCTTGGTTTGTCCTTGCTCCTCCTGCAAGGAGCTTAGGTTTATTGAGTTACTCCCACAACAGTGCTCATGAGGCACAGCCAATTCCATCAGGTATTAATAATTCTATGTTGCTTTTCTCTTTCCATGATGTCACTTGCATGGCTTAGTAATGTTCTTTTTGTATAGACACAAGAAGTCAGTTGATGCTATGCTTTTGTAACATGGGAGTTAATTGACTGTGAAATAATATTTACTCCTGGGCATCTGTCATATTACCTGACTTAAGCCTCCATTGCCCTTCATAACACCACCAAAAGGAGGGTCCCAGCAAGGAACAAGGATGGACCCAGGGCAAGCGGTAAGCTACCCTGGCATCGGAAGGGGACAAGCTAAGTGCCATAAGAAATGTAATGAGTTAAGAACACGTTCATGGAACAAAGTTTGCTATGGCCAAAAAGAAGTAACTTAATAAGGACCCTGTTGGGGTTAGGAAAGACTAACCTGGCCTGAGGAACGTGGTCTGGGATATATAGCGAGATGTTCCCAGGAAGTTCCAATCTCTAAGCTTAATATATCTCTTACTGTGTTTATACAAAAAGACTAGAAAAATTAGTAGCACTGTAGCACTGTCCTCCTGTTGTTCATCGATTTGCTCGAGCGGGCACCAGTAACATCTCCATTCTGAGACTGTTGTTACTGTTTTTGGCATATTGAATACGCCATGGGGAGCTTGTGAGGCTCTGCCATGCAGGCGGGATACTCTCAGTAGCTTGTCAGGCTCTCTGAGAGGGACAAAGGAATCGAACCTGGGTTGACCGTGCGCAAGGCAAACGCCCTACCGCTGTGCGATCGCTCCAGTCTGGCAGAAATATTAGTAAGAAGCAAATTCACTATGATTGTTTAAATGGATTATTAGGTGAGAAAGGAGAATGCAGTACACCCTGGATGGAATTCTGCCTTCTCCCCTTGAGCAGATCCCTTTGAGTGCTGAACCCTCAGATGAGATTTTGTCCTTGATTTAATCTCCTAGAACTTTCCCTGGAGGAGTGGCTTTACATTTGTTTGCTGTTATGACAATGTTCAACCCCACCTAGTGTACCCCCATCCTTCATGATTTCCATATTACTATGCTATAATGGGAGAGACAGAACTACGATGGGGAAGGAGAAGAAATTACTGTAAAGGGAGATATTAAACTAGGCCAGGGAAAAGGGAAGAGGAGAAACTGCACTGGGGAGAAAGGACGAGAAATTATGATGGAAGGGGAAAGAATAAATGAGGCTAGCAAAAAGGGGAGAGAAGGAACTACATTGTTGAAGAAAGAGAAATAAACTGATTACCAACCAACCCCAGGGTCCTGTTTCTCTGTTTCCCCATCCCTCCCGTCCTTTGTCCCACCTTTGCTGTGGGCCGGCTAGGGAAACAGTTCTCAGCCACCGAAGGCACACATCCCGTGTGCCCACGATTTCATGAAACTCATATGCTACTTCAGTAAAATAGTAATGAAAAGACATTTAAAATGCAGAGGAAGGGGGCTGGAGCCGACAGCATTGCACACGGCCCACCCAGGTTCGATTCCCAGCATCCCATATGGTCCTCTGAGCACCACCATGAGTAATTCCTGAGTGCAAAGCCAGGAGTAACCCTTGTGCATTGCCAGGTGTGACCCAAAAAGCAAAATAAAATAAAATAAAATGCAGAGGAAGAGGAAATATCTTGGTGACACGCTCCATCACGTGACAAAGGACAAGCCATTTTAGAAGTCACAACCATCTGAAAATAAAAAATAAATCTTGCTGAAGAAAATCCACCTCCCAACTTCACGGAATTCAGACTTGCTGGACAAAGCATTCCTTCCCAGGTGTCCAGAATCGATTAAGAGAACATTTCCACATCATTCTCCCAGAATGGAGTTTGCAGCTCTCAGGGATGTGCTAAATGTGATTTGACTGCTTGTTTTTCTTGCTCTACCTGGTGCAATAATAGACCATAAAAAATCACCCTAAAATTGTTGAAGCTACATTTTTTTTCAAATTGAGTTTATAAGCTAGGAGAGATGAACAATCAATGGCAACCCCCTCACCTTGCAATATCTGTGGGGCACGGGAAGTGAATTCCGATGGAATCAGTTTTATAGTCAAGACATTAGCCTCCGTGGTCATTTGCCCAGCAGGAAGAGTCTGCTGTTAAAAACACAAAATCAGTCACTATTCACTTATTTTTATGATTATGAGTGTGATAACATCTTCCCCTGCAATTACATAACCGGGGTCATGGAAAAGAGACTGCATATCAAAGACAAATTTCAGTGTTGTTCCTCTGCAGAAATTCCCTAAAATAAATGCAATGTCTCATAATCTAGAGTTTGGATTTTGAGGAAAATATTTTGACTAGAGATCACGACTAGAGATCTGCACCTAAGAATTTGGGAAACTCATGCACTATCTGTTAGCTCCACCAGAAAAACAATGAGATGTGTAGAAAGCTAGATTTCTCCCATGCTCTTAGAAATTTACCATAGGCTTATGAATGTTTACAAAGGCTGGTCCTGGAGGTAGCCACAGGGCTGAGTACCTCGTGGCTTCACATGATTGCTGGGCTCCAGGCACATACGTGTCAGAATTGACACCACTGAGCATTGTATTAAGTTCCTAGTTCAGCCGGGGATAAACCTGCTCAAAAAGTATAATTAAACAACTGACCTTTGCAAAAAGCAAATGAAATTAACTTGAATAATCCTATGGTCACCATGTAATTTTAAACTTTGCATATAACCTATTTAACATCACTTAAAGATCACTGCTTCAAGAGGTTAAAAAAATGGGAAGCAGGGTTTTTATCATTTGGGATTGGAGTGTAGATTGGATTTATTGGGATTGTATTTATTGACTCTATCAGGAAATAAAGTGGGGACTTATGGGGAATCTTGCAAATTCTAAATCATACCACTAGTGGCTATGGAGGTACAAAGCAAAGCTTTAGATAATTTCTAATTTCACTTTATCTATATCCACTCTTGACAGATACATTAAGGAACACATATTCGCATGCCTATAAAAATCTAGCCATAACAAGGGAGAGGAGTACAGCAGGGACAGAGAAGGGATCACTATGACAATCATAGCTTGAAATAATCATGTGGACATGAACAGAGTGCTGAAAGGAGGTAAAGTGATTTACATGATGCCCTTTCAGTAACAGTATTATAAATCACAGTACCTAAAAGAAAAATGTGTGTGTGTGTAGGGGCCGGAGCGATAGCACAGCGGGTAGGGCGTTTGCCTTGCACGCGGCCAACCCGGGTTCGATCCCCGGCATCCCATATGGTCCCCCAAGCACTGCCAGGAGTAATTCCTGAGTGCAAAGCCAGGAGTAACCCCTGAGCATCGCTGGGTGTGACCCAAAAAAAGGCAAATAAATAAATAAATAAATAAAAATAAAAGAAAAATGTGTGTGTGTGTGTGTGTGTAAGAGAGGGGTGGAGGGAGAGACAGACAGACAGACAGAAAGAGAGAATGGGAAGGGAGAGAAAGAGAGAAAGAGAAAGAGGGAGAGGGAGAGAGAGAGATAAGAGTCTGCTGTAAAGGCAGACTAGATGGTTAGGGGAGGGAAACTGGAGACTTTGATGATGGGAGATGTGCAATGGTGAAAGAATAGGTGTTGGAACACTGTATGAGTGAAACAACTTTTTAATTTTTATTTTATTTTATTTTATTATTTATTTTATTGAATCACCATGTGAAAAGTTACAAAGTTCTCAGGCTTATGTCTCAGTTATACAATGTTCAAACACCCATCCCTTCACCAGTGCCCATATTCTACCACCAAAAACCCCAGTATGCCTCCCACCCCCACCACCCACCCCCGCCTGGGTAACTGATAAATTTCAGTCTTCTCTTTACCTTGATTACATTCCATATTTCAACACAAAACTCACTATTGTTGTTGGAGTTTCAACACAGACTCACTATTTTTGTTGGAATTTATCCCCCAAGCATACAGCCCTATTGACAAGGAAATATTTGATATTGAGTTTTCCAGTGATGAGAATGAAGAGATAAAAAGTCGCGCAGCCGCAGTAGCGGCCGTGTGGTTTACAATTTCTGTATTTTAGTAATTAAATCCAGGGAGATTAAAGTTGGAAATTGAATAATTTCCCTTCCTGGAGCAGCATGGAGCAAAAGCTTAGTTCACAGTCCAGATACCTGGTTGCAATCACTCTCTGGAACCCCAAGTCTTATAGCTGCCTCTGGTTCCTGCTTGTTCAGCATTCACGCGGCTGTGCAGAGGCATGGCCACCCGGGTCGAATCTCGGCCGGAGCCCGAGCTCTGGCCCCTGCCCGAGCCTCTGCACAGCCGCGTGAATGCCAAATGAGCAGGAACCAGAGGCAGCTATAAGACTTGGGGTTCCGGCTAGTGCTTGCAACCATGTATGCGGACTGTGAACTAAGCTTTTGCCCCACGCCGGCTAACGGAGGAAATATCCTTCTCCCTTGGTCTCTTCTCCCTCACGGGGAAGAAGGCGTGGTGTCCGACATTTTATGGGTCTTTTGAGCAGGTATTAACTTTGTGGTGCAGAAAAAAAAAATGTGTGCTTTGAACTTGAAACCGGGACACCTGGGCAGGCTCAGGCCGGGGCCGGAGCTCGGGCTCCGGCCGAGATTCGAAACAACTTTTTTAATGTATATCTCACAGTGATTCAATTAAAACTAAGAATAAATATCAGAAATACTTTAAGTAATATCATTATAAAACTTACTGCTTGGTAATAAAAGATAGAACAGCATGTAGGACCCTTTCCTGAACACTCCAGGTGTAGGCTAGATCCCTGGCATCCCACATAGTCCCCCAAGCATCACCAGAAATGATTCCTGAGTGAAGAGACTGGAGTAACCCCTGATCATTGTGGATATGGCCCCAAACCCAAAATAAATGAATAAAAATTAAAAGTAAAATGCACTGCTAGTCATTAGTCTATTTAAGCTCTCAATATATAGCCTTCATTAAATCATTTTTTAAATAATTAAGGTTCACAGAAGCAAACAAAGTATAGAGCCCCTTAAACCTTCCCCCAAGACGACATTCTATTTATTTGTATAGCAATACCAAAAAAGAAAAATCACATCAGGGCAATACTATTTGCACCTTAAACCTTATCCAATTTCACCAGATTGAACACGAGCTCAGTTGTGTGTGTGCATCCTTTTATGGAATTGCATAAAATTGTGTCATGACTACAATAATTCAGATGGCTACCTTTTCGCATTTTAGAAAAAAATTAAAGGGCTACTGATGCAGAGATATGGATTTTTCTTTTTCAAATTAATGTATTCTTTTATAATTTAATTCATTTCATGATTTTAAAAAGGTTATGATTGATTTTTCCAAGTGCAATATTTAAGGGATGAGTAGTGATTGAGGTGAGGAGAGGAGTAGGGTGAGACAAAGGATATCAAGTGAAAATATCACAAACATGTCTTATAATTATTACTTCAATAACATGTCAGCATGATTTGCTGGATAAATTTAACTTGATAAGATGGAGCAGCATTTCCATAAAATGGAGTGAATAATTTTTTCTTCAGAGTTTCTATATTGAGGGGCTGGAGCACTAGAACAGAGGGTAGGGTCTTGCACATGGCTGACCTGGGTTTGATTCCCAGCATCCCATATGGTCCCCTGAGCACTGCCAGGGGTAATTCCTGAATGCAGAGCCAGGAGTAACCCCTGTGCATTGCCAGGTGTGACCCAAAAAAAGCCAAAAAAAAAAAAACCGCAGAGCTTCTATATTGAAGGATAAAAAGTAATATATACCATATTAAACATATATATGTATATATATACTTATGTGTTTATATATATTACTCTCAAGCGGCTTCTCCACCCGGGAAAGCTGTTGCCTTGGACAGACGAAGGAAGAATGAGGACCAAGCTGACTTCCCAACCACCTGTAGCCCACAAGGGCAAAACAGCCCTTAAGCATGGAGTGGATGTGTCAGGACAAGGGCAGCCTTTGTCCATTCCCTGTGGAAGACCAGTCTGGTTACTTACCCATCTTATTTGTGGTGCTCTGACTCTTAACTCAGTCTCACAGAAGATGCATGCCAGAAACACTGGCTCCCGCAGCTGAAAACTCCATAGCTCTCTTGGAGGTATGTGGTGGAGCATCTGCCCGACTAAAGCCTTGGTACCCACACCCAAACCCTACCACTGCAGCCACACCAAGGATTCGACTCCACCACCTCATTATTATTATCTGAATTTTGCCAAACTGAATAATTTCAGGTGCCCTGCTGCCCAGACTGAGAACTCTAATGTCTTCTGGGAGTCAGGTTTGTGGACCACACCTGGTGATACTCAGAAATTACTGCTAGCTCTGCACTGAGGAATTACTCCTGGTAATGCTCAGGGGACTATAATGGATACCACAGATCAAACCTCAAACTTGGGAAACCAAGTGCAAGAGCCTCGACAGCCAAAGACCTCCAGAACCCAGCCACAGTCATGCTTGAGGCCACTTTCCACACCTTCAGACAATCCTCACACATGAAGGAACCATCAGAGGAACTCTGGTGTGTGGGACCTGGGGCTGAAATCTCCAAGCCTGCTCGGATAGGGACTGAACCTCCTCCACCCAAGTCCCCTATTTTCCAGTAGCTTGGCAGCCACACCCACAAACTGCCCCCGGCACCTTGTAATCCCATCAATGGCCAAGATCCAGAGACTATAGAACAAAGCTCCCCAAAGCATATGGCCACATTTGCAGCTGCACTACTTCTTATAGCCTAGTTCTCCCTCTCAGAGAACATGGCAGGGTGCTAAGAGCATCCTGCCCACACAGCAGAGCCTGGCAAGTTCGCCATGGCGCATTCGATATGCCAAATGCAGTAACAATGATGAGTCTCATTCCCCTTACCCTGAAAGAGCCTCCAATGTGACACCTCTAGGAAGAACGAGTAAAGAGAGGCTGTTAAAATCTCAGGGCTAAGCTGAATGGAGACTTTACTTGTGCCTGCTCAAGCAAATCGATGATGAACAGGATGACAGTGATATAGTGATATATTACTATGCCTTATATATGTTATATAGGTATAATATATATTACTATGTTTTATAGGACTAAATAGTAACAACAAGTCTCACAATGGAGACATTACTAGTGTCCTCTCAAGCAAATCAAGAACAACAAGATGACAGTGCTACTATGTTTTACAATTAGGATTACTAATTTTACAAATTTGTAATCTGCAAATATTGTCATATTTTGAAATAGAGGGTGTGAAAATGAATTACTATGTGGCCTATGTATTTCTCTTTTTAGAGTATCCCTAACTATATTACTTTTGTTTGATTGCATAATTTTATACATTGTAGTAACTGATAACTCAACTGAGTTTTCAGAGGTTAACATTTGTTAAGAATACATCTTTGTAAATTCATTCTAGCATTCCTTAGTTCCATAAAAGTATGCTTTATGCACAATGTACATTTTATCACTTCTTAATGGTTACATCATTCATTAATGAACTGAACAAAAAATATAATGTGTGTGTTTGATTGCATGAAGATCTTGATTTTTTTTGGAATTTCATATTTTAGCATTCTTAAGGAAGGGTGGGAGTGGGGCACCAGCTGACCCATTTAATCCAACTCGATATTTAATTTTATTACTTTTCAATTCTTTTTTGTGGGGGGCATCCTTGGTGTATCCCAGGGCTTACTCTTGCTGTATGCTCAGGTATTACTCTTGGCAGAACTCAGCAGTCCCTATGGGATGTCAGGGATTGAATCTAGATCAGCTGCATGCAAGGTAAATGCCCTAACTGACCATTTAAAATCTTGCCTGATTGGGAAAAATCCAGCCAAGCAGTGGACATAGCTGGAGAGAAGAGTGTGAAGTAATCAGAGGGCAGGTCATTTCTCTTGGCCCCTATATCTGTGCTCCTGGCAGTTCTTACGATCATGCAAGAAACTGAAGAATGAGGGAGAAGTCATAAGGACAAAGAGTGTCCAACATGAGTAGCATTGGTCAAATCACAGAACTCCAACAATGGAGCAATGAACCCTCACGAGCCATCAAGAATCATCAAAAGTACCAGCCAACATTGGATAGTACCATCATGAGACTAGTGTGATCCCCAACACTACCTCTGTTCCCCTGAGCAGGGTCAGGAGTGGTCTTGGACCAATCTTCAGCCAGCCACACCCCAGTCCCCATGTTGCCCTTTCCATCTTAGAGATCTTTTGCTGTTTTATTATATGTACTTTTCTGGGTGCATGTTTGCAGCTGTTTTTCATCTACTTTTCATCTATTCTGCTCTTTCTTACTATCATGTTCTTTCCTGGGTGCACATTTAGAAGCCTGTAGTGTCAAAGACCTAAACTTGTGTTTTCTCAGTTGACCAGTACAATTTTGGGATTTGGGGTTAGGAAAATGATATTCCACATTTATCCAAATACTGAGATATTTTGAGTCATGCACAACTGTTTCTCTTAGGATCCACAGGACCTTCCTATGCACCAGGTCTGACACCATTTCTTAGAGAACTCAAATTCCTAGGATTATTCCTTAGGGAAAAGACATTTAGTGCTCAGAGTTTCAAAGGCAGACCACAAATCAAACTCCCATAGCAAAAATGCACAATGAAAATATATCAGCTGCACATTGAAATGAGTTTTTAAATCAAGCAAAACTTCAGGTCCATATGCATTTGGTAAGATGAGTTTGTGTAATTTGTGAATCAAAATTATAGATCTTGAACTCTCTATTTTTCTCCTCTAATTTCATTCTCTGAAAGAGCTGCTCGCAGGGTGATAGGGGATCGCTAATATTGCTGAAAGACAATGCTAGCAACAGAGCTAAAACTTTTTCAAAAGAGCTGAAAAAATCAGCAAGTTGAGCTACAGAAGGCTGGCCTATAAATGTGCCATACCCCAAGGAGATGGGCAGAGCTCCGAGGGATGAAGTTGGTTGAGTGGCAAAATACAGACCCAGAGCTCAGGAAAAGCAAACCACAAACTCCATAACGCCGGGATTTGTAGCTACTGAAACCACAGCCCAGGGCATAGGAACTTCCAGTTCCACAACCCAGGGAGGAGCTGCCGCTGGATCTATAGCTGAATCCCGGATCAAGGTTTTTCATAGGGATTAGATATCACAGAGGGTCTAGTTGCCGGAAGGTACCGGAAGAGCCAAGACCCAGTGCTGCAGACCAGATTGTTGGGGTAAGAAGAATCACAGGAGAAATCTAAATATTGCAGGTGCCCTGAAAGGAGCTAGAGAAGTTTCCAGAGCAATAGCGCTGGACATTGTGAAGGAGGTGTGAGTGATGCTTAGCAACAGTGAGAAGATGCATACACTCTTAAACCTGAATGTGGTATTGGTTAGATGCTCTTTCCCTTTGTTCATTTATTTTAATAAAAAATACCTTTGAAATAAAATATTTAATAAACTAATATTGTTATAAATATTAACATATTAATATATTCCATATTTCTATTTTCAAGGGTCTCAATAATCTGTAAGTTATATCTTAAATTTAAACGACTAGTTCTTCACAATCTAAATTTTAATTCAGTCACTCTGACATACTTAGTAAGAAGTTATTCCATTTCCTTACCCAGGAACTCCCTGTGATTTGGCCTTTAGAGTTACAGGTTATGATGTTTCCAAACATTTCCACCCTTATTATTCATGTGTACAGCACATCCTTGACTTGCCAAATGGAATTACATCATCTGCACTAATTTTAACTTAGCAGGAGCCTCAACACTTAGTATTCAAAGTACTTTATCATTTATCTCCATATTTAGAGAAATATAAATACACATAACATTTATGTTTTCATATAAATATTAACATATTAATATTTTTCATATTTTTATTTTCAAGGGTCTCAATAATCTGTAAGTTGTATATTTTATATTTTTCTATTTGAATTACTACTTTGTGATATTTTAGTTAATTAAATTATGGATTCATTGGGAAAACACACAGCCTGCCTTCTCTGTGATATGTTTTATTCTCTCATCTTAGTCTTAAGAACAAAATTAAGGGATGCAGACATCAGCCTTGGCATTCATGCCAGTGGACTTAATTAAAGGCAATGAAAACTTAAAAGTCTTCCTTAAGCAATGATCATTTAGAAAGCAATAAATATAACTCTTTCAGTGAGACTTTAAACGTAGGCATTTGCTAGAACTGTGATCCTTCAGTTCTGATGATTCATATATAAAGTTGCAATAAATACAACTTTTTAAGTGAGATTTTAAGTACATATGTGTGCTAGAATTGTGATTCTCCAGATTTACTGTGTCCTATTTTAGTAGGCATTATTTTTTGTTTAAGCGTTAAATAATATCTTGTTTTTCATTTTTCATTTTTCTTCAATGGAAAGATAGATTATGAGATATACTGTATCTAAATTACCTAAAACAATATTTCATAAATAGGTCAGATTTCCAGATGAAGCTAACATATTGAAGGTATGCATATCTTGAGACCTTTTTTTTTGGTGTGGTCAGCCAATATAAAACTTTATGTTGCAGAGGCATTAAAAAAAGTCTTCACTTGCTTATGAATAGAGAAACCAAATTGAAACTTGAACCACGGTCTCTGTATTGAGACTCAAGATTAAAATATCCTACAGAGATAAAATCAACTTTAATTTGTCTCCAAAAAAATAGATATATAGAAAGATATAGAAGCTAAATAAAATTCCACTTGCCTCTCTTAGGAAATATTTGCAAGACATCTTGCTCATGAATATCCCATGAATATCACTGGCTTTGTCTATTTGAAGAATATTAACTTTAAGCTCAATTAAATATAAAAATAATCTACATGTGCCAGAAAAAAAGAAAGAGAAAGAAGAGGGAGACAGAGAAGGAAGAGAAAAAGGAGAAGGAAAAAGAGGAGGATGAAGGCGAAGAAAAGAAGAAGAAAGAGGAGAGGGAGAGAAAAACAGAGATACAAATGGGAAAATATATTTTCATTTATTTTTACTCTTGCCTTCTTTTGAATTTGGCATTTATTTGGTTTAACTATGGGAAATGGCATTCACAACTGTCATTGCACAGAGAGCTCCTTAACTACCTGAAAATTAACTTGCTTTATTTCAAAGCACGCCGCTTCAGAGCACTTAGTGGCTTTGTTTTATGATTATCTCTCTCATGCAGAATCCGAAGTGTAGCATTCATCACATGGAGTGCCCTTGTGCAATACTTAAACCATCACTTTGATTCACTGAAGTAAAATAAGCTATGCTTTATGAATGGACACCTATTAAATGTACTAAAGAAGTACGTGCCACCTTCAACATAGGGATTCCTCATAATACGAGCTTTTAACTCCTTTAAAATGGGAAGTATTTCTAACTTCCTATTAAAAATTAATTCGCCCCCCCCAAAAAAAAAACGTGGGGAAAAAGCTTACTAATAGCTAGAATTTCTTGCTTTTCTAGGACAGCTGCCTGCAGATGTTGGGTAATTAACATTAAAACAACTTGGGAATAAGTCAATTCCAATGAACACCCCACCACCACCACCCCTCTATTCGCAGTTGGGTTAACACTTTTCATTAGAGGCATTTGTGCACTTTGCACAACTGCTAATGAATAACTGGCAAATGCTAAGAAATGTATCTCTCTGAAAAGAGGGAAAAGCAAAACAAAACTTGAGTAGCTTTAATAATTCTGAAGTGGATCCTAAAAAAAAAAATAAAGCACTCAGTGTGTTGTATGTGTACAAGCAAGGTATTTTAGAAAATAAGTACTCTCCTACTCTGCTTAGGGAAAATGCAATGTTGGAAAACACTTTCTAAAGGTATAAGGAATTGCTAGCACTTCATGGGGATAAAAACAAAACAAAACAAAACATCCAGATTACCCATTAACTACTAGTATATTATTTGAATTATTTGACTAGCTATTTTTAAAATTATTTTTTCTCTTGAATAACTTGAGATATACAGTTACAAAGTTGTCATGATTTGATTCCAGACATACAAATCATGACTGGTCTCCAACACCAGTCCCTTTACCAGTGTACCTTTCCTACCACCAATGTCCCCAGTTTCCCCTCCTAACACCTGTCCCCAGGCTCTATGTTCTATGGCAGGCACTTTTCTTCTCTCCCTCTCCCTCCCTCTTTCTCCCTTTCTTTCTCCCCCCTCCCTCTTTCTCTCCCTCTTTCCTTTTGGGCATTATGGTTTATAATACAGGTAGCACTGTAGCACTGTCATCCCATTTTCATGGATTTGCTTGAGCGGGCACCAGAAGAGTCTCCATTGTGAGACTTGTTATTACTGTTTTTGGCGTAGAATACACCACGGGGAGCTTGGGAGCTTGCCAGGCTCTGCTGTGCAGCTGGGATTCTCTAGGTATCTTGCTAGGTTCTCTGAGAGGGTCGGGGAAATCCAACCCGGGTCAGGCATGTGCGAGACAAACGTTCTGCCTGCTGTGCTATCGCTCCAGCCCCATACAGGTACTGAAAGATTATCATACTTGTTTCTTTACCTATTTTAGCATGCAGTTCTTGTCCAGAGTGATCATTTCCAACTATTATTGTCATAGTGGTCTCTTCTCTATCTCAATTGCTCTCTCTCCCTACCATTCGAGGCAGGATTCCAATTGTGAACCGGTTTCTCCTGACCCTTGTTTCTACTTTCTACGTGTTTTTGTTTTTGTTTTTTGAGTAGTTATAGTTTCACATGTCACTTTTCAGGTAGCTATGACTTCAATATGACAATCTCCCTTTGCAGTTTTTTCAGAGGTTAGTGAATGACTTTTGTCACCGTCATCCTGCTGCTCATCGATTTGTTCAAGCAGGCACCAGTAAGGTCTCTCATTGTGAGATTTATTGTTACTGTTTTGGTCATATCCAATACGCCACGGGTAGTTTGCCAGGCTCTGCCGTGCAGGTGCGATACTCTTGGTGACTTCAGGCTCTCCGAGAGGGGCAGAGGAATCGAACACGGGTCGGCCGCATGAAAGGCGAATGTCCTACCATTGTTCTACCGCTCCAGCCCAAATGACTTTTGAGTGAGTCAGATAATTAGATTGTAGCAGAAGTAAAGTCCTTAAAGTCAGTTTATTTTTTCAACTTTCATATCCTCAAAACTTCCATCTCTAGACTTTCAAGGTCATTGTATGGCTCAGCCCCAAAAGTGCTTCTTCCTACCAACTCTTCCTTACTAAAATGATGTACTTTCCAAATTTTCACAACCAGACGGTGACTTATCCCTTAAGATTATTGCCAAAAACGGATGGAAAGATCAACTGCCAAGGAAGGATCTGATGAAAATTATTGAACATTTAGGAATTTGTATTCTTTTTATTTTTATTTATATCACATATATATTATTCACATATATTTAATATGCATATGTAATTATATAGTCACCACTGGTTTATAAACATATAAATGTCTGTGTTGTTGGGTTACAATACGACCACATCATACATGCCACGAATTACCAATATCATTCCACTATTTATGAAACCCTTTTCCCCCACAGATCCCATTCTTTCCTCACTCAGATAACCTTAACTCCATATTCAGAGTCCAAGGGATTGTTTTCAATGCACATTATCTAGTCCCTTGATTTAGTTCCTTATACACTGCATATAAAATCAGATCATCTGGCATTTGACTTTCTCTTTCTGACTTATTTCACTTAGAACCCATTCATGTATGCTGTAGCCTTAAGAAAGATTTCATCTTTTTATATAGTTAATATATATATGCTATAGCCTTACAAAAGATTTCATCTTTCCATTGAGTTAATACTTCATTCTGTGTACCTAGTCATCTTCATCTATTTATTTATCTATCTACAACTTCTTTCTCCATATATTTGTTGTTGAGTACTTGAATTGTTCCAAATGAACATCATGACAATCTAGCTTTTAAAATTACTACTTGTGTGGGATAGATGCAGAGGACTGAAATTGCTATGTCATATGATGATGCTATATACATACATCATATATATGATCGATATATAAATATATATATATATACACACATACATTCACTTTGGTCCTGGCTCTGAACTTAAGGATCACCCTAGGTAAGACTGGGGTATCACATGGGGTACTAGTATTAAATTTTGGTTTGGCTGTGTGCAAGGCAAGTGCCCCACCTGCTATACTTACTATCGCTTCAAGACTGATAGAGATATTTAGAATAGCTTTGAAAAATTTGCATATTTTTGGCTGTAGAGTTTGAGCCAGAAGGGAGTGAAGATTCCCTTTCCTCCATATCTCTGCCTGAATTTATTGTTACTGTTTGTTTTACTTTTAGTACATTTTCAATAGGGCCATTCTCCTTGGTTGTGAGATTTCTGATTTTTTTTTTATTTTCATAATGATCAGTGACGTTGAGCATTTTCTATGTGTTTCTTGGCCATCTGTATGTCTGTGGGAAGAGTCTATTAAGGTCTTCTCCCCACATTTGATGTGAGTTTTCTTTTGTTATTGTTGAACTTAGTGTTTTATGAGTGCAAATATAAATGCATATGTATATTCATAATACTAGGTACTACCCCTTTTATTCCTTAGCTTGGGTCAATAAATGAAAAGTCTCAGGAGAGTATCACTTTGATGTTTTAATCCCTGAACCCATTTTGTCTACTGTGACGCTCACTGCTGGCAAACAACAGTCTATTCTATTAGGGTCTTTATATATATATATATATATATATATATATATATATTTATATATATATATGTATGCTCCCAGAAGAGAGCAACACAGAGTCTCTCGCCCCCATCCCCCTCCCCCGCCCCCGGGCCTGGCTGTCTTCACCTGGACCCTTTGGAGAGGATGGGTTGCGTTTCCATCCCCGCCCCAAGCAGAGTATTGACAGTTGAAGACCTCCAGAACCTAGCCAAAGCCATGCTCAAGGCCACTCTCCACATGTTCGCATGAGCCTCACGCATGAAGGGACCAGCAGAGGAACCCAGGTGTGCGGTTCTCGGGGCTGAGATCTTCAAGCCTGCTCAGATTGGGGCTGGGCCTTTTCCACCCAGACCCCCCATTTTCCAGTAGCTTGGCAGCCACACCCACAAACTGCCCCTGGCACTGTGTAATCCCACCAATGGCGAATATCCAGAGACTATAAGACCAAGCTCCCAGAAGCGCAGGGTCACAAAGTAGCCACGCGACATTGTTCCCCCTCTTGGAGAACCTGACAAGCTACAAAGAGTCTATTGCCCACACAGGAGATCCTTGCAAGCTCCCCATGGCGTATTCATATCCCAAATACAGTAAAAGATATATACATACCTCTTGGAGAGCCTGGCAAGCTACTGAGAGTATCCCGCCTGAACAGCAGAGCCTAGCAAGCTACCCCATGGTGTATTTGATATGCCAAAAACAGTAACATTAGGTCTCATTCCCCTGACCCTGAAAGAGTCTCCAATCATTGGGAAAGACGAGTAAGGAGAGGCTGCTAAAACCTCAGGGGTGAGTATAATAGAGACGTTACTGGTGCCTGCTCGAGTGAATCGACGAACAATGGGATGAAAATGATACAGTAATATATATGTATATATATACATATTTTTACATATGAGATCACATATTTTTAAATTTACATATGGGAGATTATATAGTTTTTTTCTCTCTTTTTTAAATTTTATTGAATCATTGTGAGATAGTTACTGACTGGTTAAAGAAACTTTGGTACATCTACACAATGAAATACTATGCAGCTGTTAGGAGAGATGAAGTCATATAAAATTTGCTTATAAATGCATAGTCATGTATCCATAGTATTATGCCAAGTGAAATGAGTCAGTAAGAGAAGGACAGACATAGAAGGACTGCACTCATTTGTGGAGTATAGAATAACATCACATGAGGCTGACATCCAAGGACAGTAGATACAAGGGCCAGGGGGATTTCCCCATCGCTGGAAGTTTGTTTGTTTTCACCTGACTACATTTCTTACCACAATAGCCTGAAACACATCCATGGTTCTCTAAGTGACAAGATTTCATTTTTTCTAATATTCGGGGTATTTTTTCTTTTTTACTGACCTCCAGCTCCTGTTTGCATATAGTCAGTGAATGACAAGAAATGTTTACGTACAGTTCTTACTCTGACCAAAGACCTTATTCACATAGTGGAAGGCCTCATTCTAGAAAAATACATACTTTTGAATCAGCATCTGAGTCTGCTCACTGCCTGAATCTCATTCCTCACATGTCTGACTCCTGGGTAACCTGCTAATCTGAGCTTAGCCATGAGGTAAATTCTTGGCCAGACCCATATTTCAGAAATGGAGTTAAACAAAAGTGATGTGTACTTCAAAGGGGATGCTACTAACAAAGATATTATTCCTCAGGTTTCCCAGATGCTGGGGCATTCCAGTTATCAGGTGACAACTTGTGAATGTCTGGGTGAGTGATTCAGGAAAATGACACCGAGTAACACAAGGACCAGCCATCCTTATCAAAGGTCCCCAAAGACAGCAGACTCACCCAGGGCAGCTTCCCATGGGAGTTACTTCTATTTAAATTTATTTAAATTTAAATCTAAATTCAACACAAAATACAAATGTGCCCTTGGCCATCTGATCCGCAGCCAAGATTTGCTCACATTTATCCATTTATCCATCTCCTCCCTTGGTGCAGGGAAACTTCTGTTTTCTCATCTTTCTCCTTAGCCCACGGCTTCTAGTTCACCTGTAAAGAGCTCTACTCCTTCCACAAGTTTCCCATGTAAGGCATCATCAGACTTTATTACTTGATTACTGCCTCACCAAGTTTTATCTACCCTGAGAAGTTTGGAATGTGACAGGCAATGAAGGTGCAAAGCCTAGAGTGGTTATCGCTGGAGGCTGATCTCCTTCTAGTGGGCCGTGGTCTCTACTGTGCAGAATCCATTGTCCCCATCAAAGTCTGGGATGTTCTGGCTGTCAAATTGAAGAGAAATTCACATGTGCAGTTGATTTGGCCCACAAGCAGTGGGGTGGAGGGGAGAGCACAGGAACAGAGTTCCATTACACCGAGAGGCTATGGACACCTTGAAGGTCCTGTAGTTTTTAAGATGCATATAGAGGGAACCAGCTGCCCTGGTGAGTCTAAAGACAAGGGTTATGTTTATGACTGAATAATATTCATGGAACATGCAGAGTATGCATGCGTGTGTAAGTATCACAATTTCTTTAGCAGTTGGCCATTTAGACGGTGTCCAGAACTTTGATGATTTAAGGAATGAGAAGGCTGCAATGGACAGGAGGCTCCAGATATTTTTTGAGGTCCTCTTTTTACATTCTTAGGATAAATATCCAGAAGTGGAATTGCTCGGTCAGGTGTTAGCTGTGGTTTTAATTTTAAATGTATTGCATCAAGGTAACATTGGTTTAAAAGAGTGCAAATGTTGTATGTTTGAGGGCTATAATGCTATCACCCCACACCCACCTACAAACTGCTAATATGTCTTCACCAAAGTTCACTGGATCTTTTTTTTAAATTTTATTTTATTGAATCACCATGAGATAGTTACAAGCTTTCATGTTTCAGTTGCAAGCACACAATGATCAAACACCCATCCCTCCACCAGTGCACATTCCCCATCACCAATATCCCCAGTATATCCCCCCTTTCTCACCCTCCCCCTGCCTCCATCGTAGACAATATTTCTAACACTCTCTCTACTTTTGGGCATTATGGTTTGTAATACAGATACTGAGAAGTTATCATGTTTGGTTCTTTATTTACTTTCAGTACACATATCCCATCCCGACTGATTCCTCCAACAATCATTTTCTTAGTGATTCCTTCTCTATTAATTACTGCTCAACTTCTCTGACTCCACTCTCTGTTAGATTAACTCTGCGCAGAGTCTGTTTTTATTGGACATCATCTATTTCTTGGCTTTTATTCTTTAAATCTTAGGACTGGAGCCATAGCATACCAGGTAGGGCATTTGCCTCGCACGCGGCCAACTAAGGTTCTATTCCTCTATCCCTCTCGGAGAGCCAGGCAAGCTATCGAGAGTATCCCTCCTGTACGGCAGAGCCTGGAAAGCTACCCGTGGCATATTCAATATGCCGAAAACAGTAATAACATGTCTCACAATGGAGACATTATTGGTGCTCACTTGAGCAAATCAATGAAAAATGGAACAGTGTTACAGTACACTCTCTAAAGCTCACATATGAGAAAGACCTACTAGTATCTGTCTTCCTCTTTCTGCTTTATTTTGTTTGCACGTTACAGTTTCATTCAGTGTGATAAAAGGAAAGATCTTGGGCTTTGGTTGTGAGGGCACATTTGACTCTGCTCATGAATTATTTCAGGCTCTGCTGGGGGCACCAATATGATGCTAGGGATCAAATTGGAGTATTCACCTTACGTCTGTACTATCTCTCCGACCCTATTATATTAAGGTTTTGAATAATCTGCACACTCTCTATCACAGTCTGTTTTCACAAACATTACACAGATTCCCATTTAGAATTTCTTCAAATTCCTGCTTTGTTTTTCTTTCTGTCTTTCTTTCTCTTAAACAAAACACCAATAGCTCTAAGTCTTTCATGGGCTAACGTTAGACTTACTCTCCTTCCAAAGTCTTTGCAATGATATGTTGTTTTGAGTAGCCATCGGGGAATTTTATACAAAGTTATATAGTTGCAAAGTATATAATTTTTATTATTTTAAGTAATTGGCACATAATATATTTCCATATGTGGTTGCAAATTTTATATAAAAATATTCAGGTGGATGTTTGTCATGTGTGTACTTTTTATCAACACTTCGGTAGCAATTCTATGTGTCTGCCACTGTTTTAAGCATTTTATTAGATATACTAACTCATATAATCATCATAATAATCCTACTTAGTCCACACAGGTATTATTCTAGTCTTGTAGATGATGAAGCTGAGACACAAACAGGTTATTGCTTGTCCAACAACATTCATAAAGAGCAGAGATAGGCTTTTTACCTAGATACTGACCCCGTTGTCAGGGGTCGGCTGTAACTAGCCACTTTGTTGACACGCAGATCTTGTTTCTTCCTTGTTACTGCGTTATAGAAACCTACTTTTGAAAATTTCACATTTTTCTTTGTCTATGTCCTTATTCTTTTTTCGTTCCTCATTATCCCAAATCACATGATGAAGAACACGCTTGTATTTAAGCCTCCTGCCCTTTGTCTGGGGCTTCTGACAGTTACACACTGATGAGGTACAATTGCTGGGTAGGTGCAATTTAAATGCTAACATAGTAATTAGGATCATGACCCTTGAGTTTGAACTGGCAGGCTTTGAATCCTGACTCCATCATTTACTGGTTGGATGCTGAATTTCTTCTTTTATAATGATCACTTACCTCTGATTCTAAAGAGTCACTTCTCCCTTTGCAATTGTCAGTTTTTCTTTGTGATTTCATGTCCTTATCTTTTATTTGCTGCAAGTGTCCTCTAGTTGGGTGTTTGGCTTTTATCCCTTTTCCCTTTCCCTTTTGAGGTCAGCTCTATTGAGATACAATTTGGAATAACAAAATTCACCTTATTTCTGTGTACAGTTCAATGAGGTTAGGCAAACAGATTGAGTCCTCTCACTGCTAATACAAGGGAAATACAAAATATTTCCATTACCATCCTAAGTTACTTCATGTTATCTTGCCTCCATTTCTTTCCATCTTTCATGGAAATTCCTGTTCATAGTTTGTTTTTCCCTGAAATGAACTTTAAATAAATTCACATTTCTCCTTTCATTTTGTGTCCAGCTTCCTTCACAGAGTTCATGAATATTTAGATTCAGACATATTGTTCTGTATTTCAGTAACCTGTCCCTTTTAATTGCTGAGAGGTATTTCACCATCTGTGTGTTATCCATTCACTAGGTAATTAACATTTAGATCCAATTTGGAGTTATTATGGATAAAGCTGCCATAAACGTTGATATACAGATATTTTATAGGCATATGGTTTTACTTTTCTTAGGTAAATATTCGAAAATTAGATGCTATCTCATATGCTAACCCTGTGTTTCGCATAAGAAACCTCTAACTCACTTTCACAGTGACTATGAGTTTCAGTTATTGCACATATGCAAAAGCACAGTGAGTATTATTTTATTTTTAGACTCTGATGGCATGTAGAACTGTCTATCATGATTTTATATTTCATTTTCTATTAAATCTAATCATATTTGACATCTATTCATTCATGTGCTATTTGCCATCCATATTTCTCTTAATAGGATCTTTTGAAATCTTTTGATCATTTTTTGTGCTGTTTGTCTTAAGCGTCTTTAGTATATCTTAAATGCAAGTCCTCTGTCAGATATATACTTTGTAAATATTTTCTTCAAAGTTTTTCATTTAATTTTTGTAACAAAGGAGAGTAGTTGAAGAGTAGCTTCTTTTACACTTAAGTACACCCTTGAGCAGCACTGTCATCCAAAAACCAACCCCCTGGTAAATTAAGAACAATTGTTTAAAATTTTGATTTGTAGTGCAATTTGAACTAAGGATTTTTAAAATTAATTAATTTATTTGTTTGGGAGTCAGGCTTACTAATGCTCAGAGCTCAATCCTGGCAGTGCTCAGGGGCCCATATGTAGTTTTTGGGATTAAACCTGAGTCAACCACATGCAAGGCATTACCCTTAATTCACATTACTCACTGTATTGTCTTTCTGGTCCTTAATTTCTTGAATGACTTGTAAGTTCATATGTGCTAAGGGTATTTTTTTCCCAAGAAATAAACTCAGAGAACAAAAACAATGATCATAACACTTTGTCTGTATAACAGGCAAAAATACTGTCATTTTGTCTCAGAAACAGTATCAGTATGAGCCATCTCTAGGGCCCTGGGCCAGAAAGCAAGGAAAATTCAGCTATTTTGGTTCAAAAGTAACTGAATTCAGATAGGTAAAAAACATGTCATTCACCATTAATTACAAAGTTATTCATGATTGGGTTCAAGCACACAATACCAATCCCTTCACCAATGTCTAGTTCCCTCCAGCAATGCCGCCCCTCAAACACCACCTTGCCTTTATGAAATGCACTTCTTTAAAATAAGTTTTTCACTGTGGTTTAAGGTATGTTTTTTTTGAGGGGGGAATGGTCACACCTGGTGATGCACAGGAGTTATTCCTGGTTCATGCACTCAGGAATTACTCCTGGCAGTGCTCAGGGGACCATATCGGATGCTGGGAATTGAACCTGGGTCGGCCGTATGCAAGGCAAACGCCCTACCCACTGTGCTATCGCTCCAGCCCCAATATACTGCACTTTTGCTGGTAAGGTTATATACGTAACACTTTTCTTCTCTCCCCCACTCCGCCCTGGTTGAACACTTCCCTCCTATTTGTATCACCTTCCTTGTTTTACTGCCTACCCCCAAAGTTTCATGCTTCCTACTGAAGCCCTGTTCTCATGGTCTTCATTTCCAATGCATTTGGACTTTCACATTCCACCATTATGTTTCTTTGTATCATTCATGTGAGTGACTTCCTATGGTATCAGTCTCTCGCTCTAACTTCACTCAACATGATATTCTCCAGATCCAGCCACATAGCAGAAAATTGAATGATTTGAATATTTCTTATGCCAAGTAATATTTCCTTGTTTAAATGCATCATAGTTTCTTTATCCAGTCATCTAGTCTTGGACACTTGGCTTGTTTTCAGACTTTGGCTATTATGTTTAGTGCTATAAGGAGCACAGGGGTGCAAATGTCTTTTTTCCGTTTTGTTTTGGGCCCTAGAGATATATTCCCAAAAGTGGAATTGCTGGGTTGAATGGGACTTCAATACCTAGTTTGTCATGAATGCCCATACTGTGTTTCAGAAAGGCTGAAGCAATCATCATTCCCACAAATAGGGAATGAGGGTCCTTATTTTTTCCCACATCCACTCCAGCACTGGTTGTTCTTTTTAATGTGTCCCACATGGCAGTGCTCAGGGCTTACTCCTGAGTTTGTCCTCAGGAATAAATTTTTGTGGGGCTCAGTGGATCAATGGGGTACAGGGGCTCAAACACTGTCGGAAGTATGCAATACAAGCATGAATCTGACCAGTGCATGACCCGACCCTATCTGTTATACATCTCTCTGGCCAGACAAAATCTTTTAATGGCTTGAAACTAGTAAAAATGCTTAATCTTCCATTTTCTTGTCAGCTGGCAAACATCACTGATGCATCAAAGATCCAGGAGATAGCCAGTTCCCCTCTGGTTTCCAATAGTTATTTCTAAGCCTCCATTTTGGAATTTTTCAAAGAGGTGTACAATTCAAAACTAAAATCTTAAGTGACACACACACAAAAAAAGAGTTAAGAACGATGCTCAACTTCTCTGTTCCCTATATTTTAATTTGATCTGATTGTTTATTTTAATTCAGTGCTTTATAAAAAGCAGAATTTCACTAGGTATGGATTGAGGAAAGAATAGATACATTTTACTGTTAGCTATTATTGAAACTACCAATAAACAGCTATCCTGTGCAGCCATGGATCCTAAAGTCTAATTTCTGATACTAATAAAGATATGTCTTAGTGCATTATGATGAGGTGATTCTGAATTATAAGGCGCATCAGGTTATATATCAGAGACAAGACTAGAAGGCTGCTGAAAGTCCTGGTAATTTCAAAATTCTCCGACTTATGCCTAAAACTCAAATTCTGGTAATTGAGTCTTCATCATAAGATTCCCTGTGTCTGCACTTACTTTGTGTGACTCTAGGAAGATTCAATGAAGCTCATGCTTGATTTGGATGACAGTGGCAGCAAACATTAAGCAAAGCATCTATATCTTAGAGAGTATATTTGTCAGTGCTTTCCAGATAAACAAAACCAATAGCAGCAGGAGATTTATTTTACAATTTTTTTATGGGGATACCGTGCAATGGGCTGCATTTGGGAGTCCTGAGGGATAATACTAATTCAGTGCTCAGGTATCAGTCTTTGCAGTGCTCAGAGGGTCATATGGGGAGCCAAGGATAGAATCAGCATCAGCTGCATCCAATGCAAACACTTTAATCTCTGTACTATCTCTCCAGACCATGAATAGAATTTTTTAAAAAGGATTAGTTTATAGGATTATGAGAGCTGGCTAATTCAAAATCTACGAAGGAGGGCAGCAGGTTGGAAATACAACGTGAGGTAGCCGTCTTGAGTCTTAATTTCACTGAAAAGCATTATGGAAATGCTGACAGTTTCCATGCTGTGGTCTACAGAATTCCATCTCCTTTAAGAAATGTCAGTCATGGGGGCTGGAGTGATAGCACAGCGGGTAGGGCGTTTGCCTTGCACGTGGCCGACCTGGGTTCGATTCCC
The DNA here is from genome assembly GCF_027595985.1 of Sorex araneus. Taxonomy (NCBI): domain Eukaryota; kingdom Metazoa; phylum Chordata; class Mammalia; order Eulipotyphla; family Soricidae; genus Sorex; species Sorex araneus. Next base: position 194,278,326 of record NC_073303.1, read on the forward strand.
AGCATCCCATATGGTCCCCTGAGCACCGCCAGGAGTAATTCCTGAGTGCAGAGCCAGGAGTAACCCCTGTGCATTGCCAGGTGTGACCCAAAAAGCAAAAAAAAAAAAAAAAAAAAGGAAATGTCAGTCATGGGGCTAGAGCAATAGTACAGTGGGGAAGGCCTTTGCCTTGCACACAGCCAACCTGGGTTCTATCTCTGGCATACCAAATGATTCTCTGAGCAATTCCCAAGTGCAGAGCCAGGAGTAACCCCTGAGCATGGCTAGGTGTGACCTAAAAAACAAAATTAAAAAAATATAATCTTAGTCTTGTATCAGTGGGAGAAAGCTCAAAAGATCTGAATACATGCTTTGCATGGGGACACTCAGATTAGGTCTCTCAGCCATATGATTCCCATGGCACTGTATGGAGCGATCCTCGGAGTAGCCAATTGGAAATCATGGCTGTGTTTCTAACTTCCTGTCTCCTTGTAGCACTGTAGCACTGTCGTCCTGGTCCCATTGTTCATCGATTTGCTTGAGTGGGCACCAGTCACGTTCCATTGTGAGACTTGATGTTACTGTTTTTGGCATATCGAATATGCCACGGGTATCTTGCCAGGCTCTGCCATGCGGGCAGGATACTCTTGGTCACTTGCTGGGCTCTCCGAGAGGGACAGAGGAATTGAACATGGGTGGGCCACATGCAAGGCAAACGCCCTATCCACTGTGCTATCGCTCCTGTCTCTCTAAAAAGAATATATTGAATTTACTCTCCATGCCTGATTAGAAGAAGCTTATCCATATTATGAATGATATCTATTCAAATCTTTTGTTCATATCGGGTTTTTTTTTTCTTATTGAAAGTCTGGTATAGTGATGCTAACTATAGCAGTTTCTAAATGATGTTTGACAGAGGAAAAATAAAAAGCCTGGGCATGATAGTCAATCCAACTGGAAACATTAAAGTTCCCCATTAGAGAGAGCTGTTAATTCATTAGAGAATATCAGCAAATTATATATGACATTCCATTTTAAAGTATCAATTAGTAAAAATAGTCTTCATCAGAAAAATCAATTTGTAAATATTCTATATCTTGCTAATTTGTTACGTATTTAGTCATTTTAATACTCCTAATAATACAATGTTTCTGGAAATGCCAAAATCTGAGTCACCCTAAATTGTTACAGTTAACAGCAGAAGCTTAAACTCTACAGCACTTAAAGGAAATGAAAGGATAGAGCAACTTAAAAGTTTTTAAAAGGGTGAAGATGCTTCTGGGAGGGTCAGAAAGGCAGTTAAAGGGTAGGCCACTTGCTGGGGAGGCAGCAGATCCCAGCCCCTTCCTATGTAAGGTTACTTCGCATAAATAATTAAAATAGATTCAAGCTCATATTTGTCCTCCTGAAAGTTCCATTCCTTTTATTCAGTGTATACACTTAATTTCATTTGTTCTCATGCAAATAAAAGTCTTTTTACAGGAAAAGTATTTATAATAATACATAGACTAGGATCACTGCATAGAAAATTGCATGGAGCAATTATTCAGTTGCATAAGTGGATGTCATTGTATAGATGCATGAACGAATTACCAAATGAATAGACTTTAAGGTCATTTCTATCTGAATTTCTAGCACCAAATCCATTTCCAAATCCTTCCCGGCTCTGGCTCTGCTAGGAGCCTCACATACAATTCTGGATGACAAGAACTATTATGTGAACTTAGGTGGAATTTGGATTCTGCTTCTTTGAGATAACGCAAAGGTCTCAAATGGAACAGCTAGAGCAAATGAAAGATTTCCCCCCCACCCCCAGGCACATTTCCTAAGTTTTATTCTTTGCATTATCTCATGAGGAAGTGTGAGGAGTTAAACATTGTTGGACTTTACAAAATTCTCTTTCTTAGGGTTTCAGTATTGGATAGACACCAAGAGAAGGAAAATGAGAAAAAGGAGAGATAATTAAGAATCTAACTATAGCATTTATTTCAATATCTGGGGCACCTGCCTGGCCAATTATTCAGAAACTGTATACCTTGCAATTCAAAGGTGCCCCTAATGGGGAAACTGGACTGATGTATTTTCATGCCAAAGAAAACTGATTAAAGACACACAAAGTACACAGAGATAAAGACAGAAGAAACTTGAACTTGATTATCAATGCTAAGTAATGTCGGGGAACATTTTTTTCCCCCACAAGCCCGGACACATTGTGCACGGGGTCCGGTCAGACATGGAGTGAAGGATGACGAGTGCGCAGAGAAGTACCCTCCAGGAGCAGCTGATGGCTGTTCACTTCATTTACAAACACAAACATATTTTATAGAGGGTCTTGGCTTACATAAAGGTCCAATCACAGAAAGTTCCGCATTATTGGCCCATCTCCTCTCCAACTCTGTTTTGCCTTGGTCCAATCCCAATCAAGGCTGGATGCTGGAGTTAGGATGACTTGCTAAGCATATGGGTCAGTTTCTGTGTCTTGGGCTCATGAGACTAGGAGGTCGAGTCAGACTTAAGGCTGAATACCCAGTGCTGACACCCTGTTCTTGCCAACTTGGCCCAGATACTCCCTCCTGCAAGGCTTTGCTTTGTAAATTAGGGTCTTATCTGATCCAGTAGCTGTCACAATGCTCCACAAAGCAACAGGCCCAACACAACCCCCAAACCTTTGCTTTCTTATCCAACCTTCCAGGTGAGATTAATCTCTGGCTGGGATCACTGGCCTACTTGGAACAGGAGTCATATACCTTCCACTCTAGATGCGACCATATTTGCAGCTTGTGACAAATCCATAAATAATCTGTCTTTCCCCTATACCTGCAAATCATCTGTTTTCTATGTTTCTGTACATCTTTTTGTCAATTTTTTCTCTTTTTGTGGATTAGAACTAAATTGAATTGGAACTCATCATGGTGATATTATTACAGTTTGGATACTTCCGTTAAACACACTTCCCCTAATTTGGAGGAATTGGCGTCAAGGCGTTTAAATACAGGAGGTTTTAGAGTCATAATTCAACCCATAACAAAAGACAAAAGACACTTCAAATATAAACCCACTGTAGCACTGCCATCTCGTTGTTAATCAATTTGCTCGAGTGAACACTAGTAACGTCTCCATTGTAAGACTTGTTACTGTTTTTGGCATATCGAATACGCCATGGGTAGCCTGCCAGGCTCTGCCATGCTGGCAAGATACTCTCAGTAGCTTGCCAGGCTCTCCGAGAGGGACAGAGGAATTGAGCCTGGGTTGGACGGGTGCAAGGCAAACACTCTACCCGCTGTGCTTTTGCTCTGGTCCTAAAAAAGAAGAAACAAAAACAAAGTTTGATTAGATATTGTCTCTCAGTGTCAGTTTTCTATGTGGTTCAGGAAGAATTGGGATCAGTTTTTTCCTCGAGAAATTTACAAATCCTTGCCACTGAGTGTGTTGAAGAAAACGTAGAAAAGTCTTGTGGACATTCTCTAATCCATTATTAGAATGAAATCAATTTTTCTATATACAGATCTGGCTGAATATGTTTGATACACAGTCACTTAATGGTAGAGATCTTGATTCTCATTCAGATGATGAAGATGGCTTTCTAGGACCAATAATTTAGTAATCACTGTGCCTCACAGCAGGACCTCTGCCACATCCCATTTCTTGACATTTCATACTGACATGATTCCATGTTCCTCTGTTTGAATTCTTTAAGAAATATAGAAAAAAAATTATTTTGTGAAATAACAGTCATATTTTAGATGATAAAAGTTAATATAATTAGAACAAATGCTAAGAGTGTCTACCTGACTCTGTATTTTTAGTAATCATTACAAAATGTCTATTGTGACTCAATAATAGAGAAATGGACATTTTCCCTGCCCTTGAGGTCCTTAGCATACCGCAACATGGTAGGTTAAGAAGATATCTGCCTGGAAGACAATATGGAAATTTTTCAAAAGAGTAAGAATAGTTTCCATATGTCCCAACAACCCCACCTCTGGCATCTGCCACCCAAAATGCACAACATTAATTTCAAAATGATATATTCATCCCTATATTTATTTCAATGTCAAATATCTTAGGGAAACAACCCAAATTCCCACAATTGGGTGACTGGATAAAGCAGCTGCAGATTATATATATATATATATATATACATATATATGCAGAATATATATGTATATAAATGTATATATATATATGTGTATATATGTATATTTTGTATATGTATGTGTATATATATGCATATATATATTTATATAGGGCTACTTCTTAGGTGTAAGGAAAAGTGAGCTTGGGCAGATTGCTGCAATTTAAATGGAACTGGAGGAGACCATGCTAAGCAAATTAAGGCAGAGAGAGAAGAAATACTAGATAATTGATCTCCCCATGGAATATAGAGACAAAAGAGGAGAATAGACAATGATAGACCCTTGTTCTGGATGACAATACTGACAAGTTGTAGGGCGTGTACTTGTGAAAAAAAGAATGAACTAAGGTGATGTAAGAAACAGTGATTCGGGTTGTCAGCATTTTGGTTGGGTTGGATGTACTAATCTTATGCAGCAATGCATCAATACCATAGACAAAGATACAGGTTGCACCAATTGTAACACTATTAAAACCATAAGTATGACCTACAGACTGAAAAGTATCTGGTGAAGTGGAGATATTTGTACCTCAAATCTTAACTAAGGACTTAGTATGGATCGGATATTGTAAACTAAGTCCTAATACATTTCTTTTGGTGGGGGTAGGAAGGGCTGTTGAGAACACACCTGTCTCTACTCAATGGTTACTCCTGAATCTGTGCTCAGAGATCACAGCTGGTGGGATTCAGGACCATATAGGATACCATGGATCAAACCCGGGTTCCCTGCATGCAAGGCAAGCCCCCTGTCTGCTCTGCTATCTCTCCGACTCCCACCTAACCTATTTCTATGGAGATAGGAATATTTGCATTGAGTATCATCTTCACAAGGTGATGCTGATCTTGTCTTTACTAATTTTATGATTCCTACTGTCTAGAAAAGCCCTTCTAGTATAGAGTGCAATAGCAGATCCCTATAAATTAATGTGGAGATAGATTTGATTTTTGTTGTAGGGTTTAAAGCTATTTGGGGGCAGTGGCACAGTATTCCAGCAGTGTTCAGGGTCCACTTATGACTCTATCCAGTGGTCATTCCTGGTGCTGCTCAGAGAACCATATGCTGTGCCAGGAATTGGATCCAGACCTCCTGCACGCACACAAAGCATGAGCTCCAACCATAGGAATTTAGAATTAAGCCATAAAATTCTTGTGTCACCAGTTTGGGGACCACACCCAATAGTGATCAGCACTCAGTGCTGGCTATGCTCTCAGAGTGAGGGGTGAGAGTGGAGATGACAGATAGTAAGTGGTGTCAGGCAGCAGACTAGGCCTGCAGCATGCCTTAGCCCTTTATATTATCTCTCCTGCTCTAAAGTTAATGAAGAACAATCAGGATATCAGAAGTGATAGTAATTGAAAGAATTCTAACCCCCTATGTCAGTCAGTACATTTTAGGAGAAAATGGGAGAGAGTAGGGGTGTGTTTCTGGATTTTGTTTGTTTATATGTTTTTATGCAATAGCACAGCGGATAGGACATTTGCCTTGCACTCGGCCGACCCAGGTTCAATTCCTCCATCCCTCTCGGAGAGCCCGGAAAGCTACCGAGAGTATCCAGCCCTCATGGCAGAGCCTGGTAAGCTCCCTGTGGCATATTCGATATGCCAAAAACAGTAACAACAAATCTCACAGTGGAGACTTTACTGGTGCCCGCTCCAGCAAATTAATGAACGATAGGATGACAGTGCTACAGTGCTATAACTATCTTATCTAAACTAAAATATTATTTCTTTGTATTTGGTTTTATATTTTGTTTTTAAATGTATGGTTATTAACACATAATTTTCAAACTTACTCATATTACAGTTGCTACCGAGAGTATTCCACCCACATGGCAGAGCCTGGCAAGATAACCGTGGCGTATTTGATATGCCAGAAACAGTAACAAAAAGTCTCACAATGGAGACATTACTTGTGCCACTCAAACAAATGAACAACAGGATGACAGTGCTACAGTGCTACAGTTGCTTTTCACATACAATGTTCCAATACCAATCCCACAGACAGTGTGACCTTACCTCCACCAATGTCTCCAATTTCTCTCTGTACCCTCTGTCTGTCCCCTTAGCAGACACAAGAGAAATTCATTTCCTGTTACCTGCTCCAAGAAAACTTAAAAGGATGGAAAATACAATTATCAAAAAATAAATCAATGAAACTCAATTTTTGATTACTGATTGATTACTAAAAGAAGCCACATGCAAAGGTAGGTTTCTAATGCACATTGTAGGTTTAAGGGAATAAGAGCCACAGACACATTTTCCAGTTGTGAACATTCTCATTAGAACAAGAGTTACAAATAATCTAGCAACTATGCCTATTACAACCCTGTTTTACCATACTGATTCTTCACATTTTAAAATGGGAACAGGAAGATTTTTGTTGAATTAAAATTAAATGATAGGACAAAAGAGATACCTAAACAGTAAGAGCTTTGCATTGGAGAGGTCCCCAACAGAATGTTGTCCCATGAACAGTGTCTGACACTTGTGCACTTTTCTAGGTGCAAAGCAGTGCTCTAGGAATTTACAGATATTTCTTGACCAGTTATCATAATAACCCAATGATAAAGATACTATTCTCCTATGTGATAGATGAGCAAAAGAAACAGAACTCAGTTCCTGAACCAGCACCCTAAGGCGTGGCTCTAGGTCGAATGACCCCATCAGACATTCAAACAGCAGAGACAGCTTACACTTTCAACATGTATTAGATCCCTGTACTGTACTGGCTCCCTCCAGAGCCTGGTGGCTTCACAGAGAGACCTATTTTCTCATCGCTTCTGACATCATCAGAGAACTTGAGAATGCAAATAAGAAAACAAATAGAAATAACAGTTTACTGTGCTAGTAAACTAGAAAACCAAAATCGGGATCCTAAATTAGAGGCTTTTAGGGACCTTGAACTTCATTTCAGTTTTAGTGAACAGATGATGCGGTGCCATCACCTCAGCTGTCTTTGTGCCCTCCACGGTCCACTAAGCACAGGACTCAGCCACGTGATCAGCATGAGTCAAGGTCCACTGCAGAGAAAACAGTGTTCCCCCTTTGCCCAGGGTCCTGACCCAAGCTTGCACTCCCTAATTACAGGGGAGAAAGAGCTTAGCACTCAATGAATCCTCAAGTACGCTCTTAGTAACCCTCTGAAAATCTGGCTGCATCTGGGAATTATTCAGCCCTCTTCTGCTTCCCTCTTTCCTGTTCTCCTTTCTTTTTTTTTTTTTTTTTTTTTTCTTTTCTTATTATTTTTTTTTAAAGAAATATTTTATTGAACCACCGTGAAAACAAGAGAAAAAATACAAAGCTTTCAGGTTTAAGTCACAGTCAAATACTGATTAAACCACCATCCCTTCACCAGTGCACCCGTTCCACCACCAAGAACCCCAATACACCCCCCTCCCACCCCACCCCCCATCTAAGTACCTAATGATATTCCCATTATTCTCTCTAAATATTGAGTACATTTCATATTTCCATACAGAACTCACTATTGTTGATTGGAAATTTTCCCCAACAATCAGGCCTGCTGAATAAGCATCATCTAATAGTTTCTCTTCCTTGGTAAAAGTGAAGACTTTGAGTCCGCGCGGCCGCTTGCGGCCGCGCGGTTTTGGGTTTCTAATATTTTAGCTCAGTTCGCAGTCAAAATGCATGGCTGCAAGAATCTGCTCTGGTGCCAAAATGGGTTAGGAGACCTCAGGATCACAGTCAGTAGGCGGGAGGCTCTGCTTCTCGTGCCGCGGCTCTTGGTTCATCTCTGGGTGGAAGGCGCGCCGGGAACACCTCCCCTCCCAGGATCACCTACAGGCTACGTCACTAAAGAAAGTCCTACCTCCTGGTGGAGGGGTCTTAGAGGGTGGCTCTCACCGCGTGGCTGCTGCCGCTGCCGCCATTTTCGCTCAGAAAAATGGGGTGGAGAGGGAAAAAAAAATCCCTCCCCGGGCTGCACGAGGTTGTAGTTCAGTTCGCAGTCAAAATGCATGGCTGCAAGAATCTGCTCTGGTGCCAAAATGGGTTAGGAGACCTCAGGATCACAGTCAGTAGGCGCGGAGGCTCTGCTTCTCGTGCCGCGGCTCTTGGTTCATCTCTGGGCGGAAGGCGCGCCGGGAACACCTCCCCTCCCAGGATCACCTACAGGCTACGTCACTAAAGAGAGTCCTACCTCCTGGTGGAGGGGTCTTAGAGGGTGGCTCTCACCGCGTGGCTGCTGCCGCTGCCGCCATTTTCGCTCAGAAAAATGGGGTGGAGAGGGAAAAAAATCCCTCCCCGGGCTGCACGAGGTTGTAGTTCAGTTCGCAGTCAAAATGCATGGCTGCAAGCTGTTCTCCTTTCTACACCATCTCCAGCACGTTGGCTTTCCCCGGGCTCCTATATTCGATTTTTTAAAAATGTAAATATTTATAGAATCCCCATGCATTCCTTATTTCATTAAAGATTTCTGCTCACTTCCTTTTTCATTTGATCACTGCATGTCCACGGAGTGAACACACTATGTCACAGGTTGTTTCATTTCCACTCATGCATTCAACATACTATTCAGCTGATTGCTGCTCAAAAGTACTTTTTATTTTGCCTCCCAGTTTAGCTGTCACATGTGTCAAAATTGCTATTCTTCTCTCTGTATTTATAATGAGTCATTATTAATCAACATCAGGCCATCTGTACAAGTGTCACTGGGTAGTGACATTAAGTCTTTGTTCAAACTCTAAAATTGCCGGATGAATATTAATGCTCCTGGATCCATCTTCAGCATTCCCAAACAAGAGCACATGTAGCAAATATTAAATCTGCACAACAGCAAGATGACAGGGTGCAGCATATCATTTGTAGGGCCTTCCCATTACAATAGAATTATTATGTTATAAACAGAAAATAGAATTCCCTTTCTCTCTTGTTAATGTTGTACTTTATATTCTTGGAAAGACAGTCCTTGAACAGAGGTGGTTACAGTTGTCAGGCATGTACTGTGATTTCACAGAATAATGAGCGTATCCTGCCAGATCCTGGCTAGATGTTAACCCTCTAACTTAAGACAATAATTTCCAATACTGGTTCTCCATCAGGGTCATATGTACAGTAGCCGTGGAGGGAACTAAATCATGTTTTATTTTCAACTGTTTGCTTATTTTAGAGTTGGTGTGTGCTCTAACACGAACCTTTGTTGCATGTATTGTTTATTCAGAAGTCACCTATTTAAAAATCTTCATGCATGGACCAGATACATAGCTCATAGCACAATGTGTTTGATTCCTAGATGTGTAGGACCCTGGGTACAGTACCCCAAATCAAGATACATTTTAAACCTAAAACTAAAACACCCAGCATGCAAAAGCAAAAATCAGTTCTTTCTGTGTATAAAATATTATGAGTCAGACATAACCAAAGAATAAAGCTTTAAATTAATATAGAATATATGATAGCGCAGCAGGTAGGGCGTTTGCCATTCACGTGGCCGACCCGGGTTAGATTCCTCCATTCCTCTCGAAGAGCTCGGCAAGCTACCGAGAGTATCCCACCTGCATGGCAGAGCCTGGCAAGCTACCCATGGTGTATTCGATATACAAAAAAACAGTAACAATAAGTCTCACAATGGAGAAATTATTGGTGCTCGCTTGAGGAAATCAATGAACAATGGGATAATAGTGCTACAGTGCATACATGTCACTGTTACTATCATCCTGTTATTCATCGATTTGCTCGAGTGGGCACCAGTAACGTCTCCACTGTGAGACTTGTAACAAGTCACAGTGCATACATAGATCTTAAATATGAGTAAGGTGGTTCAATTGGTTTGTGATTAATTTCATAATTTATACTTTATTTTATGATTCAAAATATAGATGCTTATTTTCCAATTAATCACGGGTGAATATCTTTCAAGGACTTAGAGGATTTGTTTTCACAAGTTTTCTTAAAATCCAATGCCTCTGAATACTGCTGAGAGGGCGAGGCCCAGAGAAGCTCTGCGTGCTTGGGCTCTAGTATTGAGTTCCCAGCAAGGTTGGCTGAAACTTGTCTGGGGTTACCATGGAGACCAAGAGCACTGTTTGGGAGACCATAAAAATGTCCTATAGGAGTGCACCTACACCCCACAGCTGCTGCCATGCCAATGGCCCAACTCCACTGCTTTCTGACTAACCTCTGTACCGAAACCAAAATGATGGACAATATGGGAATATCAGTTTTCAGACTGAGAACTCTGGGGTCTTCTGAGAGTGGGGGAATCTCCCACACCATTCATACTTCTGGAAGCCCCGGTGGTCACAAGCACAGCCCAAAGTCACTTGCGTATAAACTCCTCCACTCAGTTCTATAGATCTGGAGTTTGGGGAGCACACAGCGTATGTGGCCTAGCAACAACTTCAAATTGCACAATGCTGACACCCCACTAGAGCCACCATAATTTGGTGGAATAAAGCTCAATAAACAAAAACAATAACACAGAAGGCTCAACTAATAGCAAACAGTTCAGCCCATCCTCAGAGAAGAACTTAATGACCCCATGATAAGATACAGCCATTTTCACAAAATTTTGTTAACTGTAATTTTTTTTATAATTCCATTAACCATTTAGTGGTAAAAATCAATATAAAATAAATCATTTTCTGCCTGCGAAGGGGGCAGACATGAGCGGTAGTTGGGAAAATGAGGGCATGGTAGAAGGAAGGTTATACTGGTGATAGAATTGCTGCTGGAACACTGAATGCCCATAACAACTGTTTTATGAACATCTTTGTAAAACACAATGTTCCAATAAAGTAAAATTAAGTAAATAAATAAATATGTCCTTTAGAAAGCAGGAATTAGAGAAAGAAATAATCTTTATTGAATGGCATGAGTTAGAACTTATATTCGCCATAGTTACATTTTAGAATTTTAAAGATATAAACTGTTTAAAAGTAGCTGATTGATATAGATGTGATTATCACATTGTTCTTTTGACTTGTTAGGAAAGTTTGTATAGTATTTCAGGTCAAGTTTGATTTTATTTTCTTTTGGGGTCACACCCGGCGATGCACAGGGGTTATTCCTGGCTTTGCACTCAGGAATTACTCCTCGTGGTGCTCAGGAGACCATATGGGATGCTGGAGATTGAACCCAGGTTGGCTATGGTTGGCTACATGCAAGGCAAATGCCCTACCTGCTATACTATCACTCCAGCCTCTCAAGTTTAAATTTAAAATGTTGCATTAAACTTACTTTATATTGATCAAAAAGTGGTAATTTAAGCATGCCTAATAGGAGCTTAATTTTTTTAATAACATAATGTTCTTCAGTGACATAAGCTCGGCATATTGCCACTTGAGTCTCCAACATTAAATATTTGATCCTGGTGTATAATGTTGTATTTGTTTTAAAATTATTTGGAACTATATAACTATGCCCAATGAATATGCTAGGGAATTTTCTAAAATTTTTGAAGTTAAAAAGAACAAAGACAGGTGACTAAAACGTTACAACACAGCAATGGCAGCATCAGAAATAATGTTGTAGCTCTGGAGGGACATTACTTTTGAAAGTATCAAGAAGAGCATCTGAGCTGCAGAGGAAACACAGAGGTTAATGTGCTTGCCTTGTGTGTTGCCAACCTTGATTTGACTGACAGCACCACATGTGTTCCCCTAAGCTGAGAGCTAGGAGTAAGATCTGAGCACCACCTATGTGGACAACTCCCCGACCCCCACATCCCACCCCCCCACACCACCACTATCATAAAGAAGGGAGATCTGGCCCAAGTCAGTTCCTGATATCTCAGAAAAAGCACTGTGAACACATAGTCAGGCATTCTGAGCAGAGTATCTCAGATAAAGACAAATTTAGTGGAATAATGTATAAGCATGAGATTCCTTTGCCAGATCTTCCAACTCTGTTTCATTCTTTCAAGAAATCCTAAGGGGATGCATGAAGACTGAGGGTGATTTCTTTGTCCTTGTAGTAGTCCTGTGGTGAGGTGTTTATAGAGCTGTCTATATGACCACCAGTTCTCAGAATTAACCTGATGCAATGCAGAATGTCCAAGAGCTTTGATCTCAACAGGGAGGATTCACCCCAAGACACTGCTCTGCTAATTGCTCCAAGAATTATGACACCTGGTTTTTCAGTAGTTGGAATCTGATTCTCATACACATCTGCAAAGCCTAGGACCCATAGACCAGGACGGAGACGTGATCCAACGCTTGGATGAACAAGGCATTCTCTTGAAGCTCTGGCTGAAAAATAATGTCAAAGATTGCTGCACAGGTGGAATTACAAATGATATAAAAACTCCTCGATTTCATCAAAAATTTTAACATTTAGAAAATGTGTTTATAATTTACTAACAAGACCGTGTAATAACATTGCATCTTGGTGTTCTTATGATTCCCACCCACCCCTGCCCTGCCCCCATACCACAGTGCTCCAGTGTCATCCCAGTACCTAAACATCAATTTATTCATTCTTTCTATGTCTATCCACTCACTATTTCCCATCTCTCCAATCAATAACAGCTTGTTTTCACAAAATTTTAGAGCTACTTCTATTGTTTTCTGTCAGTTAGTTTGCCCCTTCCATATTCTACATGAGTAAAGCCACTTTTTAATTGTCTTTCACTCCTCTATTTATTTTACTGAGGTATTCATTGAAAGTCAATCTCTCTTGTATCAAAAGACACAATTTTATCCTTTTCAGTAACACAGTAGCTTTCCACTGGGTAAAGAAACCACAGATTTTTAATTTAGTTGTCTGCCAATGGACATTTATGTTGTTGATTCCATGTTTTGACTGTGGTGAATGACGGAATAAAATAGGGGAGTAAATTTCCTTTTAACTTGGCATTTTCATATGCCTCAAATGAATGGAGAATAGGGCTGTGGAGTGATAGTACAGTGGGTAAGGTGTTTGCCTTGAAGTAGCCAATCCAGAACAGATTCCCAGCGTCTCCTATGTTCAGATCAGCATGGCCAGGGGTAATTCCTCAGTGCAGAGCCAGGAGTAACTCCTAATCACAGCAAGGTGTGATCCAGAAAACAAACAAACAAAAAAAACTGTCCGAGTAGTATTGCTCAATAAAAGTCACTCCCACTTCTGTTACTTGAAGGACTGTCCATACATTTTCCCAAAGAAGCTGCACCAATTTGCATCCCCACTATCATTGCACTGGTACTCTTTTCTTTACATGGTCACCAACTCTTTTTCTTTATAGTCTTTCTTATCTAGGCTCTTCTTATGAGTATTAAATGATAGAAACACAGAGAAACACAATTACAGAAGGGGATCTCAACATACCACTAAGAGAAGCAGATAGATAGATAGATAGATAGATAGATAGATAGATAGATAGATAGATAGATATCTATCTATCTATCTATCTATCTATCTATCTATATATTGCTTTTGGGGTCACACCAGGGATGCTCAGGGGTCACTCCTGGCTCTGCACCCAGGAATTACCCATGGCCCTGCTCAGGGGACCATATGGGATGCTGGGAATCGAACCTGGGTCGGCGGCATGCAAGGCAAATCCCCACCCGCTGTGCTATCACTCCAGCCTCGAGAAACAGATATTTTATCTTGACTAAAAATTAACAAGGAGTCTGAGAGAGAACACAGGAAGGAAGGCACTTGCCTTGCCTAGAGCATGGGTGCCCTACCAGAGATCACTCCAAACCCATAGACCGGATTTTCTCATGAACACTCCCTAGTGTGGCCCCAAACCCTCTGCCCTCTCATAGAAGAAAAATCTATTTACAATGAAATAGTAACATTTCATAAACTAAGTGGTAATGTGGATTTTAAGGTCCTAGTCAGGAATTTGCATTCATCCAAATTTACAAATGAGTTTACATTCTTCCTGGTGGCACATAACAACCTCAAGGATTGATCATGTTTGGAACATGAAAGCAACTTGAACAAGTATGTGAAAATTGAAATTGATCAATCTCTTCTCCCACCCCCAGTCATTAAGACTAGAGAATAACAGAAACAACAAAGGAAAGACCACAAACATAGATACTAAACTCATGCTTCTAAATATCTCTTGGGTCATCAAGAAACAAAGAAGATGAGGAAATACCTCAAGACTAATAAAAATTGAGACATTCTCTACGATCCTATGGGATACAATAAAACAGTAATAAAGATAGTCCACTGGAATGCAAAATTATATTATATACAACCAAAAAGTCTCAAATAGTGTAACCATAATATCTGAAGGTATTAGCTAAGGAGAAACAAGCAATGAAAAATTAGCAAAAGGAAAAAATTAAAAATTAGAAGAAAATAAATTTAATAGAAACTAAAGGCTATACAAAACATCACTAAAACTAAGGAAATCTGATTTAAAATAACACTAACAAAAGAGGTGAAATTACAATTTCTACGACAGAAACACAGGATTATATGAGACTATAAAAAAAATCTATACGCAAACTAACTGGACAATTTAGACGAAATAGACATGTTTTTAGAATCACACCACCTTTCAAGACAGTAACAGGAATAATCCTTAGATAGACTGAACAGACCAAGCAAAAGTATAGAAACAGCAAATAAAGATCTCCTAAGAACAAAAGCCCAGTGTTTGTAAAGGCTAACCCTAAAAATATATTTGCTGAGGATTAGGATGACTTCTAATAATCTCTCCCAATTCCTCTGACTTACTTTTATATGGGCCGTCATGACTAGGCATGGTAAGCATTGCTAATGGTAAATAATAGATGCGAACTTATATTGGAGACTCTGAATCAAAGTTCTGATGTAAGGAAATCTTTAGAAGTTTTCTCATCAAGACCAGAATTCTGTTTCTTGGCCATGACTCAAATGGAAGATGATTAACTTGCAATCCCCACCCTGGGAAGAAAGCATTCCGCACAAACTTGGAGCTGATGGACAGGGAGTCATAGACAGAGAAAACATGAGGGGCTTTCCTGGACATCATGCATCCATGTGAATAAGATCCTGTCATAGCATTTGTCACATAAGTGCAATTCATTGACATAGACCTTTAAACAAAATAAGCTCACCCATAAAAATGAGATGAAGGGATTGGGTTAAGTACAATTACAGAGAATTACAGACTGACATGTATGCAAATGAGGGGGGTCCATATATGGTCATATGACACTGTGAGGGGCCACACCCCTTTCTGAGAATATATAAACGCACAGTTCAGGGGTAACATTTATCACAGAATCTTCTCGCAGGATCTCAGCTGAACTCACCTCTGCCAACATGTCCTACGGCTGCTACTCTGGAAACTACTCCTCCAGCTCCTTTGGGAGCTGCCTACAGTACCCAGGATCCTTCTGTGGTTCTTCCTACACCAGCAGCCCGGCCTGCGGCACTGGCTTTGGATCTTCCGGCACTTGTCCAATGGGATCCTCCGTCTACGGTGGCAGTCAGGAAATGTGCAGCAAACCCATCGGATTCCAGGCCTCCTGCGGTGGGATGCCCATCTCCAGCCAGTCTGCCTGCTCTCGCCCAAGACCCTCCACCTTCTGTGGTCCCTGCCAGCCAGGCTATGGTAGCGGTGTCTCCAGCAGCAGCTGCTCCCAGGGCTACGGAGCTGGAAGCTCCTTCATGATGGGATGTGGCTCCAGCGGATTCAAACCCTGTGGAGGCAGTGGCTTCCCTTCAGTGAGCTGTGGCTCTGGATTCAGCCGTCCCTCCTACCTGCCTTCTAAGCCCTGCCAGTCTTCTTGCTATAGACCAACGTGTGGCTTCTAATGGTTGTCTGCTTGCATGTCTAACTTTATTTTCCAATATTGTCAGCGCTTAAGAATCTGTCATCTATTGGAATGATTGTCCTCTTTACTCTCGGATTCTATCTTATCTTGTCTCTGGCCTCAACGGTGGCCAACACAGGTGATGTGAGTGTGATAGATATCAACTATTAATTAAAAATAAAGTCATACTATGCATTGGAAATTGAATTTGTGTGTTTTCATTTTCTTCCAAAATTGTGTGGAAATGTATGCTATTACAATCCATTGAATTTATCAGTTCTAATATTGATCTTGGGCTGGAGCGATAGTGCAGCTGTTAAGGCGTTTGCCTTGCATGCGACCCAACCCGGGTTGGATTCCTCCGTCTCTCTCGGAGAGCAAGCTACCGAGAGTATCTAGCCTACACAGCAGAGCCTGGCAAGCTCCCCGTGGTGTATTCCATATGCCAAAACCAGTAACATGAGTCTCACAATGGAGACGTTACTGGTGCCTGCTCGAGCAAATCGATGAACAATGGGACGACAGTGCTACAGTGCTAATATTGATCTTAATATTTCTTGCTATTAGTTGATTGTCGGTTGTGTGTGAATTGTGATCGAAAAAATGATAATATAAAAAGTTCACCATGTACATGGAAATAAATCTTGAAATCACAAGAAATTGGATATTTCATCAAATTTTAGGAGACTGCATATATTTTGCATTAAGAGTACAGGTAGTAGAATACTATTGTTTAGTATTATGAGTTAAAATCTCAGAATCAAGATCAGGATTGATTTCTAATTAGATATGATCCATATATATATATATAAATCTGAAGGTATTAGGTAGAAGATTAGTTAATAGTGAAGTGATTTAGAGAACAAAAACAATAATTAGTTTTATGTGGTAGTGTATAAACGAAGAAGCAAATTAGTTGAAAAAATGTAAGTTATTATGTATGGACTTTAACATTGCTTAAAGAAACCTCATAATTGTTAGTAAAAATAGTCCAATAACTTTAATTTAGCTGATAAGAATTCATGTGATCTTACACACTTTTGTATCTACAGGGATGAATAACATAAAATTTAATAGCAAGATATAAGATCACAGATTTAATATTCCACTTTGGTTTCACTCATGTTTCAAATTAAACCTAAAAATAAAAAGCATTTGATATCATCAGAAGTGATGATTGAATACATATCTCAAATCATAACTGGGGCAATTTTATTTGTCTCTTACATAGCAATATCCTGTTTGTCAGACAATAAATTCTAGAAACTCCTAATTGGAAAGATAATGTGCTTATGATAAGAACATTAAAACTGAGAATGGAAATAGTTAAAACAATGCTTAATAAATATTTCTATTTATTAAATCTTTCAGTTTTAATCTTTCAGTTGTGTGTCAGAGCTTAGAAAAAAATACCCTTAGAGGAAACTTTAAGTTTGCTATAAGAAAATACAGGAATAAAGTCAAAGGGAAACTTAAAGGAATATTCATCTTATGACATATTAAAAGGTAGAGTTTAATTAGCAAAGACATGGGAATGCTGAAGGCATTTAATGAAAGCTGGAATATGAAAAGGAGAAAGCGAAGCATAAGAGGATAAAAATTCCCTCTATATGAAAGTGATGCTGGGGACCTTTAGTACTACGAATGACCAAGGCCATACTACAGTGCTCAGGAGCCTTCAGAGATGCATATGAACATTCCTCGGACACCCCAGCATGGAGGACTGAACTGGTATTGGTTACATGCCAGGCATACCTCTGAAATAGCCCTCTGACCTCTATGCACCAGATTCATCTATAGTTCCCAATAGCCTCACGAATGTGCCCAAGATGGGGAAATTGAATCTATAATTTAATTTCTTTCAGCAGCAGCAAAT